>NW_004955408.1:7691943-7711716 GCF_000276665.1 Chinchilla lanigera | reverse complement strand
GGAACCGAACTCACGACCTTGCGCTTGCCAGGCAGGCGCTTTTGCTGCTGAGCTAAATCCCCAGCCCAACGTTCTGTATTTTCTACCCGGACATGTCTATCAAACTCATTCTCTCTCTCTCTTTTTTCTCCCTCCTCTTCCTCCTTTTCCTTTTCCTCTTCCTTTTCCTCTTCCTCTTCCCTTCTTCCTCCTCTTCTTCTTTTTCTCCTCCTCCTTCTTTTGCTTCTCCTCCTTCTTCTCCTTCTCCCTCTTTCTTTTGCTCCTCCTCCTCTTCATCTTGCTTCTCCTCTATCTGTTCTTCTTTCTCTCTCTGTGAATCCAGTAGGTTGTAGAATATTGCCAGCAGCACACAAGCCTCCCTCCCCTAAACCCTGTAACAGTCATTATTCCTATTGTTCACAATGATTTTAGTTCTCCCATAACTTAAGTATTATCTGTTTCCAGCCTCATGTAAATGGTAACATACACTGCATTCTTTTACTTGTGCCTCTTTTTACTCAATGTGTGTGTGAGATTCATTCATAGTATTTGGTAGAGTAATACTTACTTCATTTTCATTTCTGGATATGATCCGTTGTATGAACTGACCTGTATTTGTTACTTTCCTTATTAATGGGACAAAGTACCTGACACCCACAATTTAAATGAGGAGAAGTTTATTTTGATTCATAATTTGTAGACATTTTAGTCCATGAGTTGGATTTTAAGGCAGGGCAGCCTGGGAGAGGGGTATGGTAGAAGAGAAACTCATGACACTGCAGCAGGAAGCAAAGTGAGATCCAGGGAGGAGGGTGAGCAGTGGACCTTTCCAGGGCAAGCCCCTAGTGGTCCGCCTTCTCAGACCCGGCTTCACCTCCTAACATCATATTTAGCAATAAACTCCTCACTGGACTAATCTGCTGATGAGTGTCACTCCCCCATGAGCCAGCCCCCTCCCCAAAGCCCTACCCATGAGCACATGAGGCTTTGGGGAACATCTACATATAAACCATAATAACACCACAATCCAGTATATTTATCTCTTCTATTATTGATGAGTATTTGGCATTTGAGGTCTTTTTTCATTTTGTCCATTAGAATTAATGTTATTTTGAATAAATTTGGATAAATAATGTTAGTTGAATAAATAAATTTAAATATATATGTACTTTTCAGTTTAAAAGTGTGTTATCAAAGTATTCTCCAAAAACATCATACAATCAGAAGTCTATGAGAGTTCCAACTGCACCATGTCCCTGCCAACACTTGTTATTTTTGTCATTTTAATTTTAGCTTCCTGGTGGAAATGTAATGGTATTTCATTGTCTTTTCAATTTGCAATTTCTAAAAGAAAATCTCCCAGAGTAAAAAGTGGCAGAGTGCTGGGTGTCAGCTACTCGGCTTCTCCAGAACAGAGTGCTGAGAATTTGGAAACGGCAACCTGGAGAGAAATCAAAGGGATTCTAACCCACATGAGAGCCAGAGGGGAACTGGCAGAGAGGAAGAAGAATATAGGATTCACTACTGCAGGAGAAGTAGCTCACCACTGCAGACTGGAGAGCATGTGATGCCCCTGTAGCAGCTGTACAGCTGACCTGGAGGGAAGGAGGCAGGGAAGGCAACTCTGCTCCTCACCAGGTGACTGACACCTGACCTGGACCAGGATATTCTTGTGCAGTCAGAGGCAACAGTGAGAACACCAGACACTTTCCCAAGCAGCCCATCCCTCAGTCATCACCTGGTGAGGGAATCAGAGTGTCAGTTGCGCAGGTAGCAGCTAGAGGATGGGACCCCATTTTATCTCAGTGCTCTAGGCTGGAATCCCAGCATCAGAACAGCCCTGGGGTTGCTTGAGTGTCAACATCTGGGAGTGGAAGGAGGAAAGGGCTGTCCAGTCACAATAGATAGCTGGCAGTTGGACAGCAGACTGGAGGGAATTTCTGGAAGGAATTGCTGGTCTCCTGTGGCTGAGAAGTAGTAGCTGGGACCCAGACTCTGATCTAGTGAATGCCAAAAACCAGTTTTAGCCCTAGCTACAAAAGAAGTAGAGAAGCAGTGTACTGCCCTGTGGCACAAGCAGACAAGTCGCCTTGGTCTGCAACATGACAAGGACATCGCTCCCTGCACCTTTGCCCAGAGACACAAGATGTAAATATTAAAACAGAAACACTAAATGTACTGGAAGACAGGATAGGGCAACTCCTGAAGATGTAAATGTAAGCAAAGATATCATGAACAACACCCATACTGCATGGGAAATACTACAAAGAACCAATAACTTGGATCTCATTTTATTAAGAAGCTTTTGCACAATGAAAGAAATCACCAACAGAGGAAAAGACAATGCATAGAGAGGGAAAAAATCTTAGCCAGTTGTTCTCCAGACAAAGGACTAACATCTAGAGCATATAAAGAATTGATAAAAAGCAGACCCCCTAAAAGCAGACTCAATCTGAAAATGGGCATTTGAAATGAGTAGATGCTTCTCAAAAGAAGAACAAATGATAAATAAATTCATGAAATAGTGTTCAGCACCACTGGTCTTTTGAGAGATCAAATTATTACAAATGCTGGAGGGACTGTAAAGAAAAAGGAACTCTTCTCTACTGTTGGTGGGAATGTAGACTGGTGCAACCACTGTGGAAATCTGTGTGGAGATTCCTCACCAAACTAGGACTAGAGGTTCCATTTGAGAGGTTCCATTTGAACCTTCTTGGTATCTTCCTGTTATGGTTGATACATTGTGTCAACTTGGGGAGTCTAGAGGTTTGGCTAAGTGACTCAGCAGTTCTGCATCCTGGGGTGAAAAGGACATGCCCTTACCCTTCTGGGATGTTGTTCATTGTGTCAATTTGAGAAGTTCAGCAAGTTAACTATGCAATCCAGCAGGGAGACAGGGTGCTTACTTAGTATTCATCCTAATGCTTACTTACTATTCATCCTAAGTGCAAGAGGAGGGCATGGAGATTATGTGAGTGCTGCATATCCCTTGGGTTGGGGTAGCCTGCTTACAATGTAAGGGAGGGAAAGCTGCTTGCTTTCTCTGCCACTTCCCCCTTTTTGCTCTCGTTGTTCTTGTTGTTATCTGCCGCCGTGAATATTTGCCCTCTGCGATGTGCCACACACTGCCTTGGAGCCAGCCAAGTATGGACTGAAACCTCCATAAACTGTAAGCTAAATAAACCTTTCCTTCCTTAATTCTGGGTGTCAGGTATTTTGTCACGGCAATGAGAGAAAAGTAACCAAGGCACTTCCCAAATGAATTAAAAGCATCATACCACAGTGATATATGCTCACCTATGTTTATAGCAGCAGAGTTTATAATAGTTAATTTTTGAAAACAACCCAAAAGCCCGTCAGTTGACCAGTGGATTAAAAAAGATGTGCTTTTTTAATACAAAGGAGTACTCTTCAGCCAAAAAGAAGGATAAACTTGAGACATATATAACTAAATGAGTGAACCTTGAGACCACACTCTTAAATGAAATAAATTAAACACCCACGTGTAAACATTGCATTGTCTCTCTTGTGTGAGAAACTGAAAGTGTAAATAAGGACCAAAATGTATAACAGATTTTGTGAAATAGAAAGTAATTGTTCAAAGGGAAAGGGGAATTGGAGGAGAGGGAAAAGAAAAAAAATGAGAAAAAAAGATGAAATGGAAACAAAGCTTTGTAAATGAGGAGGAGAAGAGGGGTTGAAGAGAGGGGAGTGGAATGAGAAAAAACAATCTAAGGTATATCATATACTGGTAAAATTCTCTATGATGAATGTGATCATTATGCATATCTAAATTGGACCAATAAGCTTAATTAAAAATTTTTCAATTTCTTAGTAAATAATGAAGTTGATCTTCTTTTCATGTGTTTATTGGCCATTTGAATTTCCTCCTTGATAAAGTACCTGATGGTCACTTTTTATTTTCTTTTGAGTGTTAGGAGTTTTAATGTAGTTTGATTGTCAGTCTTGTGAGTCAGATAAATGCATCACAAACATTCTCCCACTCTTGCTCAAATTTCACTTTCTTTTTTTTTTTGGTTTTTCTCCTGTACCAGGAACCGAACTCATGACCTTGCGCTTGCCAGGCAGGCGCTTTGCCGCTGAGCTAAATCCCCAGCCCCTCAAATGTCACTTTCTATGATGGGTTTATTTTTATTTTTTGATGAAGGAGTTTTGTTTTTTTTGTTTTTTTTTGCTTTCAGATTCCTTCATTGATGTGCTAGGGATTGAATACAGCCTCAAGCATACGAGGCAAGCATTCTACCACTGAGCTACTATGTCTCCCCTAGATTAGGAAAGTTCTTAAATTTGAAATAGTCCTGTATAAGAAATCCTTTTTCCCTCAAGTCATGAAGCTAATGTCTTAAGATAGCTTTAAGGCTTTATTATTTACTTCTTCTGATTTATGTCTACATCCTTCCTAGAATCAAATTTTGCATTTAGCGTGAAACAGGAATTCAGATATATTTTTGTCCATATAGTTATTCTATTGATCTGGTGTAAATTTTTTAAGAGACTATGGGTTTCCTATCTCACCGTAGTATCTGTCACCTTTGTATTTAATCAAGAGACAATGTGCATGAGACTAAGTTTCTGGATTCTCAGTTTGGTCTCTTTATCTCTATCCACGTGCCAATATCATATGCTTAACATTAGTGTTAGCTTATAACACACTATGATACAGCCTTTTAAAAAATACGGCCCTGTTCTTTTTGTGCTTTTAAGTTTCCATATCATTTTAGAATCAGCCTATAAATCTCTATTCTTTCTATGTCTTCATTATTTTATTATTGTATTAGTGTTATTTATTCTTCTTGCTATGTATTTTCATTGATTACTGCATTCCCATGGCTATATCCAGTATAATACTCTTTCTCCCTGAGGATACGTCTGTCTATCCATATGAATTCATTTGTGCATGTGTATTTTGCCAGCCTTGAACTCTCCTCAGTCTTGCCCATTCACACTGACCACTTCCTTCTTAATTTGTCTCTGCGTTGGTTTCCAAGACTCAGCTCTTCCATATTCCACCTCCCACACTGTCGCCTACTTTTCTGTGCCTTGAGGCCTGACTTTATTTGGCCTGACCTGCAAGTGTTGACATGTCTGCTCTCCTTCACTTCCTTCACCTTGTGGTGTCCAGGTCTGACCAAGGAGCAGATGAGCTTGCCTTAGGGGAGGCACCGAAGAAACTTCTCATAGAAGAGTTACGCCATGAAGTTAATAACTTTATCAAAAGGAAACATAGGTCAGACAAAAGTCAATGGTACTACTTTTTACCTCTTGCTGGTGACTAGGTGAAACAATCCCTTTTTTTTCCTAAATAACTAAACTGATGATAACCAAATCTTTACAATTTTCTCAGACCTCTCACATGAGCTTCATAATTGCACATCTAAATAACAAAGGGAGTGTCACACTCCTGTAAAAACATTTGTCCCAAAATAGACCTATAACCTAGTGCTATCCTATCTTGTTGAATATTAGACCTCTGAGAATGATGCCTGCTCTGACCCCACTGTCCGTGCCAAAAATCAAGAAGTCCTCTGTGTTTTGTTGCTGCCAGTACTGAAGCTTAGATTATACAACCTTCCAGCTGTCTCTTCCAAAGTTTCAGCCGGTGTGTGTGTGTGTGTGTGTGTGTGCATGTATTCTATGCATTATATCATATTATCTCATCATTTTTGCGTGTCTGTCCTCTCCATTTGACTGGAAGTTACCGACTGGAAGTCACTGTTTCTTTGCTGGCTGACTCCCCAGTGCAGAATGTGACTCACTACTCTTGTTTATTTAAACAGATCTGTGTGTTGCAAGGTTAAATCACATGTCATGGAAGTAGAATATGTGAATTATTGTGTGGTCACCAGAAGGAAAGGATTCTTGGGAATGGGACCATCCAGAAAGGTTCCATTGGATAAAATGGCAGCTGGCTAGAATTGGGCAGTGGAACATGTCCAGGAGGGGATTCCAGACTACTCTTATTACTGCTATTTTCATGTACAAGTTGTATACTTCTCAGTTTTTTCATAGGTAAAATGGAGACTGTTAAAGTTCTTTTAGTACATCTGAGAATTAAGTGTACATGTAAAGCAGTTAGGAAAGTTCTGGGCACACAATAAGCACTCAGTACATTTTAGTTGTTGTTTTGGTTTGGGGAAGTGTGCCCCAAAAGTTCATGTGCTACAGTCTTGATCTCCAGATCAGTACTTACTGAGCCTTTGGTGAAACTTTGTTAAATGGGGCCTGGTGGGAGGTCTGCAGGTACCTGGGGATGGTGTACCTGAAGACTGTGGGACTCTAACCCCTTCCTCTTCCTCTCTTTGGTTTTGGTTTTCAGGTGAGCAGTTTGCTCTGCCACATAATCTGTCACCATGTGCTGCCTCGTAAGAGGCCCAAACAATTGATTCCCCTGGTTGTAGATTGAACCTCTAGTACCGAAATAAACCTTTTCTTTTAAAAAGTTAATTATCTCAGCTACTTTGTTATAGTAGGGGAAAACTAACTAATACAGTTATTCATGAAAGAAGAACTAGAGCCTTTGCAAGTCAGGAGAGTTCCAGGTGCAGGTGGAAGAGAGTAGATCCAGGTGGTTTACAAAATAGGGTATCAAGAACTTGAGTTGGAAAATAAAGACAGATTTAATTCAAGGAAGAGTGAATGCCCTCTTAGTATCTCAATTCTGAAATATGTACGCATCTATGTAACAAGAGTTCATTGATAGAAGTAGGGCAGAGGGAATATATAATCACCGCAGTTTTCTCTACCTCAACTGTGTGTCCATATCACACAGCACTAACTGATGCCACCTTCCGATATGGCTTTCAAATTTTCAGTACCCTCTCCCAGACAGGGAGTGCCAATCAGTCAGGAACATTAGAATATCTTTGAAAAACACATGTCTGTGATTCCATTTAATTTTGCTTGTCCAGATATAGCCAAATTAAGATGAGAAACAGATTCCTAGTCAAATGATAGGAGAAAAATGGAAAGAATGATCAAGTGCAAAGCATACTTCCAGTCTATATCCCTAAATTTCCAAGCATTTCTTTCTTTTGTTGCCTTAGTATGACCCTTGGCAGCTCTCCTAGTCCATATACATGATTTCTGTTATCCTCATAATAAGCTATGAGAGTGTGGAATGAAACTCAAAGAATTCACATTGCAGATAACTGAACTGTCACTGTGTAATATCTTCAACATTTCCAGAGTGAAATAACACTGGCATCCAGCTAGAAACTCTGGCCTTGGACACCCAATTCACAATTGGAAAAACTGGGAGCTGATGTTTCCAAGTAGGTTTTTTCTTTCTACCTCAATATTCCAGTGCAGATCAAGTTTCCAATTAACTAGCGATCATATACTTTATCATAGCACATTTTCTTTTCTTTATTACACTTTCTTCTCAGCTTATTTAGCTCAGATACTGGGCTTCAGAAGTGATCTTTTAAAAGAATAGATGCTTAATTAATTGCAGGTTCCCTTCTATCTCTTGTCTAGCTGTCTGTGAAATATTGAATCAATTGATCCCAGAAGCTCAGTAATAGGAGAATAATGACTTTTTGTCAACCTTAGCCGCATACTGACAACACCAGTTTAGGAGCTGGCAATTTGTGTCTTTTACTGGCTTGGATCTCAGCTTGTTTTCTGGACTCTCATTAGGAGGGAAGCATGGAATTAATCTGTATGCTTGTTAATTAACATGAGTGCATTGTGGCATCACTAGGATGACACATCAAGTGGGAACAAATCATGTCCCAAGGAAAGAGTAGAAATGGAAAGTCGTGCTTTCCCACCACTGCAATGGTCTACCCCTTAACCGTATGACAGATCCTAAGTGTACACTTTTCAGTCAAGATCAAATCTATCTCCAGCCTCTCTCTTCCTGATCTTTAACTAATAATCATAGACTTTATCAGTAATACATTTCACTTTGCTTTATTGTAGTCCCCTTTTAGTTTATTTAACTCTGCTGTTGAACTGTACCAGTGATCTTCATAAGGAACCATAGATAATTATTAGCAGGTTCCCTCCTGTTTCTTTCTAGGGTTCAAATACCCTAGATGGGGTTGAAAAGTTATTTTTAGCTCCTCATCCCAATTCCATTCATCAAGTACTTGGGAGACAATTTTCAATTGAATAAAGATCAACTATGCTCTACTGCAGGACCCAGAGCCCTTCTATTTCCAGGAGGTGATACCATCAATACTCAGTGCCTCTTGTCTTTTCCATACATTTTCACTTCGGATCACATTTTACTTTTATTTGTACCTCATGTTAGAATTTCCCTTTCTCTGTATTTTACATATAAAAGCTTTCTCTAAAGTTAGATTCTAAACTTGTCGGTAGTGGATGTTATGATTTGTATCTGGGTGTCTCCCCAAAGCCTCATGCAATCATGGGGCGGGCTTCTAGAGTTTATGATTGATTCCTGGTACAATGTTGGAATTATGGATGTGAGCGCAACCTGCCCCTGGGGCAGATAGTTTGCATACACTGTAAGGGAGGGGAAGAGGCTGCTTGCTGCCACTCCTTCCTTTTTGCTTTTCTTGCTTTTGCTGTTTTCTGCTGCCACGAACAGTTGCCCTTTGCCATGTGCCACCCTGCCTTCGAGCCAGCCAAGTATGGACTGAAACCCCCACAAACTGTGAGCTAAATAAACCTTTCCTTCCTTAGTTCTGGGTGTCAAGTATTTCATCTCAGCAATGTGAGAAAAGTAACCCAGACAGTGGGAATATAATACATATCTTTATAGATGGAATAATATCCCATGCAGTACAGGGATTGTTATGAATTTCATGTTTCTAATGTGGAAATTGAGCTTTAAAGAATAATTTAGTTTCTTAGTGTCTATATTCTTTGCCCAAAGATTCTTGGGTTACACCACCTTGTCCAGTTTTCCTGTCTGTAGAATGGGGATAATAATACATTTACCTCTTAGTTTTATAAAATGAGGATTGAGTTAATTCATCCAATTCTCTAGCACAGTGAATATTATGGAGTAAATACTCAAAATTATGCATATTATTTTAAGACCATAAATACATGAGATAAAAATAGGATATATTGTGACCACCTAGCAAATAACTGTTACAGCTTGTCTTTGGGAAATTTGTCTAAAGTCCAGCAACTATACTTTTCCCCTTAATTTATTAAGAATAGGAACTGATATTTTTTTTCTTGGTGACTTCCAAGTAGTTCAGTCAGCCACTGAAAGACAGAACAGCTTGACTGTAGAAAACATTCTATTCCAAGGTGTTGGGCTATAATAGGATTCAACCCTAGGCTCATTTTGTTCTAATCTGGAAAGTTCTGTTCCTGCTTTTTATGACCTCCCTCCAGATAGAAAAAAAAATTCTAATTTAGTTCAGCGGAGTAGGAGAGAAGAAACCTAATGAATTTTAACACGTCTGAACTTGCTTCACTGTGTTTTGTAGACAAAAAATATATAAATTAATGAATTAATTAAATATGAGCAAAGGTAATGAGAAAATATTAAATTAACATAAAAGTAATCATTACAAGGTTACAAGCATTTAAATGTCTTGGATTTGGAAATATTAGTAGTGAAATAGAACAAAAGTGAGATTTGGAATCACAGAACCACGATTCCAATTCTGGCTGGGTCATTTGTGTGGTGTATGACAATGTAAATTTGTTTTCTTATCGAAATGGTACAATAGTAGCATTTATCCTACAAGATAGTGGCACCATAAAATAAAAAAAAAAGTATGAGAACATATCCAGTAAACATCACTGTGCTCATTGAAAATAAAGGACCAGGGTATAGTCATTTAACTACCCAGAAAGTATTACACTCTCAGCATTGTTCTGGCTTATTGTTCAGACAGAACATGAAGCAACATGCTCTATTTACAAATTAATGACCTGAGGGCACAAATTCATTAGGACCAAGTGCTTGCACTGCAGTATGCCTCTAACTCATTTCTGTTGTGTTATTGTTTTGATTTTCTTTACATTTCTTATGAAATTAACTAAGGCCTTTTTATTGTATATCTTTGCCTTTTGCTGCGGATAACACAGCACCACAGACTGGGCCCACTACAAGTCAAAGAGGTTTATTTTGACTCATGGTTCTGAAGATACAGGAGTGAGAGGCTGCCTCTATGATGGCCTTCTTGCTGGATGGCTCAGGGTATCACATGGCAAAAACAGGACTGTGTATATGTGTGAATCTCTCTTGGTCTCTCACTCTCTGCTCATGACTGACACCAGAATTGGTTGCAGGGACTCTCCTAATGGCTGTATGTAATCCTTATCATGTCTTAGAGAATCCATCTCTAAATACCATACTGTTATGGTTGATACATTGTGTCAACTTGGGGAGTCTAGAGGTTTGGCTAAGTGACTCAGCAGGAAGCCAGGGTGCTTACTTTGTATGCATCCTGAGCCTGTGGAAGAGGAGAGCATGGAGACTACCTGAGTGCTACATGCCCCCTGGGTGGGGGTAGCCTGTTTACAATGAAAGGGAGGGAAAGAGGCTGCTTGCTGCCATCCCCTCCTTTGCTCTTGTTGCTTTGCTATCTTCTATCTTGGAGGCAGCCAAGTATGAACTGAAACCTCTACAAACTGTAAGCTAAATAAACTTTTCCTTCCTTAATTTTGGGCTTTGGGTATTTTGCCTCAGCAACGAGAGAAAAGTAACCAAGACACATACTGAGGTTAAGCTTCTACCCTTTTAATAGTTCATAATGGGGAATACATTTCAACATGTGATGTCTTAGGGGACACTCTCAAACCGTAGCCATATTCAAGTACTTTTCCCATGTGGTACTGAGTGTTGAAGAAGCTTAAAACTTAATTACAGCCACAAGGAATGATTTAAAAAATAATACAGTATAGATCATGCTTTGGAAAACAGTATTTGATTTACCAGTATTCGTTGACTTTCTTAACTTGGGGATGCTAGATGAAATGGGAGTGTAGAGCAGTTAAGAGCATAGACTTTGATTTCAGACTTTTCTTTGAGCTCTAATGTTATCAGGGAAATGTGGATATCAGTTTGTGTGGAGTATAGTGAATACTGAATGAGATATCATATCTGTATTCATACACTTTACTATAACAAACTACTTACGGCAGCCTAACTTTGCAAGAGATTTTTTTCACTCCCAGTTTTAGAGATTCAAGGGTATGACCCTGTCATCAGCATGGTTCTGGTAATGACCTCATAGGGTTGGCAGAAGGACCTGCGGGGGGAAGTGAGCACATTACCACACAGGAAGCAAAAGAGCCAAGGTCCCTGTGTGTACTTGCAATTTGCCTAAAACCCTCCCCTTACGCCCCGCCTCTTAAAGGCCCCTCCTCCAACAGCAGTGCACTGAATACTAGGCTTCCAGTACAGGAACCCTCAAGGGACACAATTAAACTGTATCCAAAACACGGAAACATCCATAGATAATTGCAAGTACTTATGAGGCCTACAAGCTGTTCTTAAATACAGTAGGTCCACAACTTAGGAACCAGTTCTGTTTCTGGAGAACGCTCATAACTCAGATTCGTTCATAAGTCTGATAATGTATTATTATACACCTTTGACAAAAACTTACCATGTTAATCATAAAAAATCAAATGTGAAATCTGTTCCCATCTATGAAAGTTCACAACTCGAAGGTTCGTAAATCAGGAACTTCGTATCCCTTTTCCTTATTGTTGAACTGAAGATATTGTTTTACCTTGTTATGCTGCAATCAAGGAGGTAGCTACACAAAATCCTTTCTCTGTCCATCAAATCTGCTCAAATTTACAGAATGTGAGATCCACCCAGGCCATTATAAATCAGTTAGTTCCCAATTGTGCCTTAGCAACTTTCTTACTGATATAGCAGAATGCTTGAAAATGGACAATTTATAAAGGAAAATCATTTATTCAGCCCACAGACAAGGGACTGACAAATCTAAGATCAGGCAGTCACATATGGTGATGGCCTTATACCGCTTCTTGATGCAGTAGAAGTCAGAAGGAAAAAGAAAGTGTGTAATGGGAGGGAAAGGGCCCAATTCCATGGTAGCTGGTCCAGTCTTATGAGAAAGGCATTAATATATTCATGAGTTCCCTGCCCCCAGTGACCCAAACACACTTCACCTGCCAATCCTGCCACATGGAAGAATTGATATTCTAACATAGAAACTTTGGTGGGGGGGGGTGCACACAAATGTAGCAGCATCTTTTCTCAGAAGAGCTCCTGATGCTCTTAGCTTGTTGTGCCTGGAGCCCAGATCATTAAGCTCCACCTCTAATTCTCTAACCATTTCCATTTCCCTAAGAGAAAGCTGACAACATGATTGACAAGAGCAGACCTACTCACTTGGAGAATCTAAAGGCAGAAAAAAGGAAATTGGTCCTGTAAGGAAAGAAACTATATTAAGTTCGGACTTAAAGACTTAACATTTTACCCCGAGTGTCACTTGGGCAGTGCATTTGCTTACATACTGGCTATCCCAACCATCACTCTCCTAGGTGTCATGTGAACCAGTTGATTCTTCTCTTGAATACATCTGATAAAATAGTTGTTTTTATATTTACTGATACATGATCGTATAAAAATGAACAAAAATATGAAATTTTTGGTAATCTCGTATTTCAATAATTCAACTTGTAAGTTTAAATCAGGAAAAAGCATTCCCTCAAGCCCTTTTGAAATAAGCCCCTAGGCAAAAACAATCACTAGCAGCTAAAGAAAATGTTAAATGAATTAGAAGTTGTGTGTGCCAAAGTGGAGCACACTTCCTAACGGTGAGAGCCCCATTTAATGAATATCGAATAAGGTATGGATTTATGAACAATAAAATTCTTCATCTGACAGATTTTTACTACTCTGCATTTCAAGTTTGTACAAAAAGCTAATAATTTTTCTTGAAAGGGTATTCTTTCCAAATGCATTTAATCAATGATAAGACCAACACAAAGACGTCATTCAGTGCTTGAGCTTTTAGAGTTCTTAAGCATGCTTTTTTCTATGTTTAAAATAAAATGATTTGGGGGAGGGACTTTAACAAACCTAGGAAAGGCTTTGAATATGGGTCAGTATCTTGGCATGTGAGATCTGGGAGTGTCCTTTGAGACTGTGTGAGAGGTCATTTCCAAAATGGGGAAAAGACACCAAGTGATTTATAGCTAGAAATCCGAGGCTTTTTTTTTTTTTTCTTTCTTTCTAGAAGGGGTTTGTAAGCTTCTAGCTTATAAAGTCTTATGCTTGGGGAAATAAAGTAGGCCTTCATCTCCTTATTGTGATTGAAGAGCTTTATCTGCCACCTCAAAATATATGACTTTGATGTGTGAAATTCCAATTTTCACTGTGTCGGGCATTACTCTGTCATGGAAAGGGGTTGTGCTGGTATGACTGAAGCACCAGAAGTGCAAATATAGCATAGCATTTATTGGGAGAAGGGTTACAAGATATAGAGTGAGTGCAAGCTTGTGAACTTTCAGTTCCTGAGATGTAGATCTGACCTAACTTTCTGACGGTCTCAGCAGCCCGATTTTAGAGGAGAGGACAGTACATATTCTGTAAGTATATTTCAGGAGACAGGGGACAGGGAACATTCTATTTCAATAGTATACCAGATCAAGCTTATTCTAAATCATGGACGCTGACTGCACTCAGGTCTCTCTAGCTATGCCTTCATTGCCCTACAATGTCAACTTGATATTTGTCATGATAAGGATATTTAATACCGCAGAAATTGGAAAACAATACCAATCAGAGGTTTTTGGTTTTGAGAGGTGGTTTATTAGTAAGCTACTAAGGCCAGTCTGGTCTCTCAGTTTCCTGACAGAGAAGTTTTCCTCTTAGAAAAGGAAACACGTGGCATCTAACTGAGCTTAATCTTTTAAAGTTACCAATGAGGGAAAGAAGTGAGCTTTCTAGGGTCACCCAGATTTGCCTTTTGTCAGGTTTTGCTTTTTGTTTTTTTCTGTAAATACCTCACTCCCAATGAGAGAATATTAATAATACTTAATAATGCCCATGAAATAGCTCTTATTGAAAGATATGATGGCAAGAAGATTGCAAGAGATTCCAGTCCTCATATTCTTAGAGAGAGACCTTGGTTTGAACAACTATGCATAAAAATACCTTCACCAGAACAAAGGAATCCGAATGAATGATTATGGCACTTAGTGGAGCACAGAATTTAGAAACCAGGCCTTAAGGACGGCAGGAACAACGCTGACACATTACCGATGTCACCCTTCCCAAAGCCTGCACAGTGCATTGTGGAGAAATAGGCCACAGCATGATGTTAGCACACTATGTGACCACAGACCTCAGCATCAGGGCCGACTACTGAACTCCAGCACTAAGTAATACTGCCCGCAGACCTCTGCAGAAGTCTGGCCTCATGGAGTCAGGCCCAAGGTATTTTCCAATACCAGCTTAGCCTCTATGGATGAGTCCGCAGTTCAGCCTACCAGCCATAGACTGCAGGCATACTTCCAGGAATGTCACTGCCAGCACAGCCCTTGGGCTTTGGCATTAGGCCCCTTATGCTGAGTCAAACCATAGTCTTGTCTTGGTGGATCCAAGCAACAGGCTGATCCTGCCAGGACTCCAGCAGTAAGCCTGCCCATGACCTCTATTAAATGGCCCATGCTTTCTTTTCCTGTCAAGGCCAGTCTCTAAAGTTGGAATAAAGTGCTTCTATTTTCAAATGCACAGATGCCAGTTACTTCATTTGGAATAAGAATAGACAGTAAAACACGACATGATCAAAAGAAACAAAATAAAACACTAGTAACGAGCCTTAAAGGCATGACAATTTATTACGCTCCTGAAAATAATTCAAAATAATTGTCTTCAAAAAGTTCTGGGGAAAATGATGATGAAAATAGAGCTTTTGCAAGTGGAAATGAGACCAAGATTTGGAGGGAACAGGAAGGAAGAGCAGGAATAGGGAATTTAAATGAAAGAAGAATTAAGATATATGGTGGAAATATATCAAGCCCTACAATTATTGTAAATATTATGTACCACAAACGTGCTAATAAAAGAAAGTCATCAAAGACCTTTTAAAATGTCTCAGTTCTAAGACAACACTGGATCTTACAGAGTTGTTGCAATTACTTTTAATAAATTATCTTCCACAAAAATATGTTTGGTAATTTAGAGGAGGACACAGACAGCTAAAATATCTCAGGGAAACAATACAAGAACAAAACTGAGAAGATCTATCAAGATGTAAAAAACATGAAAAAGAATAAAACACAATTCTGCAAGAAAAATAAGATAAGGACTGAACTGAAAAATTCTGAATAAAGTTTCAATAGCCAACATTGAGAAACAAAGGAAAGAATCAATAGCCAACATGGAGAAACAAAGGAAAGAATTTCAAGTGGGAGGAATGAAAAGAATTCAGAGTATAAAAAACTGAAGAAATCCTGACTCTTAGGAGACAGCAGCAAACAAATCCACTTATACAGTACAGGTGTCTCAGAACCAGCAAAGAGAAAGGAAAGTTGATGTAGACAAATAATAACAGAAAAATTCTCAAGTCCAAAGGAGAGATGAGAATCCATATCCCAAAGAACCCCAAAGGGATTAAACATAAAGAGATCTTCACTGACACATATTACAATCAAGTTCTTCAAAGTCAAAGACAAAGAGAATTTTGAAAGCAGAAGGATAAAAGTAATTTTTCAAAGTTTGTTAGAAGACAGTAGGGTGCTATAATCAAAACAGTACAGGTAAAAAGAAGAAATGAACAAACAGAAAGAAAAAGAAAAAGAAAGAAAAAAGAAAGAAAAAGAAAAAAAGAGAGAGAGAGACATATGCCTGCCCAGTGAGTTACTATGCTTGGAAAAGCTCTTTAGAATTAAGAGAAAAGTAAAGACTTTCCCAAACAACAGCTGAGGGAGCTCATCCCCACTAAACCTGCCTTACGAATAATGCTCAAAGAAGCTCTTTTAAATTGAAAGAAAATAACATTAACTAACAACATGAAACACATGGCCTTATGAAACTCACTGTAAAAGTGAGAATGTAGTCAAATCCAGAATCATCTAATACTGTAGTGGTAGTTTGTAGATCACTTTCTAATTATAATATAATAAAGTAAAAGACAGAAAAATTAAAAATTGCTAAAACTGCAATAACATTAATGAGAGGCCATAAAATATGTAAATTGTGCAATCAATAACATAAAATGGGAGGGATGTTCAATGTAGAGATTTTAGTGTGCGGTATAAAATATTTCATGGAAGTCTAACTGTAACCACAGAGAAAAACCTTTAGTACATATAAAGACAAGGAGAAAGAAACCACCTCATGCCACTGCAACTGAAAATAAAAACAAGTCATTAAAAAAATCATTCAATCACAGTGAAAGAGCAAGTAAGATAGAGACAATGAATCTACAAAGAAAAAAAATTAATACAGTGGTGATATTAAAGCGCTATATAACAATAATTACTTTGAATATAGATTATCTTCAGTCATGGTTGAATGAGTGGTAGAAACAAGACCCTGTGATAAATTCTGTCTGTAAAGCTTTACATTACTCCAAAGATACACAAAAGGGAAACGTGAAGAGTCGGAAAACATATTTCAGATGAATGATAAATAAGATAGAGTTGTTACACTTATGTCAAACAACACAGATGTTAATTCATAAAGTGCCATAAGAGACAAAGGCTATTTGTTATGTAATGATAAATGAATCAATTAACAAGGAGAATGGAATCAGATTTCCCAATAAGGCCAACATTGAGCCTAACCATTGAATAGGATTCTGTTTGTGACCAGAATTTTGCAAAGAATCAAAGCCCTAAAGTGAGGCAGCACTATATATATTTATGTATACGTGTGTGTATCTGTACTTCAAAAGCTGATGTTAATAGGACTGTAGAGTGAAATAGGAAGTGATGCAATCATAGTACAATTACTCATTTCCAACAAGGGATAAATCACCGTTCACTTTCAGACCAAATGGACCTAGCAGTTGTACACAGACCATTCCATCCAATAGGAGCAGAATGCACACCCTTTTCAAATGTACATAAAATGTTCTTTAGAATATATTACACCTTAGGCCATAAAACAAGACTTATAATTTTGAAAAAGTAGTTTTAAATTGTTCATGTATCATTTGACTAATTGCTATGAAATTAGACATCAATAAAAGGAAGAAAACTGGAGAATTTAAAATATGTGAAAATTAAACATCGCATTCCTGAATAACAAAGAATCAAAGAATAAATCAAAAGGGAAATGAAGAAAATGACTTATATGACAAATGTAAACAACATAAAGACTCAGGTTTTCAGATATATCTGAAAACTCAGGTTTTCAGGTGAACAGAAGGAAGCTTATGGTGATAAATGCCTTCATTAAGAAAAAATTCATGAAGAACCTCATACATTAAGGAAATACAAAAAGAACAAGCTAAGGAAATATTTGGAAGAAAATAACAAACATCAAAATAGAAATAAATAACAGAAAACTCCAGAGGAATAATCAACAGAAAAAGAATAACAAAACTACTAAGATGAAGTTCATGAACTTTTAGGTAAACTAAGAAAAAAATAGCAAATACTCAAAATCAGAAATGAGATGGGAGACCTTACAACTGATTCCATAGAAAAACAAAGGCTCATAAGAGACTACAATGAACAATTCTGTGCCAAAAAATTGATAATCTAGAATAAATGTATAAGATCCAAGACATATTCCAACCTACCAAGACTAAATCCTGAGGAACGAGAATCTGAAAAATCAGTAATAAGTGTAGAGCTCAGATCTGTCATCAAAAACTTGAAAACAAAAGCTGATGACTTCACTAGAAAAAAATAGCTTTTCCTCTAAATTAAAGAATATGAACAGTATGCCCAATCTATCCATATCTACTGGAAGCTCCAGCCATTAGGCAAGAAAAATAAGTAATCCAAATTTTAAAGGATAACAGTGAAGTTGCCTTTCTTTGCACCATATTTATGTAAAACTCTTGTGACTCCATATAAAAAATCACTTAAAACTAATAAGTTAATCCAGTAAAGTTGTAGGACCCAAAATAAATATAAATAAATATTTATACACTAATAATAAAATATGTGGCAAAGATATTAAGAAAACAATCCCATTTTCAGGATCCTCAAAACAATAGTTGGGAAAAATATGCCAAAGCGGTAGGGTATCAATAAACAGAAATCTGCAAAATGTTGATGAAAGAAATTGAAGATACAAATAAATAAAAAATATATTCCATAGTCATATTGCTAAAATGTTCATTCTACCCAATGAATCTATAGATTCAAAACACTCTCCATCAAAATTCCAATGATATTTTTCATAGAAATAGAAAAAAAACAATCTCACAATTTGTATGGTATTATGAAAGACTCTGTTTTGGTAGAGAAATCTTGAGTAAGAAGATCAAAACTGGAGATTTCACGAATATGTTACAAAGCTATACTAATCAAAATAATACAGTATTCACCTAAAAATAGTCAGATGAACCAATATAACATAATAGATAGTATAGAATTACTTATTACACATTTACAGTCAATTGTTCTTCAACAAAGGTGACAGGGGCACACAATAAAGAAATAAAGAATAGTCTTTCCAATAAATGGTGGAAGGAAAGCTACATATCCACGAGCAGAAAAATAAAATTGGATGCAGAAAAATAAAATTGGATGATATACATAAATCAATCCAAACTGGATAAAAACTTAAACAAGATCATCAACTCTCAAAGTATTACAAAAACACATAATCAAAAGCTATTTGACATTGATCTCAGCAATGATGTTTTTTATATAACTTTAAAATCAAAGGCAACAAAAGGAAAAGTATCAAATGACATTACTTGGAACTAAAACTCTTCTGCAGGTGAAGGAAACAATCACCAGTTGAGACAACATAAAGAAGTGGAGAAAATAATTGTATACCATGTGTCTAATAAAAAAGTTAACATCCAAAATATATAAGAAACTCAACTGTAGGAGTAGAAATTATGGACCTGAAAGGCATTTCTTAAATCCAGACATAGAAGTGGCTAACAGGTACATAAAAAATGCTCAACAGCATTAATCAGCATGGAAATTCAAATCAAAACCACAGTGAGACATCAACTCATACCAGTTAGAATGGTTATTATCAAAAGACCAATGGGTGATAAACGCTACCAAAAATGTGGGGAAAGGAAACTTTTGTAGATATTTGGTGAAAACATAAATTAATAGAGTCTTTGTGGAAAACAATATAGTGTTTCCTGAAAAACTTAAAAGGAGAACTAACAAATGATCCAACAATCTACTTCAGGGTATATATCCAAAGGAAGCAAAATCACTACCTCGAAGAGTTTCTGCACTTTCATGTTTACTACAACATTATTCCCAGTAACCAAAATAAGGAAGTAAACTACATATCCATTATGCATGAAATAAATATATAAAGGGTGATGTATATATGTATACATAATAGAAGTTACTTAGCTTAAAAAAAGAAACAAATCATGTCTTTTAGTCAACTTTCCATCACTGTGAGAGAATACTGAATAAAAACAATATAAAAGAGGGAAAGATTTATTTAGGATCACGGTTTCAGAAGTTTCAGTACATGGTCACTTGGTTGTATTATTTCTAGGTCTGCGGTGGGCAGAACACTAGGTGGGCAGCGCATCATGGACCAACGCTGTCCACTTCATGGTGTTCTGGAAGCAAGACAAACCAAGGAGGAAGGGGCCAGGGACAACATATATCCTTTGAAGGCATGACCCAGGGAGCTAGTGCCTCCAAGTAAGGCCTACCTCCTAAAGTTTCACCACCTCCCAGGAG
>NW_004955408.1:7650221-7691843 GCF_000276665.1 Chinchilla lanigera | reverse complement strand
TCACTTCCTCAGTGCTCTACCTCTCAACACTGCTGTGCGGAGAACCAGACCTTCAATAACACAGGGACTTTTGAGGAACATTTCGTACTCCAGCCATGACACCCTGTTATTGGGAACAACATCTACGAGCCTGGAAGACATGGAATAAACTAGGCACAGGAAAATAAATACTTCATGGTATCACTTTTTTTGTTATCTCTTTTATATGTAATCTAAAAAGTTGAACTCATAGAAGTAGAAAGTAGAATGTTGTTTTTTTTTTTGGTGGATGGGAGTAATGGAAATGGGGAGATATTTATTCAGTTAGTAAAGTTACATTTATACATATTAAAACAGTTCTGTAAATCAAATATAAAGCACGGTGACTAAAAAATGACAGTACTGTATATTTGCAATTTGCTGACAGTAGATTTTAAATTTTCTCAGTATATAATCACATGGTGACTATCTGTGTTGATGGATATACTAATCACTTAGATAAAGGTAATAATTTCATGTGTGTATGATACCAAAAGATCACGTTGTACACTTTAAATACACATAATTGTTACTTGTCAGTCATTACCCAATAAATCTGGAAAAATTAAAACATAAAGCAGTCCCTGTCATGGACCAGACACTTTGCTATACCTTTTACATAAAGTAGTTTCTGATATGATAGGTAGTTTATTTTTGTTGTTTTACTTAACTATCATCTTATAAATGAGGAAAAAAGGCCTTAACTTTTTCAGAAATTAATGCTTGAAAGAGGCTTTGACTAAGGTCTGTCAGTAGGCCCAAAATTCTTAAGCATGCTTTTATTCTTAAATATCTACATTAAAATAGTGGTTTTTTAATGTATGGGCAGGGAATTCTAGGGGAAATGAGACATACTGTGAGTTACAGTGTAGCTTCAAGAGGCAACTGCATCCATGGGCACTGGATAATTATCTCCTGTGTGTTCCTAGAGTATTTTCAAACCATTGTGAATCCTGTTGAGATGAATTCACACACACACACACACACACACACACACACACACACACACATATGTCATCATATTAATTATTAAGTGTTTTCTATGCTTTAGGCCCTCTACTATATACTAGGTATATAGTAGCAAAGTAAATGCATGTTTTCTTTTATTGATTTATCACCAAATGCTAACAGGGCAAATCCATCATGAGAAATAAATTTGTTGCTATTGTAAAGAGCAACTTGGTTTGGAAATATTTGTGAACGTCTTCCTCTGCTATGAAAATGATTACTTCTTACTTCCATGTGTTTCTCCCTCAAGTTCATTGCCACATGCCCTAAATGATCTACTGTCTTCTAGTTTCTCTTCGCTCCCATCTGCTCTCCATGTACTGCCTAGTTCCTCTCTGTAATTCTTGGCGTTGAACAATGGTAAAGTCTGAGCAACAGAACGCTAGTTTAAGTATTTGCATTCGTCTCTCCAAATTTGGTGTGAGTCTGTGCAAGTGAACTGTATTCATGTTACTTTATTGTTTTATATTTAGTTAGTGTGATTCTTTCATCCTCCTCAAGATCAATTGCACATAAACATCAATAGAAACAACCGAAACAAAAAGTGCTCAAACAGAAAACACTTTTCAGGCATTTTGAATTCTTTAGGCTAGCAGAGATCCCATCTCATCAGAAGTTTAGGTGGCAATGAACTTTCCAAGTAGTGTGCTTAAAAATTGTAGGAGTTTTTTGTGTCATATCTAAAATCTGCACCATTCCTTAATTCACATGCAATTTTCTCTTCACTTTAAGCTATTTTCAAATATAATTGATGACTGGAAAATAATATGGATTAAGCATATTATATGAAATCCAGATAAATTGCTCAGTTGTTACCCCTAGCTAATATGCTTTTGAAAATCTATTGATATTTAACTTCAGGAAACCATTTTTAAAATCTCAATAAGAAACCTCTTCTGAGAAGGATAATTTGAAATGTGTCCCTCTTTTTCTCCAGAAATGGGAGGTGTGGCTTTGTATGTGTGTATAATCAGAATCTGCAAGGGGAATTTTTCTCATCTTCATCTTAGATTGGTCTTTGAAAGGGAAGTACATTCTCTGGTTTTAGGAAAAATACCATCAGTGTCCTGTACTTCTTATGGTATAGAAAATATCAAAGAAAATCATATGTAATTTGGAGGCTGATTTCTCATTTAGTTCATCAAATAAGAACTCCTGGGGCTGGAGATTTAGCTCAGCGGCACAGCACTTGCCTGGCAAGCACAAGGTCGTGAGTTCGATTCCAGGTACAAGAAAAGAAAAAAAAAAAAAAATCCGCGGTCAGCGGAGAGGCAGACACTGCAATAGGATCTAGATGTGAAAAAAAAAAAAAAAAAAAGAACTCTTGGAGTGGCATGACAAAATCAAAACAAATCATAGATGGGTCTGGGGGAGGCCAGCTCTCTCATTATCCTCTCCATCATGGGTCCCACAGGGAGCCACTGTGGAAATGCTCCTGGCACTGGGTACTGCCAGCACGGCCTCCTGCTTGTGAAACCCCATGCTGACACTCTGCAGTTTCATTAAGGAGAGAGGATAATTGGAAGATCTCCATTAGATTGCAAAGCGAACATCTGGTTTGGAAATTTTTTTTTTTTCTTTTTCCTTCTTGATTTTTGTAGAATTTTGGCTTCCAAGGAGAACCTCACATTCGGTACCAAGATGGGGTATAATTGAAACCTTCCCTGCTGACAGTGTAACTGCCTTTCATTGCTAAAGCGCAAATAATTACTTATAAAACAACAGGTGGTCAGTTTAAAAAATCCAAATAGATGTTCGAGGTATTTTTAGGCAAGCTTTTCTACCGACCTTTCTCATTCTCTCCCGGATCATGTGGCTACTCCTAAGAGATTGGGTTAGCATGATGAATACCCCGACAGCGATTTCTATAGACACCTTTCCTTTCACTTCTCCTTTCCGTTTTCCATTTGTTGAAGATTAATCTTGAGTTCATCCAAAGCTGCCTACGTTTGAAGCGTATGGAGTTCTGTGTTTTTATTTATGCAGTTGTTTCATCCGAAAACCTAAATGCAAACTTAATAGTTCCTTGTGTTTGCCATTTTTACCAACAAAGAGAGAGCAGTAGAGCTCAGAGGTTTATTTATAGAGAGAAAAGCGTGCAGCTGAGAATCTGCATATCAGTGGGATTGTGAAGTTCCAATCATGTCTCAAGGTTGATTTGCACACCTACTGGGTCTATATGTTTTCTTCTTCTGTGCCATCTTCATAGAAAGCCCCCAACTTATTAATTATACAGGATGTCACTGTTGTAGTTTGGTAAGTGGATTAAAAACAGGTCAGTTAGACCTAATCTGGTCAATTTGTGTATTAAGAAATTCACTGAGCTGAGTGTGGTGGCGCATGGCTGTAATACTAGCATTCTGGAGGTTGAGGCAGGAGGATTGCAGTGAGCTTGAGGTCAGCTTAAGCTACAAAGTGAGTTTAAGGCCTAAGTGAACTGCATAACAAGACACTGGCTTAAAACTCAAAATGAAAGTAACAACCAAAATAAAGCACCAAGAAATTCACTGAAAGGATGTTGGCTTATTTCACTTTTATTTTAGACCTGCAGGTGCAAGCACCATGTTGTCTCACTAGTGTAAAACCTGAAAGAGTTACTTTAAACTTGGAGGTTTGATAGACATTGTGAAATGACAGGAAAACGCTCAAGGGTAAAGGGCAAGTGGGATGTGGGAAAAGAGAAGGGAAAGAAGGAGAAATTTTGTATGTATGTATATACAGGATAGTTAACATAGTTGATCTACTGTCTTCTATTTCTTTGCAGAAAGAAACTGTTAAGGAGTCCTTGATTGATCAATATTGCATGTCTCTATTTGTTTTCATGAGGAACCACTTTGAAGATATCAATATGTCATACAACAAGCATTGTTAATTCTCTACCACTTTGTTTGTAACTCCTTATTGTCTGTACTGTTCTTTTGCTATTTTGTAAAAGGTTGTCTGTCTGTTAATGTTTTTCTCCCTTTATTTTTAAAATAAAAAAAGGATGTTGGCAACAGGTTGATAAAGGAAGCAGAGAGACCAGTCATAAACACCTTCAAGAACCAATTCATTATCTCCCCTCACTCTCACGCACCACCTCAAAATTATAAGTGCAGGTAGAGAGAGATCTTTTGCCTGAATTTAGACCATATTCCTCCTACTGTGCTTTAACTATGTGAGAAGCACAGGTCTAGCAGGAATAACCTCTAAGAAGTCCTTAACTGTAGCAATGTTTCTCAAAAGAGGGTTCCTCATTTGAATCAAAGAAAACACAACATGGCTTCAGGGACAATTTTCTCATTTTTTTTCCTAACAAAGGTACAGAACTAGTTACATTCTATATGGATGTGAGAAAACAATTACATGCAGATGAATACCATAGACACAAAGGGTTAATACTTTATTGGAGCACAGTTAATTTCAAAGAGCAAGCATCTTGATTAATTGGCATGCTAACACTATACTCAGGAAGGGAAATAGAATTCTTCAAGAGGAAATCAGAATATTTTTAAAAAGTAGCAGCTAAGCAACCAAAAGGCCACAAATATGTACCTCACTACTTACCCAATAAGTTCTTGACATTTACAAGGTAGCTTTTCCCAAACTCTTTTACATGTAGTATTAATAATACTTAAGCCACTAATTTACATGGAATATTAATAACCCACATGGAGAACTCCGGAGAAAAAGTTTGGGAAATACTACTATAATTCTTTCTAGCAGATTAACGATATGAAAAGCTCTAAGAAATCCTATGATAAATAGTCAGAAGCTGTGTGAATTCTCCTTCTCAAACTTACACGCTTATTGATTCCTTTGATAAAACATTGCACAGAATTACCTTTGCAAATAACTCATTTCCGAAATTAGTCTTAAGAAATGTAGTTTGATACTTTCAGGAATTCTCCAGTTTGTTAATATCACTCTAGGGGTTGAAATGATAGCCCAAACAGAAGACCTTGAAATGAAGTCTAAGTTATACTTTTGTCATCCTTTGCTTAAATATTTACTATGTTCATGTTTTCATGTGACCCCTTCTACAAAGAGTGGGTAAATGATTTTTTGTGGCCTCTTTTTCTTAAAACAAAACAAAACAAAACAAAACTTTGGCTGTACATTGGTATTCTCTAGGGAGTTTAAAAAGCTATTGTCCCACATCATAAGCTATGAAATTTGCCCTGTGTATAAATTGCACCTTAAGAGAATAGCCAACCATAGCGAGAACATGTCATGATTAGAAAAAAAAATACAAAAAGATGCACAAAAAAGATGAAGACACACCCACGTAATGGTTCTGAAAGGTCAGCATGCCTGTCATCTGGAGGGCATATGGACACAGCTGGCTGAGCCTTCCCCTAGAATTTCTGCTTCATAAGTCTGTGCTGAGAGTTTGCCCTTGCACCACATCTCCAGGTGACACTGATGCTGCTGGTCCCAAGAGAACACTTTAAGAATCACTGAAATAAAACATGAAGATAGACATCTGGTGTTTTTTTCCCACCCAAGCATTCCTACCAATTGGCTAGGCTGTCATAATAAATTTGTTTGTCTGGAAATATATTGCCTTTTGTCAAGTACTATGAACATCTACACAAAAGCGCACACTCGCTCTTACACCAACATTCTGTTGCATAGACCTGTCTTTTATACAATGAGAGAAAGTGATACAGTCAAGCAGCATTAGGAAGAGCCTAGATTTGTATTCACCGGAGAAGGGAGATAATGGCGTATGTGAGGTGTAGATATGGGGTCATTAATAGCAAGGATGGATCACCGAGGACATGGTTTCTCCAAGCAAACTTATTCTAAAGAGAAACATATCCTCTTATTCTAAGAGAATCCCTGACTGTGTGCAGATAACCCAAGATAAAATCAAGTAGCATAACAGAAGCTGTTTTCTCAATCAAGTCACAGCCAACCGTGTCTTTCTGAGGATCTTTTCAGGTATAACATTTAAGTACTAGTGCATAAAAAACAGAACTCAGAACCAAAACTTCAAATTTGCTTAACATAAAGTGTTAAAATAATATTGTAAGATAATAATATACCATTATTCTATGACATTTTAGTAATAATATTATAAAATTAAATCCCATTATAAAATATTTTAATGTTATTTAATCCTCAAAATTATTAAATGATTTTATGGTAAATCCTATAAAATTAAGTCTAAAGATAAATTATATTAAAATAGTAGGGTTTACATATAATTTATACACATTTTTAGATATTTATAGATTTGTTTTTCCTCTGCTATGGCATCCAGTGAACATGTTTGAAGACATACTTTTAAGAGGACTGCAATGTGCCGGGGTACTGTTTGTGACAGAAATTTGTTTTTGTGTGGAGACCAACCTGTTAACCACGCAAAAGGCAAAAAGTCAGCTCTGCCATTCATCCGCTGGATAGCTAACTGAGTTGTATTACTGACTTTGATTGCTCTATTGAAATGAACAGTTAATGTTTAAATGTATGATTAATCTTACATGTCTACATTTGCTTATCTGAGTATCCAAATTGAGGATATCAATATGTAATAAAACAACCACTGTTAATTTCCTATCACCTTGTCTGAGATTCTGTATTGCTTGAATTCTTTTTGTGTTATTTTCCAAGTGTATGTGTGTTTGTTGAGATGTTTTCATTCTTTTATTTTTAAAATAAATAAAGAACATTTCTATACGTTGTTAATAATCTTACTTCCAGTTAAATAACTACTAAATTCTAGAATACTGGACTGCTTTTGATGAAGAGGAATTTATTTGAACTAGGGTTATTGGCTGGCTGGCTTTCCCCTATGAAAGTGGTAGTCCTGTAATAGTTTATTATCACATGCTAAATTGTAGAGGTGCATCACTGGCAAGACATGAGCAGTCTTTTCAAGCACCGGTCATGATGGATAGTAGCTAAGCAAGTGTTCCACTATAGGATGCTGGCTGTCACCTTCTGTGAGCTAACTATTCACCTGTAAGCGCAATTGGCAGAAGAAGGTAAGAGGGAATACTAGAATATTAGAGGAAGAAATCTTTGAGACAAGATTTTTATATAAGCCTCACTACAGTCCAAGAACTGTTTTGAATGCATACTGCTTCTTCAATTCTTAAAAGAAAAGCACTAAAAGGTACATACTATTATTATTCTCATCTTAGAGATAAAGTAACTGAGACATAAAATATGGAAATGATTTCCCAAAATTAAACAGTAGCAGAGATAAGATTCAAAGGGAGATAATCAGATTTCAAAAGTTGCCTGGATTTTTAAACATTTTTAAAACACATGTTCAGTGGTTTTTGGACCACAGAAATAAATGTCAGAATCAGGAATAAGAATGCTTCAAAATTAGATACTCATGTTGTACTCTAGTTCTCATGACTTAGACTGCATTGTTAATTCTGATATAAAAACTTCTACCCTGCCTCTTCCCAAGATCATAATCGTTCAGAACAAATCACTTTATCTAGTCTATTTGTTTTATGCTGTGGAGATGGAATCTTACCTGTGCATCAAGAGTCAAATCAACAGGCCTGTGTCTTCCAAACCCCACACATTCCAAGGGTCTTCAGCACTGGTCCTTGACTGGTTCATGGATAAAAACTCCTAAGCTGCTGGAATATCCCGAGTATCTTTGTACACCTGGGGGCTTGGCCTATGCCAGATGTTTGTGTTAATGATATGATTTTTGGTGAATGACTGGTTTTATTCATTTGGGGCTTTGGACCATGGTGTACTAATTTGACCTGTCAAAGGGTGATAATAAAGATTGAGTATGTGAGGTCAGCCAGTCATTTGTTACCCATGCCTATGTGACTTACCTCCAATAAAGACTTGGACACCAAGGTTCAGGTGAGTTTTCCTGGTTGGTGATATTTTGTATGTGTCATCATGCATTTTTTTCTTGGCGAGCTAAATGCTAGGTTTGCATGCCACTCCTGGGAGCAAGTAAATGGCTTCTCTTGGACTCTGTACTATGCAGAAACCTTGCCTGATTCTAACGTATATCCTTAAGCTGTTATAAATGGAAATCCTGAATATGATATCTTCCAGTGAATTATCAAGCCTGAGGGTAGTCTTGAGGACTTATGTATCCCAGCTAGCCTCCTACTTGTCTCTAATTGAATTTCCATGAAGTCAGGAAACATACTTGCTTGTGGTTAAGTATTCTGTAAATACTTGTTGACACAATACATTGGTTTTATAATTAGGGAAAGAAGTCTACCTTGTGAGCCTTCAGGCTCATCATCACCATGGTCCCACCTTGGCTCTATCCTTTCATGCTGTGCTTTGCATTCCATGCCTTTCCTATTCATAGACATTTTAGGGCTTCCTATCAGCGCTCCACCTCTGACACTGTTCTCAAGGTTGGATGAATGTAAAGCTGTCTTTCTTTTCTGGAAAGTCTATGACCTATAAGTAATGAATGTCTCCTTAAGCCATGTGTCAGAGAAGTATGGGGTACACAACAAAGTGACAACTGAGGTGGGAGAGGTCACTTCCAGTTGAGGTTTTCATTAAAGCGTGAGGAGAGGATAGAACTATCATTGAGTATCAGAGGGTACATTGAAATGAGACGTTTTTAAGGGGTAGAAAAATGAGTCTGCACAACAGATTAAAAAAAATATAAGTAATCATCAAATTAGGGAAATGTTGGTGATAAATTTAGAGTCTGGCTCAATGTATACAGTATTGTTAGAACTGACAAAGAAAAAGGAAAAGAAAAAAATCTGAGACTAGGTTTTGAGTATTTGAATGGTATCATTAAACTACCATGAGTTATTTAAGTTTCAGAAGTAGAAAACTAAATCACAGAACTGTACTTTGAGAAGTTCTGCTTTAGACAAGCTGCGATGAAAACAGTGCAGAAGGGAAACCAGTCAGACGGCTGTTGGAATTAAGACTGGGAGGTGGGGTGGTGAGTGAAAATGAGAAAATCTGCCTTTTAGTCTTTTATTTAGCACCAGAACTATGAGTTCCTGAATTATCAAAGGCAGCAGCATGTTCATTCTTTTGGAACCTGAAGGCTGGCTCTTCTTCAGAGGAAACATTCTGAGCCCATTATAAGATCACACCTCAGCTGGGAATCACAGAATTCCCCTGGCAATTTGCCAAGGTCATTAGAGGTAATAAGAGAGACTTAAGTAAAAATCAGCATGAAATTCTCTCAATCTTGATGCATGACAAAATGCACCTCCACAGACTGTGAGCTAAATAAACCTTTCCTTCCTTAATTCTGGGTGTCAGGTATTTTGTCTCCGCAATTAGAAAAACTACCCAAGACATTCTCTCTCTCTTTTTTCCTCTTTTTCTTCCTCCTGTTCCTCCTTCTCCTCCTCCTCCTCTTCCTCTTCCTCCTCCTCCTCCACTTCCTCCTCCTCCTCCTCTTCCTCCTCTTGACTAGCACTTACCTTTCAATTTGACCTCCCTACTCATTACATTGCTTATTCTTTCTCTGCCTTACAATCTAATATTGTGTGCACATAGGAGTGTTTGTAACTCAGTGAACTATTACTGAGTGAATTTAAAGAGTAGAGCTGGACTCTAACTGAAGCAATTAGGAAAACTCAATCTAATTAAAAGTCAATGAATTAATTTTTGCACTCAGATTTCCCTAGCTCTGTTCACAGTCAGTAAATCGTGTGTTATTTTCATTCTATCATCTCTTTTCCTGATCATCCCCTTTTCTGTTTTAGTTCATTGCCCTCAAGAGTCACTACACTCTTGGTTCTTGTGGTCTTCCAATCCATGGACCTTTCCAAATTCTCTCTCTCCTCCTCTAATAGCTTTCCTTATCCTCTCTACCCTGTATCAGTTCCTACAATCAATTCCTTGATTCTCTTTGCCCTTTCTATAGCTTGGCAAAATACAACCTGGTTAAATCCAATTTTCTATGTACTCTAGGATACAACTCTCAGTTTTCCTTAGTAATTTTTGCTGGCCTCCTGTTCTTCTCATCCCAATGATGGGATGCTCATTCTTGGTAAACTCTGCTCTTTCTACATGCACATATTCCTTTAGTATTCTCATTCCATCTTCGGTTTAAGTGCTTTCCATATTTTGGTGTGTATACTTCATCTGAAACCCTTTTCCTGGTTTTTATATTCCATGGAATACCCATCCTCTCTACTTAGATATTGTGCTGGTTATTTATTTAATGACTCAGTTTTAAATCTACTATTTGAAATACTGTTCATTGATTCTGGTTTGGAGACTCTGAACACTATTTTATGTATACATCCTTCTAATGTTGTTTTCTCTTAGATTCTGCCAGATGGAGTCACAAGGGACAGTGGAGGTAGATGTAACAGATCCTTTGTGTACCCAACCTCACATACTCAGATGTTGTGTCTTATATCTAGATATCTCCCTAAAGCCTCATTCACTCATAGGTGGGCCTTTTAGAGGTTCCTGTATCATGCATACATGATACAAGATTATGGGTGTCTGATAAACATTTATTGGTTTAACATAGTTCTGGGTGTGGATAATAGGAAGGCCCCACCTGGATCTTGGTGGCACCAACCAATGGGCTTGTAGCCTGAATGGAATAAAAAAGGAAAGGAAGGCTCACTGCTTACTGCCTCTTACCTGCATGCCATGAACTGTTTCTCCTTTCCCTGCTTTTGAGCCAGTCAACTATGGACTGAAACCTGTACAAACTATGTGCTAAAAAACCATCCCTCCTTTAACTTGTGGATATCAAGTGTTTTGTCCCAGCAATGAAGACACTTACCGTTTATTTTAACATTTCCCTGGTACATGGTGCCATGCATGTTGACTTTGACCTACCTAAGTGCCATTGTCTTACAGCTTTCGCTCCTCAGGGCTCCCTCTCAGGCCACAGGAACCACTTAGCTTGTATTCAGTTGAAGCACCCTAAACTTATCTTCAGACGTTCAATTCTGGAAGACGTTCTGGATAATTCTTATAGGAATAATCAAAGCCATATTGCCTAAAGTCAATAACCTCCACGATGCATTCATCACTGCACAGACCATTTCCTTCTGGTTCTTTCCACTGTCTCACTCCTACTTCCTGGAAACGTCTCCTAGATAACGTATCTTAGACCCAAGTTCTTATCATGCTGTCCTTTCAGGAATCACAGACTAAGGCAATTAGAGGAGAGAGCTTCCTCCTGTTGCCCTCTGTCCCTCTCTGCTAGTCATTTCAATCTTCTCACAGAAGCAGCAACTGGGTCAGCACATGGCTTCCTTAAGTAGCCCAGAGTCCTCTTTCCTTTTCCAAAAAGATGCTAGTTCTTTCTTTTCTTTTTTCTTCTCTTGTCTTTTCTTTCTTTTCTTTTCTCTTCCTATTTTTCTTTTCTTTTTTCTTTCTTTTCTTCTTTCTTTCTTTCTTTCTTTCTTTCTTTCTTTCTTTCTTTCTTTCTTTCTTCCTTCCTTCCTTCCTTCCTTCCTTCCTTCCTTCCTTCCTCTGTTATGCATTGTGTCTGCATGTCCCCCCCCCAAATCCTCATGCAGTTATGGGGTGGGTTTCTAGATTTTTGATTGATCCATACTTCAATGCTGGGATTATGGGTGTGAGTGCTAAACCCACCCTGGGGATGATAGTTTGCATAAAATGTAAGGGAGGGAAAGAGGGTGCTTCCCCCTCTTTTTCTCTTGTTGCTTTTGCTATTTTCTGCTGCCATGAACAGTTTCCCTCTGCCATGTACCACTCTGCCTTGGAACCAGCTGAGTGTGTACTGAAACCTCCACAGACTGTGAGCTAAATAAACCTTTCCTTCCTTAATTCTGGGTGTCAAGTATTTTGTCCCAGCAACAAGAGAACAGTAAATGAGACATTCTCTGTCTCTCTTTCTTCCTCTTTTTCTTCCCCTGTTCCTCCTTCTCCTCTTCCACCTCCTCCTTCTCCTCTTCCTCCTCTTGGCTCTCACTTACTTTTCAATTTGACCTCCCTACTCATTACATTGCTTATGGTTTATCTATTTCCACTCAAATGTGGACTCTTTGATGACAGGGATTCTTACATATTTTATTCACTGATAGATCCCACATACCAAAAAAAAAAAAAAAAAAAAAAAAAAAAAAAAAAAAAAAAAGCAAAACAGAACCTAGGCTCATGATAAACATTTACCAAGAAAACAAATGCATGGTTTGACCATTTGATTGTTCAGTTAGAGAAATTTATTTAGTACTGCAAATTTTCAATTTCCTTACCCACAGAACGTGGAAAATCATAGTATTTTTTCATAAAAGTATGGACAGATCAAATGAATGAATAATAAGAATAGCCTTAGCACATGGTGAGCCCTTGCCAGTGTTAGCAATGACTAATTATTTTGAGTGTATAGATGCTGCCTCCGTGCCATCACAGAAATTGGGTAATCACACAGACAATTCCTGTCTCCTTGGGCCACATGTAGTGACTAGAAAGATAAGTTGCTTAATCACAGACAATCAACATGGTTTATGCAGACCTAACCCAGAAGAAACATGCTTCCTGTTTTTTCAACTTGGCTCTATGAAAATATTAGTTAGGGAGACACATTGCTCCCTTGGATGGCAGTTGAAAATTTATAACTAGGAACACTTGGGGATTTCATGATTAAAATTGAATATTCGGTTCACATTACTTCAAGAAAAATTGGTTTATAAATAAAAGCTGTATGTCAAGCAACCAGATAAGAAGTTAATTAATTGAATGTTCAGTGTCACTATGACTAGAAATTCAATACTTTATAGAATTTTTTTCTCTTTTGATCTGGACTTTTTCTCTGCAAACAGGCATAGCTTGTTTTCTTTCTTTATAGCTTCAGAGTCACTGAATATTTTAGGTTCATCTCAGAGGTCCTCTTGGTCAGCAATATTACACACTGTTGTGGAAGCCATAATGGTGAATCAGAAATGAATGAACGTAGCCTCCCTGCCAAGTCATAGACAAACAGGATACAAAAATAAGCAAAACAAACCAGGCTTTTCAGCATCCATCTATAAGTCCAGATACTGAGGAGACTGAGGCGAGAGAATCACTTGAGCCCAGAAGGTCCAGGCCTGCCTGGGTAACACAGTGAGACCCTGTCCCTAAAAAACATAAACATAAATAAACAAACAAAACACAAAAATAGAGCTTGGTAAGATGTAAATGGATGAAAGCATTACCAAGCAGATCACTGCCATAACTAGGACAGGATGCCTGTTTACTTGACCCCAGGTTGACGACACAACTGTTTCCTCATCTTAATGGAAATATCATAGGCAAGCTTTGAAAACACAAAAAACAATCCATAGAAAAGGCAAACCACTTTATTCTCTTTGGACAAGTCTTCTTGAATCTTGCATTTTTTATGGAGGGAGAAGGAATTGATTTTCTCTTCTTCCTTCTGCATTAGACCTGTTATTTTTCACATTTTCAAAATGGTGTATGCAGAAGGGGGTGGGGGACAGTGGACTACATGCTGATAAGCTACTGTTTTCAAGTGGAGCTGGAGCATCATGCTTCACAATTTCCTGGATGAGACTCCTACTGTCTATAATGACGGTTTCAGTTCAGGAAACTAAATGTTCTCAGGGGAAGGAAGTGGAGTGATAGGGGTGAAGAATTGGACAAATGGAATTAACCAAAAAATCAAGAGCCTTATTAGACTAATCTAAGCTAACTTGTATGCATAGAAACCAGACTCCAATTTACAAGTGTTTGGAGTATGTCTGACCCCTGCCCATCAGGAACAGAAAGATGATTTTCCTAGGCAAATCAGCAGATGGAATTCATCTGTAACTAGTGTTCCATTAACTGTTCCTATCTGACTATAAAGTCTCTCTATGTTCTTACTACGAAAACCATACCAAGCTCCAGAGGATTCCAACTTTATGCCCCAACTGACTGTTAAACTATGTTTTATCATTTTTTCTTATGGGGTTTAGCCATGCTATTTTAAAAACTCCCTCCTGTCGACCATGCTGTCACATGCATCCATGTACAAGTGGGTTTCTCTACCTGGAACACTGACCCTTTCACGCTGACCCCCACCTTCTCACTTAGGGGTGAAGAACTCCTCCCGTGTCCTGCTCATTATTTTTTGCTTCAAGATGTCTCTTCTAGTTATTCAAGTAATGTACAACTGGGCATTGTGAACTGTAGTCACACTACTGTGTTGTAAATATGTGCAATGATTATATGATAACTGAAATATTTAAAAAGTTAAAGTAGATGGAAATGCTAACTACTCTGATTTGATTATATCTCAATAGATATATACATTGTATATATCTATTGAGTCATCATACTGTACCCCATAAATATGTACATATTATTATAATAAATTTTTAAAGAGCACTTCTCTTTTAGTTTGAATCCAAGTGTTATACTTAGTAGCTATATGACACTATCATATGGAAAAAAAATCACTGAATTTTCTTGCTTTTTCATCCAGAAAAATAGGAATAATATAATGGTACGTTATAAAATTTTCATGAGAAAATAAGTGACAATCAGTATAGAATATTTAGAATCATTTCTGGCACATAGGAAGTAGTCAAAACATTGTGTTACTATTATTAGCATTACTATTGTAGCTAGTCACACTCAAATGAATTTTAGTTTGAATAGTAGCTTGGCCACTTACTTTCTCTGTGAACCTGAGCAAGTTAATTAAGCTTCCTCATTTATATGATAGCAATAATAAAAAATAATAATTTCATCAAAGAATGCTACAAAAATTAGCAGCATGCATGGAATATAATGCACAATCTATTTTACTAGTTCTTATTTTTAAAGTTTAGAGCTACTTTTTATTGAGATATAGTAGAGCTACTTTTTATTGAGATATAGTACTTGCACATCCTTATGGGATACTACATGAGAATTTGATATGTGTATACAATGTAAAATAATCAGAAAAGACTAATAAGAATTTCTGTCTCTTCCCAGAATTACTCTTAGTGAATTGGGAATTTTGCACTGTTCTACTCGTTTTGAAATATTTACCAGGTTGTTTTAACTTATCTCTACCTGTGTCTTGGTGTTCCTTCTAAAACTTCTTTCTGTCCCTTCAACCCCTTGTTATTCCCAGACTCTTGGAGCACCATTTCTTTCTGTTCTACAAGACTGACTTTGCAGTTTCTACAGTTGAGTGGGAATATGTGACATTTATTTATGTGCTACCTTATTGCACTTAACACAATTACTTCCGGTTTCATTCATGATCCTGCAACTGACCCAGTTTCATGTTTTTAATGGCTGAGTGATATGCCATTATGTGAGTATAGCATGTTTTCTTTATCCATCCATCTACTGATGCATATATGGGTTCATTATGTATTTTATCTGTTATGAAAAACTTCCAATAAACATGAGAGTGCAAATATCTTTCTGACATAATGATTTCCTTTCCTCTAGGAAAATGCTGGGTCAGATAGTAGCTCCATTTTTGATGTTTTTGTGTAATCTCCATACTGCCTTCCATAATGGCTATACCTATTTGCATTCTCACTAATGGTACATGAGTTCTTCTTTCTCAATATCTTCACCAGAATTTAGTTTTTGTTTCTGTTGATAATAGCCATTCTACTGCTCGTGAGACAATTTATCTTGCATTTTTGATTTGTATTTTCCTGATGACTGGCAAGGTTGAGCATTTTTTCAAACACTTGTTGGCCTTTTATATATCTGTATTTGTGTGCTTTTTTGGGCAGAAATACCTATTTCTTTAACCCATTTGAATATGGATCATTTTTTTGAAGTTTTTTTTGCACTGGGAATCAAACAGTATATATTTATTCAATTTTGTCAGCATTTGATTTGCAGAGATTCTCCTTTCTCCACTGTAAATCGTAAAACCACCAAAACCACTTGCTGGGTTTGTCAGTAACAGTATGAACATATATAATTTCTGAATCCTTTAGCTCAGTCTGTTGGTCTATGACCTGTTTTCATGCCAATACCAACCATGCTGTTTTGATTACTATAGCTTTGTTGTATGTCTTTTTTCTAATTCTTGATTCAGTTTTGGTAAGTGTGTACATAGGATTTCATCCATTTCTTTCAGTATTTTACAGTTTGTTAGACTGTACTTGTTCATAGTATTTTGCTATGACTCTGAATTTCTGTGGCATTAGTTATACCCTTTTTCATTTCTGATTTTATTGAGCTTGTCTTCACTCTCCATTTTTAAGCTAGGCCAGCTAGAGACTTGTCGCTTTCTTTATCCATTCAGAAAACTAATTCGTTTCATTGATTTTTCATGTCTTTTATTTAAATTATATTTATTTTTGCTCTGATCCTTTTGTCTTTTAATAATTTTGAATGTTCCTTGTTCTTTCATATTTAGGTCTTTGAGATACACTATTAGGTTGCTTCTTTGAGATCTATTATATACATACAATATACATATATATGATATCATCTATTGTAAATCTCTATATAAGATCTATTATTTTATATATAAGTAGATATTGCCCCCTTTGCAATATATATATATGTGTGTGTGTGTGTGTGTGTGTGTGTGTGTGTGTGTGTGTGTGTCTATAAATGGGTCTTGCTTTTGAAAATCTATTTAGCCAGCCTTTGGGTTGATGAATTTAATACATTTACATTTCACATTATTGTTGATAGCTGTGAAATTCTTTTTATCATGTTCATTGTTTTTTGGTTGTTTTGAATATTTTTTGTTGCTTTCTATCTCTCATATTACTTATTTTTTGACTTGATAGTTTGCTGTCTTGATACAGTTTTATTCTTTCCTTTTCGCATATCTGTCTAGTGAGTTTTTTATATTCATGTGTTTTCATGATGATAGTTATCATCCTTTGCTGATAGCAAGGACTCCTTTAAATATTTCTTATGCACCTAGTCTGGTGGTGATGAATTCCCTGGTTTTTTTTTTTGTTTTTTTTTGTTTTGTTTTCTTTTGTTTTTTTTCTTATTTGAGAAAAGCTTTAAGTCTCCTTTTAAATTTTCTTTCTCTTTCTTTTTTTTTTCTGGTATTGGAGATGAACTGAGGCCTTGGCACTGACAAACATCCTCACCCTCTATCTATCTATCTATCTATCTATCTATCTGTCTATCTATCTATCATCTTAAGTGTTTTCCTCACTTTTTATTTTTCTCATTTTTAAAGGATAATTTTGTGTATATTATATTCTTGGCAAGTCATTTTTTACTTTAGTGTTTTGAATATGTCATCTCATTTTTTTCTGGCCTGTCATACTGAGAAATGCACTGTTAGTCTAATGGGCATTCTTTATGTATTGTTTTATGGTTTTTTCTTGCTGTTCTTAGGAATCTTCGTGTTGTACTTTTAACATTTTGACTACAATATGACTTCATGAAGGTTGATTTTGATTGAATCTAGTTGGCAGCCCTTGAACTTTTTGCATCAAGGTTTTCATGTCTTTGAAGATGTAGGAAGTTTCCATGCATTATTTTGTGTATTGAATTTCACTTGTTTTCACCTCTTATTTACCTTCTAAATTTCCCATACTTGCTTAAAATGTGCCTTAAGTCTCATAGGCTTTCTCTCTCTTTTTTTTTTCTTTCCTTTTTTCTTTCTTTGTTTTTGTTTTTCTTCTTTTTGCTTTCTTTCTTTCTTTCTTTCTTGCAGTTTTACTGGGTTAAAAACCTATCCTAAAAGTTCGTATGCTCTTTCTTCTGCTTGTTGTAGTCCATTTTGGAAGCTCCCTTATATTTCTTATTTTATTGATTAAAATTTTTAGCTCTAGGACTTGTAGTTATTTCTTTTTTTATGATTTCTAACTTTTTGGTGAATTTTTCATTCATATCCTGAAGTGCTTTTCTCATTTCTTTGTACTGTTTAGGGGTAGCCTCTTTCCTCTGTCTGATTTTCTTTGGGATCATTATTTTAAGTTATTTTTTCAAATATTTCATAGATTTTCTTCAAATTGGGATCTATTTCTGGGCAATTATTTTTCTTTGGAAGTGTTTACTTTTGAGATTTTTATTTCCTCATGTTGACATCACATCTTGTGTAATCTTTGTTTCTACCAACTTTATGAATTAGCTTTTGCAGAAAAATATGTTATGTTCATTTAGATAGGGTATCAGCTCTTTATTTTTATTTTTGAGACACGGTTTTGTTCTGCAGTTCAGGCTGGCCTTGACCTCGCACTGGTTCTCCTGCCTCAGCCTCCTGAGAGTTAGGATTACACCCATGCACCACCACACCTTGCTCAACTATCATTGGGATAGCTACCTTGCTTTGGCTACAGAGAGCTAAAATGAGTAGTCTATGATTTCTTTGCCTTGGATTGACATCAGTATGACTACATGTGCCTCAATAATCTACACTCCAACAGTTCATGAAGGTATTAGTAAGATTTTTTCAGTGAGAGTAAGCTTCCACATGTATGTGTCCTCTAACTATACAAAGTCCAGCACTGGTGGCCCTGGAGCTTGTGGATGTTTCTGCTGCTGTCTCAGTGGTGCACACTGTGAAATGGACTAATTCTGGGTCTCTCAGCCCAAGCACAGGTGACAGTTAAGAGTTGTGGCAACAGCAATCATAGTTCCCGAGCGGTGGGATGGGATAGACCCTTATTCAATTCCCATGAGATGTGTGCATGTAACCCTGGGTTTGTGGCAGTGTTAACTGTGGACTTGAGATTTTGCAACATAAAGCGGACCTTCCCTATTTCACTAGTTTGTCATGTGGCTTGTAGCACTGCTGGCTGCTTTTGTAGAGCTGTGGAATCCAGGGAGTTCCTTCCCCAAGAGACAGGCACAAGAAATGCCAGGATTTTTAGCAGTACCATCTGCAGTCCAAGTCTGTGGGCTGTGAGAAAGACCCTCCCTATGTCTTTCGAGCATGTGCAGCTACTGCTTAGGCTTCTGACACTGATTCACACTCTTAGTTTCACAGGAGACAGGAGCAGTGTTCCTTAGATCATTGAGGTTAAGCGCAGGTGTTGTTATACCTTTTAGTTTGGTATCCGTGGTTCTTGGGTTGCAGGACATGGATGGGAATGTCTTGTGGAGCAACTGTGGTGGGGACTGGGCTTGTGCTGATCACATCCATAGTTCTGGAGCTTTCAACTGGACAAAATTTTCCTTCTGTGTAATGCCAAAGTGTTTTGCATTAGCAGCTGCAGTCCTGAGGCTGTGCGCTGGGGAGGAGACTTTTCTTAATTCTCACCAGGTCAGCACAAGTGGTTCTGGGGTTCGGCACCACTAATATCCATGTTTCTGGAGCTGCCACTAATAGCTCCCAATGGACAGGCATGAGTGAAGGTGGGACTTTGTACTAGTACCTATAGTCCTAAGGCTGTGAGCTGGTGGGGGAGAACTTTTCTAGTTTCTATCAGTGGAGTACAAGTGGTGGTGGTCAGTGCTGGGGCCATTGGGATCCATGTTTTTGGGACTGCTAGATTCCAGTTAGGCATTTCCTGGCCTATTTGTTTTCCTCATAAATAGTTGAGTGTGAAGCTTATACTTTCCACCAGTAGCTGTAGTCTCATGGCTATGGGCAGTACAGCTATCTCCTAGTTCCTGCAGCGCTAGTATGGGTAGAATATAAGCTTATGGTTATGGCAATTGTTGAAAATGTAGGATGATAAGAGGGTGGTCTTCCACCCAGTAAGGTGCATAATGGCCCAAAGCTTCTGGCAGTGGGAGGAGCTGACTGTTGGTCCCTGAGCTGAGAAGGCATCTATCAGTGGCTGCTATAGAGCTTGAGTTCTAGGGGTGGGTTTTTCCATGGACCAGAATAGTTCTCAGGCCAACACACTCTCTAGATTGGACTGAGCTCTTGTAAGGACTGTGTAATTGCCCTGCCCTTAAGATTCCCTCTCTGTTACTGGTCAGGGTACTGGCACTCTCCACTGGTTACCTTTTCCAGCAGTGCTGGGTTCTCTCAAGTTGGAATTGTAAATTACTTTGTTCTTTTCCCTAGGTGGCTTTTCAAACCCTTTCTACTATTTTGACTCTCCTCACTTCCCAGAGTTCGCCCACCTCCATCACTCTCTTTGAAATACAGTTTTACCTGTTGCCCTGTCTCTTCTCTGTCCCATGCACCTCTACTTATCCATCTGGGCTCATACTGAGTATAAGGATCTTAAAAGAATAAAACAGTTCTAGGCCAGCTTTATTTCATTTCACGACATAGACATTCGGCTACCAGTAAAGTTGGAGGTAGGTTTCTCCTCCCTTTCTGTGAAGCACCTGGCTTCAACGCAGCACTCTTAGTTCCCCATATCCCCTCATTCTGTGATGCTGACTTTGTTTACTCAGCGAACTTTCCTTTGCTCATTAGATCTGTATCTCATGTCCCTTGGCTGAGCTTCCACAGCGCCTAGGATTTCCTCGTGCTGTGACTGTTTTCATTGCTGTTTGCTTGTCTGTTTGTCATCTTACACTATGGGCTTCACCATAGTGCTTGTCTGTTTTTTCCCCATTATTTCTCTATCAGGAAGTGCAAAACCAGGTGCCACTTAGGTTCAATAAAGAAATGCAAGCCTTTGGTTATACCACTCTCTTCTCATTCTGGTGTTTCTTTTCTGCTGATCATAATGGCATTCATGTATATTTTTAAATAATGTGCCCAAGGATTGGAAGGACATAGAATTACAGAATTTTTTTTTTTTTTTTTTAGTGGACAATGCAGAATTCAAACTTTTTTCTATTTAGCTATTCATCATTCAAAAGACTGAAGGTTTAATAACTTGGATTTCTGGCTCCACATAAAAACACTGGGAGATTTGACAAGACTGAGGCTTTTATAATTCCGCTTTGCAACAATGGCCAAATAGCAGCTGCTCCTTCCTGCAGGCTTTGTTGAAGTCCTCACTTAGCCTGCTTTCAGCATTTGTTTCCTTCCTGTCCTTTGTAAGCATCTGACTTTGAAACCTCCTGCTTTAAAGGCTGTGCCCTTTGGCTAAGTTGAGTAAACAAATTGACACTGGATAAAGGAGAAGTCAAAAACTGATATAATAAAACCTCATGATAAAGAAAGGTTTTGGCAACCTTAAAAAAATCTTATTTTCAAGTTATTTTAATGAATGTTTATTGAGCTGTGATATTCAACTGAGGCAATGCTGTAGAAAGTCTCTAAAAATGAAAATGTGCTTACTTCTCACAGTACTCTGAGTTTGGATGAGTATCGGTGAAATGTGGCAGGATCGTCACCTGAAAGTGTGGCTCATCCTGGGCCATCACAGGTATATCAGTACAGTGTTAATGGTAACATAGCTCAGCTGAATTGAAACATTAAGAACGAAGGCATGGTTGACTGTACAGCCCAAGAAGCTGGAGTTCACATCACTTTCCAAGAGCATGATCTTGGTAAAGTTTTAAAATATCAGTACATTTAATTTCCTCCTTTTCATATCAGGATAGTAATACTTCTCACCTCAACCTGTTATGAAATGGAATAATTCATCTTAAAACTTAGACTATGTTGAAAGCTGTAATAAGCTCCCCAGTAATATTTGTTAGCAGCCATTGTAGGAGCATAAACAATTTAGTTACAGAGGAGGTTATAGAGTAATAAGAAGAGCATCAAAGCGTTACAGACCCCAAGAAGCTGAACACTGTATAGTGGCAATGCTTTCTGAAGTATAATGACCATCAGAAGATGAATAATAGTCCACCTTCACAAGACACTTCCTCTGCTTCCTAACTGATGTGAACAAGTAGAATAAGACATTATAATCAAAGGGCAGAATCTCTTAAGCATTGTGATTTTAGTGGTTTGTTTATAACTAACTTAATGGACTAAGGAGCAGCGAAAAACAGTGCTTGTGCCTTTGAACAGATATTTTTCCAGAAAAAAATGTATCTACATAATAAAGGAAGCAACTGTGGGAGCTTGAGAAAGTTTACATTTTGATGTGCTTTAGTTTCCATGTGCAAAGAGGGATAATAATGGGCCCTCTGGAAATGTTATTGTGTTCAGTACATTTGTTAAAACATATAAGACACTCAGGACAGTGCATGAAATAGTATAAATACTCACCAATTTTTAGATAATTTTATTATTATTCTATGTTTAAGATCAATGTGATCAGACCTAACAGTGTAAAGCAAATTCATGCACATATGAATTAAATTGCTTCACTTTTATTATATTCTTAACTGTTGTCACGTTACTTTTAACCTACTTTCTTCTAGCAGACAGGAAAATAGATCTAGAATTAGTCTAGAATGAAAATAAAGTAAGGACTTAAATTTAATTTCAACCTAAGAGGCTTCTTTTAACCAATGCAGGCATTTTATCAATAAAACGAGTTTTCTAAAAGGTTGGCATACTATTACATGTCTAGGCATTTGTAGAGAATAGAATGTGTAGGCACAACAGGATTCTTAAAACTCTTACAGCCTCAGGACTCAAGGAAAGGATGGAAAGCAATGAAACAGGAATGAAGATGTGCTGTGTACATGTACTGACTCCACAGGAGGAATGTAATCAAGGACTGTAGTACACATATGTACTAAAACGCTAAAACAAAAGAGATTCCGTACCAGTATTTACTGCCGACACTGAAAAAACGACCAAAAATTGTATTGGTGGACAATGTAAAATGCACCATAGAACATTATACTGATTGTATACAATGAGAAGACTGTATAGAAACAGAGCAAGTGAGAGAGTAAAACTGAATATTCAACATTAAATCTCCAGTAAACACAAACTATTCAACAGCCGCGCATCCAGTATCATATTTGGATCCGTGGGAAAGGGGGCAGAGGACGTAAGGGGGTGTGGGGTGGAATTGAGCACTCCCAAATCACAAATAGGTAACGAGCAGGAGGCATGCTAGATCGATTAAACAAGAGGAGACCTCAGAAATATTTTTTTTACACATGAACTCAGGAGTAAGCACGGGGACTCATGATAAGGTTTTACTCAGAATTCCCAAAATTAACCAGCTGGAGCTCCTTTCCAGAAATGAGCTCTTTACTACTGAATGAGAACAGAATCTAAATTAAACAAAACAGGTGTAATAGAAACAAAGAAGAAATAAAAATGAAAAATATCCAAGTGAAATTACCAGAAGGACAAGGTTACATGTGAGTGTCTGTGTATTGGTGTGAGTGTAGCAAAATTAGCAGGAAAAGGTGCTGGAGATCAAAAATGCTACAAAAGGAATTCACTCTTCCCTTCTAAAATTGAGGACAACTAATCTTAAGTAAACATAGTAGAAAAGTATAGCATTAACATCCAATATCAATTATTATTAGGATAAAGGAGAAGGGCAGAAAACTAATTACAAAAAGCTAAACGAAGGAAAGAATTTAATGTGAGAAATATAACAAAACCCAGAATTAAAGTTAAAAATCAGAAATGAGATGATACAACTTAGGAAAGAATTATAAGCAAAAGAATATTCATTTTAAAAATAAAGAATAAACTATGTGTGAAAGAGTAAAAAGTACTATATATAATTTAATAGAAAGAAAAATGGTAAGGAAGAAAATAATGAGAATTTTTTGAAGGAGTAAAAAGAAGAAATGAAAATACGAAAAAAAACTAACAAAAAATATCTAACCTGGATAGTATTTATGTTCTCTGACACAGTGATTAAAAAGTCTAAAAACTATATATCAAGAAAACTTTCTTGAAATAAAAGCAAAATTGAAATTACATACTGAAAAAGACTGTGTCCTTGGGAAATCAGCAGAGTGGTCAAAAGAACTTTAAAGAAAAATGAACCAGGTACAATGCTGCATGTTTATGGTCATTTTGAGGCTGAAGCAGGAGGATTGGCTGAGCTCAGACTAATCTGAATAGCATAGAAAGATTCTGTCTCTAAAAAGACAATGAGAGAAAAGCAAAGGAAAGAATGAAGGAAAAAAAAGAATGAAGGGTAATTTTGGGGGTTGGTGGCACTTATAAAGGAAAAAAATCAAATTTGTTACATGATTTTTCAATAGCAAAACTTCATGCTAACAGAAAATGAAGTAACATATTCAAGATTCACAAAGATGAAAATTTAGTTTATGTTTTTATTTTAAATCCAGGTAATACGACTTCCATGTATAAAGGCCACTGACATTTAGTTACAAACAGTGAAACTCTAGGAATGCTAAGGAATGTACTATAAAACAAATTTTGCCTAACCCAAGTAGACATTGACATAAGGACTAACAGTGATCATTACATACATATGACTTGTAAAATTGATTATTCATGATACTTATTAAGAGAGAGAGTATAGCTGGACATGGTGGCACATGCCTGTAATCCCAGCACTTGGGAGGCTGAGGCAGGAGGATTGCCATGAGTTGGAAGTCCACCTGGACTATACAGTGAGTTCAGCACCAGCTTGAACTACATAGTGAGACCCTGTCTGGGGGAGAGAGAGAGAGAAAGAGAGAGAGAGAGAGACTGAGAGTGAATAATATAAAGGACTATTCTCTGACATGTAATTTATCTCTAGATAAATTACAACTGTAAAAAGTTAAGAATACATAAAAGTACATAAAAGCAAATTCAATAAATCACACTTTCGTAATATATACATATACTTTTATCAAACTGCCTGACAGAAAACAAACAAAACATATCAATCATAGGAATAAATTTAACTGTATTTACCAAGTAGTAAGAGGGAAAATATTTCTGGTTGATTAATACTTAGAAACACTGCCCCAAACCGGGTGTTTTGGTGCATGCACATTGGGAGACTGAGGCTGAAGGGCCACTGTGAGTTCGAGGCCAGCCTGGGCTACTTAGTGTGTTCAAAGCCCATCTGAACTACATGGTGAAACCTTGTCTTAAATAAAAAACAAAACAAAACATAAATAAAATAAAAACTAAAAACTGCTGGATAAAATACAGACACTCAGAACAAAGAGATTTGGGGAATGGAGGAAGTTGGGCTAGACAAAGGGAGGATGACGTAGTACAGTTATTTGACAGGGAAAAGTATAAAAACATAATAAAGAAGAAGAAGGAGCCCCTGCTAGACAGTACAGCTCCCAGTAGCCTTTCTTATCCATTTATGTAGCCAAGGGCACAGTGAGAATTTCATAAAGCAGAAATCACAGTGTAAAAAACAATTGATATGCACTAATTATACAAGATTTTAACACATCTCAACCTAAGGCAAATCACATGAGCTAAAACTTAGTAGAGATCTAGAAAATGTAGCATCACCCATACATTGATCTTACCAAAGCCTGGTGTGGTGGTGCATGCCTGTAATCCCAGCACTCAGCAGTCAGGAGGCTGAGGCAGGAGGACTACTGTGAGTTTGATAACAGCCTGGGGTACAAAGGCCAACCTGCACCACATAGTGAAACCCTGTCTAAAAAAGATAAAAACAAAACAAACAAATAGATCTCACTGGTAGCAAACTATGAAACAAGATAATAGAGAATATACTATTTTTTCAAGTGCACATTCAATGTTTACAAAAATTAATCATATTGTAGGCCATAAAGAGGAGCTTAATAAATTCCAAAACATAACTCAAAAGTCATTATCTTGCTCTAATGTAGTAAACCTGACTATAGCAAAATGAAAACTAGACAGGTCCATCATATGTAAATGAAAAAGAAAAGAAAAAATAGTTGCTAAACAACTCTTGGGCCACAGAATCGCTTAAACATAATAGTGAGACCACAAAAACTCAGAACCTACAGTGTACAGCTAAAGTATTAACTAGTGAAAAGTTTTAGATTATTCAATATCCATAACAAAAAATGCCCATAACATTAAAAATTAAATTCTGAAAATCAATGAATTAGAAATTCAAAATGTAGAAAGAGAAATATAGGAAATGAAAAGAAAAAACACAATTCTGTTGGAAAATGGAAAAAGATCATACTGACTGAATAAGTCTAAAAAGTAGCTCTTTAAAGACAAAAAATTTAGCTAAGCCAGAATCTAAAGTAAATAAAACAAAAGGGAAACACACACACACACACACACAAAAAAAAAAATTAGAAATGACAAGGAAGAAATGTTCTTTACAGCAGGGGATATTTAAAATCACCAAATACTATTTTGTACAATTCTATGCAATCAAATTTGAAAGATGAAATGAATAATTGCTAAGAAGGATATAAACTATCAAATTTGAATTTGATAGGTGAATATAGGTCTAACAATATTAGACATCCATAGAAGACACAGACAAACTTGTTAAAGGACTCACCCCAAAAGCAGCATGCTAAGTGTTCTCCCTCCCCCTCCACAGGGTGCCACCAAAGAAGAACTCGGACCACCCTAGAGGGTCTCTCCTTGACCAAATAGGGGATCATTTGAATATTAACAGAGGTAATAACTGCCTACATTAAAAGTTATCAGCAATGTTTCAATCTATTCTGACACCAAAATCAAGCAAACAAATTTTAACTGCACATTGATGGAGGGTGCCAGTCAAGCAACCCATTATTCTAAAAATTAAACAGCAAGAAAAAATGAAGCTTTTATCTTGTTTTTCTTATAAGAACTCTACCATTTTGTCTTAGTTACTTTTCTCTCCTTGCTGAGACAAAATACTTGACACCCAAAGTTAAAGGGGGAAAGGTTTATTTAGCTCAGTTTGTAGAGGTTTCAGTCCATAACCCACTGGCTCAAAGGCAGGGTGGCATGGCAGAGGAGCAACAGTTCATGGCAGAGGAAGACAGTAAAAGCAACAAGGGAGGGGGAGAGGGAAGGGGAGGAGAAAGGGGATGGGGAGGGAGGGGGGAGGGAGGACTCTTTCTGCCCCTTATATTGAATCCAGTCTACTGGGATTAGAGTGGTGCCAATCCAATCAGTGAATTGATCCAGCAACCACCCACCCTTTATCCTAGCACCCTGAATTCCAGCACTGCACACTCTAGATTCAGCCACTTCTGAAGAAAAACTTCCATGAGAGCATGAAGCTTTGGGGTGTCGTCTAGACACAAACCATAGCACATTTGATACATTAATAGATAGGTAAAGCAAATTTCTGTTTACAGAACTATAATCTCAACTGGATACGGTAGTATAAACCCTAATCCTAGCACTGAGGCAGGCTGAGGTAGCCGGATCACAAGTTTAAACTCCATTTGGGCAATTTAGCTAGCAACTCTGTCTCAAAGTAAAAAGGTCCAGGGATGTAGCTCAGTATTAGATCGCCCCTAGGTTTGATCTCTAGTATAGGGAAACAATCACAATAACTCATAAGTGAATATTATTTTGCAATCTGTAATTAATTAATGTACTAAAGTAGGTATCATAAAAATATAGTAGCATCACCAAAAAAGGCAACCAGATTTTATAAACCTTTTCATACAAGAACATAATATCATTGATGAATGATTTTGTCCCTGAATCAAAAAAAAAAATCCTTAATCTGATGAAACCTTTTAGATCCAAACAGTTTTCAGTAAGTCTTAGAATACAAATTTCAAAATCTAGATCTCAGGAGTTTTATAGGACAAAATTTCTGATATATTTATGCAACAAAATAGTAAGGAAAACGGAGAGGTGAATGGAAAAGGAAATTGTGTGGTATTTGGATTCTCACTAAAATGCTAAAAAGAAAAACTATGACATAATCAGATATTAGAAGTCTGAACATTTGCTAATGTTTAGGAATGACCATTAACTTTTGAAATAGTTGTGATAATGATGTGCATTCTCTTCTAAAAACATTTCTTACCTTTGTCAGATAAATAATGAAATATTTTCAGATGAAATGACATGTTGGGGATTTGCTTCAAATAAAGGAGAAGTAGGAGAAATATAGAAAAGAAGATTGGCCATGATTGATAATTATTATTAAAACTTGCTGCTGGAGGTGTCATACCATTCTATGTTTATGTCTATTTAAAATGTCCTGTATTGTAAAGATTGATTTAAAAAAAATTATATACTTGAAATCATGGTACAGGGCCGGGGGATGTAGCTCAGTGGTATAAGTGCCTGCCTGGCAAATGCAGGGTCCTGAGTTCGATTCCCGTACCCACCCCCCAAAAAAAACAAAACAGAAAGAGAAATCATGATAGGGATCCCAGTAGCTATTTCACATGGTTATTGTTAGCTAAATCAGGAGAAAGTGTTCCATCATCTCTATTGTAATGTGTTTGAGGTCACCCCAACTTTTCCAACAAAGAAAGTACACTAACAGGGACAATGCTTTCTCTTTCTGTGCTCCTTTGATTTGGGCCACATTTCCAGACATTCATTGAGCCGGTAGTTATAGAGCTGCTGATGTTGTAAAACCGTTGCTTAGCAACGTGTTAATGGGGAAAAACACTCCTCAAAACATTAGGGATTTTGTCTTTTGAAATGTACTAGTTCAGCATATGATACCTCCCACAGCTCAATTTAACAGGAGGAAAAATACCAACTCTCTGAATATAGCTGTTCCCCCCCTTCCATCTTCTTAGTTGGATCTGAATTTAATGTGAATATCTAAGAAATGGGGTGTGATGATGACTCTGAACTTCCTACAGTTTGCTGGCCTCTTCGTGGTTGAAAGATGAAGGACTGTAGCCCTCTGCCCCTTTCCAAATGACCTATTTTTGCTTTCTACTCTGTTTTGTTCAGTGAACATGCATCAGCTTTGGTTACATTCTAGAAGTTAGATTCAAGAAGTCATTCATTAAGCCTCAGTTTCCTTTTCAGGAAATCAGGCTATCTGACCAAATGCTCCTGAAAGGCATATTCTAACTCTAACAGCTGTTGCCCTGTGGAAGATCCCTGGGCCAGTTCTTCCCAAACTTAAAAGTATGTCAGGTGTGCAGGTCAGGAGGTCCAACCATTTCCTGCAAGGATATCAGCCACCCTGAATTAGCAGAAAGATTAGAAAACATAGCTGGCCGACCTTGGCATTGGTATATGGCTAAGAGAAAAGTTGAGAGTCCACCCCCTTGGCTGAGATCTTGTGAGCTCTTTGCTTCTGTAATACAGGACCAGAGCAGGCTGAGCTTCAGGTTCCTCATCTGTGAAAGAGAGCATGAGTCTTTTTGAGAAGATTGAATGAAATGATGGTATCACTGTAGCTAAGGAGGATCTGGAACCTGGTAAGTTCTTGATCAATATTAATTATTGTTGGCACAAACGAAAAGAGCCTCTATGAAGGGTTACAATACAGCATGAGTCCTCCCCTCCTTCTGTAGGTGTCTTTTTACTGAATTCCTTCCAGCAGCCATGTGAGAAAGAGTAGGCTTGGGCTCATACCGCAGTCACCCTGTGTCCTGACCTCACTGCACATGCTCGCCTCACTCAAAGGGTGCTCCCATTCCCTCCGGGTGCAAACTTCACGGTGCTGTGCTGGCCAGCATAGACGGCTCAAAGCCGTGAGCCCCACCGGTGCACTCCAAAGATTCAGCTCGGCTGTAATGAAAGCCAGGGCAGAGGAGCAGCAGGTGGCAGAAAGCTTATCAGAACTGGGTGAAAAGCCCAGAACCACAAGAATCTGCTAAGCAGAGGATCTATTTTAAAACCCAGTCCTTTTTAGCCACAGAGAGCCAGGGCAGTGATTTAATTACTGATGGCCTACATCAGAGGCAAAATTAGAGGCAGCAGGCCCAAATCAGGGCAAACTGCCGATTAGCAAGCAGTCCCTAGGAGGACGCATCCTCTGAACCTTCCCACCACCCTTCCTGCCACACGTTTTCTTGGGTTCTCTGATATGCACAACTTTCAATTTTTAGACAAATGTGCTTGGGGCTCTATGATTTTGTCTATTTTCTGAAGGATTTTCTAAGCATCTGCCAGCTTCTGTCTGAGTCATACATAAACGTGTGTGAATCACTTCCTTCCTGTTTAATGCGCAGTCCCCACACCCACCCGTCCGCACACCCCCACCCCTTTGGAATATAATAAAGGAAGTGTGGATTTTAGTGTGATTATCCTTCTCAATGTGCTGCTGATTTGATGCCACAGGTGCTCATAATTACCTGGGGAGACTTCCCCAAGAGAGAAATTCTAGGGGATCGCCAAGGGTAGCGGAGAGAGCCGCTCGTTCTAGAGGGCTCAACCACTGACATGATCTTTTTGTACCAGAAAAGAATTTGAGTATCTTTTGAGCCTTGACCTGATGGTGAAGAAATGTTGAAACCTCAGGGACAGAAATTGTCCTAAGAATTGTTAAATGAAAAGACGCAGGCATTTGAGGAGGATGACTCAGATTTAGGTTCCCTGCTTCATCACTAACTAAACATATTTCACTAACTAGGTGACCTTTTAGTTCTCTAATGTTCTTTTCTCTGTAATATGAAAAAGAGGTAAATGTCTTAGGGTTCTCATAAAAAGAAAATGAAATTTCATTTTGAAGATATTTGGGATGTTGTTGAAACATCGTTTTAGTTGTAATAAAAAGAGTGATAATAAAGACAACAGTAATAGCATTTTAAACATTCCCTGAGGTGTAGGCATTTCTCTGCCTCCTACAGTGTAAGATTTAGAGGAGAGATGTCAGACAGCCTATGGGCTAGATTCTACCTACAGATGGTTTTTGTTTTTTCTTTATGGTAGTGATAAAAGTGCTTTTTACTTTTTGTTACCTGATAGTATTTTCAAACTGAGAAACTTTCTAACTTTGCATCATGTTCTCACATCTGGCAAATGCCAGGCCCACACCTCTGGATAACCACCATCAGATGGACGTGAGCAAAAGCTGTTCCCCCTGTGTAGGTTATTTTTCTCTCCTTTGCTGTTGTCTCCACCATGCTTACCTCACTGTTGAGTTACTGCTTTACTCCCTGTGTACTCCCTTCCGGTGTGTGAGTCAGCATTTGAGTCTGCCATCCCTGATACGATGGTAACTTTACTGGAGTATGACATAATGGTGATCACGGTCGTGAGCATGCTATGAGCTTTCACTGTGTTGGGAGAGAGGGACATGTAGCAATGTGCAACAGCCCATTTGGGGAACATGCCAAGATCGTGCCATAGTCCTTAAAGCTAGTTTTAGGTGAAATAAATCACACACCAGCTTAAATATCGCATAGCTTCTCTTACATGAGATTCCCAAAACATAAATAAAGAGCAAAATGAAAGCTAGATAATAGGAAATAGGGAAATAGATCTTTTGCAAAAGGGAAAGGGGTATGCAACATCCCGCCATTACCTGAGTCCTTCCTATAACTGAATTTATTATATGCTTAGATTTGTATCTACATGGACCTAGTTATTTACCACATACTTATCTGTGTTTCACCTCCGTTTTTCATTTTCTTCTCTGAAATATGCTGTCGAACTCTTGAGTGAAGGATTTAACTCGTTTTGATATAATCAGCACCCAACGCAGTTTCTAGAACAAACTATTCAGTAAATGCATGTTTAATAAATGAATGGACGCCCGTGATATATTTTGTTTTATTCTCTTTACAAGCCTTATTTTTTTAACAAGCCTTATTTTTAACATACACAGCTTGATTTGGCTTTGGTTTCTTGCAATCAAAGAGCTTTTACTATGACAATGAGAATAACAAGCAGAAATTTACACTTCACAGGTACTTTTACAATTACCTTATTGATAGAGTTGAAAAATACAATGACCTTCTCAATGAGTTTATAATGACATTAATCATGTACATTTATGTAATTTATAGAGTATATTTGCATCTGTCATCACAGATAATTTTAACAACAGTCTTTCACAGCAAAGGACACTTAGGTTAACATAGCTAATAAGGGTCAATATCAGAGCCTAAATTTTTGGTTTATCTACACCTCATTCTCTGATATGCCCCGGGGCTCTCACTGTTATATTGTTGCTACTGTTACTATGACTGGTTGAGCATTTACTACAAACCAGACAATGAGCTGTGAGACTTCTCCTAATTGCATGATGTAATCTTTACAACATCCCCTTGAGGTTAGTACTTTTATTGTTCTTTTACAACAGATGAAGAAAGTGAGGCACAGACAAATCACCTGAAGCAAATAATTCTTTTTTTTTGTTTTGTTTTTTGTTTTTTGTTTTTTGGTTTTTCTCCGGTACCGGGAACCGAACTCACGACCTTGCGCTTGCCAGGCAGGCGCTTTGCCGCTAAGCTAAATCCCCAGCCCCCAAATAATTCTTTAATATGACATTTGACCCAGGATTTTCTTCTTCCTGAAACCAAGTTACAACTAGCTACATATTCTGTAGTCCCTCTTGCCATGGAAAGAACTGGAACACCAGCTGGGATTTTGGAAGTCATTCATGCAGAATAATCCAAGACCATGTTTTGGGTAATATTCCAAAGCCTTTGAGGTACAGTAAAGAGTTTTAGAAAACCTAATGTGAAAGGGATGCACAGAAAGATTCACTTGAACGTGAGCGGTCTCCCTAACACCCCCTCTGATCTGGGGACTTAATTAATGCACTTAATTGTTGAGACATCCCTAATGAGATTGTACAGAACCTTGGCCGTGCACCTCTTTTCTATTGTTAAGTGTGTTAATTTACAGCGCTGCTCAGGATGCTGGCTGAATGAAAACAGGCTAAATGAAAACGATTTTTTCAGAGTGGGAGAAAATGTAATTACAGTGAGTCATCTGATTTGGATGCACGGCTTTCCCCCCTCATTTTAAACACCCAAACTCTTTACAGACAGGTGAAGGTGCATGATCATTTGCTGAGCACAGAAAGGCTGATCACTCCCACGTTCTTCCCTCCCCTTGGTCACCCCGGTTCTAGTCACTGTTTGTTTGAGATCAACTCTGGCATCCACAGATAAGTGAGAACAGGCAGTCTTTGTCCTTCCCTGCCCACCTTATTTCATTTCACATATTGTACTCTGGGTCCACCCCTGTTGGGGTGGGAGGGGTGGGGAGAAGACGGTTAATGGGTACGGCGGTGCTTTAGATGGATGGGGGACGGCTTCTGTTGTTCCAGCTCCACTGGACAATTATGATCAGTAACTATTAGCTGTACACTTCAAAATAGCTGGCAGAAAGGATTTTCATATTTCCAGTACAAATAATAAATGTCTGCTTTAGCTGATGTGCCCGTTATGCTTATCTGATCATTACAAATTGTATCTAGGTATTGAAGTGTCAGACTTTACCCCCTAAATAAAGAGTCCACTGAAAAAATGTGTACGTACTTCAGGAAAAGAAAAACAATAGGCTGTTTTTCAACAGGTGGTGTGACCTTCATATGGGGGATCCTACAGGATATTGCATATTGCAGAAAACCCACTGCACTGCTGGCCCTCAGAGAAGAAACTGAAAATGCATGTACAGCAATCTTAATGACAAAGGTTACCCAAGCAGCAGTTTGCTCCACTAAAACATGTCTGGAAGCTAATGGCACCACTTTGAGAACCTCTTGTAATTGTAGAGGCCAAAGGTAACATATTAATCTCAAGCTGTCTTAATAAATTTAGTATTAAAATATTTATACAAGTTTTCCTTTTCTGCAGCGTGTACATATTTTTTGGCAGATTTTTTATATACAATTACCGTATGTCAGTTAAATTTTCTGGGGTATTTTGCTATTGTTCTCTTTGTTACTATTCCCTTTAAAATAAAATTTTTTAAAAAGTAAACACACACAAACATTTTCATCTTTAAAATATTTGTGGGCAATTACCACAAATACGTCAAAAGTAACTTTTTTTTCTCTATGAGGCACTTTGTTGGATTATCTTCCATTTAGGTTTTAAAAAAGGAGAATGGAATAAAGGAATCACATTGAATGAATGTGATTCTCTGTAAGACATTGTATGTCTCACAACCATCCTTGAAGTAGATACTCAGAAAACTCCTGAATACTGCTATATGTACTCCCATTCTGCAGATGAAAGGAGACCTTGACTTGATACCTCCTGTGACTAGAACTCAGTGAACAGTTGAAAGACCCAGCTGTCACATCTAGGAATAAACCAAGGGATACAGTGAGAGTTCTGGAAATAAAAGTGGAAAAGTAGAACAGAAGTAGAGGGTGTTCAGATGGGCTTATGTCATATTAGAATCAAAGAACCCAAGTACGTGTCTTATCTAACTAGGTTTGATAACGATTGAATCCCATCGTCAAACAAATGCTGGTGCAGTTTGAAATGTGCTTTTTTTGCCTAATTCCAACTTCTGATATGAGTGACGATGATGACAATAAAACTTTGCTTAGCAAATTTAAAGTTGTAAAAATATGCCCAGGGTTATTTCATCATATTTGAGTACTTATTTTACCCTTCTTTCAACCTTCTCAATCTGAGGTTTGGTTGAAAAGCCAATTATCCTCATAAAGAGTCCAAATTCCTTATTTTTGGACTCCAGAAAAGAAGGCTTTTCAAACCATTTTTCACTCAGTTCACACTCTTAAAGATGAAAGAATTATGCTGTGTGCCCATGCCAGAAGGTCCTCTGGGTTTAGGCCATCATGAATATAAATCACTGTGTTTGTTATATTTCCAGAACACACATTCATCGCCCATCTTAGCACTGTTCAAAGACACAGGTTCAGTTGTGCTCTCACTGTCACAGCGGCTGTAAGCTTCTGTTTGTACTGCCCTGGGAGCTCTAGCGACAATCAGCTACTCACTGCTGGGGCTGCAGCTGGAGGTCTCCCCCAGGGGGACGGCAAGAGGTGTCCTCAGAAGGAAGCTCCATTCAGGCGCTGAGTATGGCTCTTGGCCAAGGAGGCAGCAGACTCTTTCGTGCCCCCTGCTTTTGTATTACAGGACAAAAGCAGACAATGGCCACCCCTTTTCACCCTGCGTTGACAAGGAGAGGGAAAGTATAAAGGCAGCTTTTGAAAACTGAGCCTTTGAACTCCTGGCCACCCCAAGAACTTGACCTGAATCCACTTTCTGACAGCCTCAGGAGGCCATTGTCATTTACTTTAAAGGAAGCTGTCATCTGGCAAAGAGACCACCAAAAGGGAAAGGATCGCCTTCCAAAAGAGTCTTGAAGAATATCTAAGTGGGCAAGTCTTTTAATGATTACTGACTCCAGTCTCCTTGAGTTTTAAATGGAACCTCAGGAACAGGAAGAGCTGTTAAATCTTAAACCACACAGCCCGTTGCTGACTTTCCTAAATATTGCCAGAACCACCCATTCATAAGTGAAATCTGAGTTTACCACTTACTGTGCTGAGAAAGAAACATTGCTGAGTCTTGATTGCTTCACAGAGGGGAAAGACCAAAGTCAGGATACTTGTTGAAAGTTTCAAATTTGATTAAAGGAATATATTTCCAGGGGCTAAGGAAATCTTCATTAGGATTCAGGGAGAAACATGGTACAAAATTTTAGAATTAGTAGACAATAAAACAAGGATTTGGAGGCCATGAACTGAAAGAGTATTGTCATTAGTATAAACTGCTGGGTTTTGCTTCCTATTAAAGAGGTAGTGGATTGCTTAGGAAATTCTTGAAATGAACAATAATCTTATTTGCAACTTTCATCTGCTGGACAAAATTTCCTATAACAGTGAAGCCATACTGATGAAGATAATAGTGTGTAGAGAGTAATATGTACACAGGTAGATAGTTTTGGTCATCGTACCCCAACATTCCAAATTAGAAATGATACCCTGCAAGACACATATTCCTTTAACTATGAAAGCTAAAGTCACAGACGGGTCCTACATTTCCTACCCTTTAGCATTTTGTGACCCAATAATGCATTGCTTGAACCAAATGAACAAACAAAATCCTCTGACATGAACAAACAAAGAATGAACATTCACAATCTTTTGCAAAGATTAGAGGGAGAAAGTCAGAAGAATGATAGTATATGTGTGTAGAAAGAGCCTGGCTCTCTCAGAGGGATGCCCTGAGTAGATTCTGCGAGGAGGTGACTTTCAAGATGTGACCGTAATATATAAAGAACTTAGAAAAGAGCTTTCCCCGTGGAAGGAAAGCAATTACAAAGCAAACAGACAGCTTGGGGACCAAGGAAAAGCAAGTGTGGCTGCCTTAAGCCCGCCAAACAGGGCAGATGGAGTAAGGCCTAAAGATAGAGCCTGAATACCAAGGGCCAGTGAGCATGGGCCGAGTGTCCAGTTGGGTTGTGTTAGTCTTGCTGTAGGAGGCTGGTCAAGGCCATGGGAACTCACAGTTGCAGCTGTGCTTCCGCGAGTGGGGAAGAAGACCTGTGGCCCGATTCCCCAAAAGAACTTGATCAGTTATGCACTTTTCTCTAAGCAAAGTGAAAAATACATTCCCCAAGCCATTCGTGGGGCTTCACAGAATGTAAACTATCCTTTTTTAAACTTTTGATTTGTTTGTAAGAAATGCCTGTGATTTCAGGATAGTCTCTTCTTATTCCTAGCCATTATCACGCTCCAACATCCATTTTCAATTTCTGGCGTTGAGCTGGATGGTTTTTATGGCATCACAGCTAGAGAAAAATGAAAATGAAGGTACAAAGCGAAAGACAAGATTGATTTATTTCGCGAGTATAGAGAGTACTTGAAGTTTTCCCTAAACAAAAAATGAACCTTTTAGTAGGATTTAATTAGCCCCACCATTTCCATTTTTAAAATATGCACACAGGTACTAACTGAACTGTTTGCATCATGTATACCAGTATTATCTACAGATGATGAACTCATTCCTGAGAGCGCTGTTTGATGCTCACATAAAACTTCTCAGTAGTCTATATGCAAACGTATAGAGGCTGCAGAACGCAGCTGAAAAGCCAAGAATTAGATGACTTATACAAAGCAGCAAGGCACTAAATTCATCCCCTAGAATGCTCATTCTTCCTGCATGAATTCAAACCTAGGAAGGTATTTATGTGCTGACATTTGGGTGCATGAGAATTTTTTAAAAATCTCATTCTCCTCATTATTCTATCTCAAGAAATGAACACAACCATTGCCATAATCGTTGGATAGAATCTAGTGAGATCAAAAGCTTCATGATTTTGGGAATTAATCTCTATTAGCCTAAGTTTACCTGTTTTTAAAGTAAGAACAGTAAAAGTAGCTAACACGTTATCTAATGATTAAATGAGACAGTTTAAGATTTTTAAGTGCAACAGTTTAAAAACAAACTATTGTTGCATAGCAACAGATATACATTGCAGTCAATTCTAGAAGAAATAGCTGGTGTGTGTGTGTGTGTGTGTGTGTGTGTGTGTGTACTGTGTACATGGGGTACAGGTACAGAAATCAAATCATATACAGAAACTCCTTTTGAAAAGCTATTATCTCTTGCTTGCCTTTGTCATATTGTACTTCTCATAGGAAACCTGTCTTAACTATCTTTACTTTTCCTCCTTTTTGACCCAACCCCACATATCTAAAGAATACGCCTGCAACTATTTCTTGATTCATCAATGTTAGGCAATGTTTTTCACCCCATTACATAAGAATTGAAGATTTATTTGTTCCATTGTTTTTCCCTCTTTTCTCATTGTCTTCCCCCCAGTGTTTGACAGTTACATTAATATTTTATTTCTTAGGTTTCTCATATCTATAACTTTTTAAAAATATGTTTGTACATTTTTGTTCTGTTCATTTTAGACTCTAACTTGCCTGGCTCCTATAAGGAACATTTTTGCTTCCTACTCCTTTCATCACTAATTTCTGAATATCTTCTCTGTGTATTTAGAATTTTTCTTAGAAGTTCCCTGAACATAGACCCTGGGATGGCCATCCATGCATGTCTTGTTTGTAGAAGATGCACTCAGAGTGGGAACCTGTAAATGAGTGAGAGAAGTATGATAAGAAAAGGGGGGTGGTGCTCCAGAAAGGCTATGGGAGATGATAAAGGAGCATGCTCTTGGGTTGGAGGACAGTGTAGATCTTGCTGTATATCTCAGTAAGGTCACCCTTTGGTCTTCCCCCATTATTCAGGGGACATGGGCTTCCCGCAGGAGGAGAAAATGCCTTCCGATTGAGGCAGAGTCTATCAGTACAGCCATGCTCCAAGAAGCACATGGCTGTGAACTAGTATGGGCCCCGTTTTCTGAAGCTGGGGAGGTGGCTGCACAGGTAAGGGGACCTGGGTAGAGTCTGTGCAGTTTCTACTATGTAAGGTGATGGGGGGGATATGATGAAGAGAAGTATAAGATGGCACTTTCTCCTCTTCCATTTTCCCTTTTTCTCTTCTACTTCTTTATCCTCCACTATTGCATTTACTTGAGATTCACTGTTTCCAAAATATCTTTACCAGTATTTTTGAACCCAGTTCTCAGCCGAATACACATACACACCAGCACCACAGTCAACAGCAGCAGCAGCACCAGCACCAAAGCAACGAAGGTGTTGTTAGTGTTATTTTCTGCATTTTCAAAATTAAACACATGATCCTAAAGTAGTTACTTGTCTAGTACTCTATGGTAACTTGGAAGAATGGTAATTAACACAGATGATCTCATTGCAAATATAGTATCCTATGGGACTACCTTGGCTTTTTTTCATCATAGTATTTTGCATTAAATTTACATCCCCGTGGCCTAACTTTGCAGAACTACTACTTATTTCCAAATAGTTCTTCTCCTTCTTACTTTCTCCTCCTCCTCCTTTGATCCTCGTTCTCCTCTTCACCTTCCTCCTCTTCTTTCTCCCTTTTTCTTTTTTTTTTTATATTTTGCAGTAGTCCCTCAGCCTATTCTTGATGGTTTTATTCATTTCCTTAATCTTCCTTTTGTTCATATTATTTGTCTATCAGTTGGGGCATTTTAGGAGTTAGTTGTTTGTTTCTTTGTTTGTTTGTTTGACAAAAAGTCCTGCTTTGTAGTTCAGGCTGACTTTGAATTGACAATGTAGCCCAGGCTGACCTCAAATTTGTAATTCTCTTGCGTCAGTCTCCCTAGTGTTGGGGTTACACGTATGTACTCTCACTTCCAGGAATTCAGGGCACTTTTTAAACTTATCTGTTTTAAAGGGCTGGCACCTCTAAAGTTTAGAAAACTCAAGGTCACCTGGGTTATACTTCTGTGAAAAGAGAATTTCGCCAGCAAAAGAAAAATTCTCATGTTAGCGTGGATATTGGGATTCATCCAAGCCAAATAACTCTTTCTCCATGAGCATTATAGCATGGCTAATAAAAGATGGTAGTGTGTGTTCATATAGCAGCCCACATGCCTTAAGAAACTAAGTGTAAGCTCCCCTACACTTCTTTGCCTGCCAGAACAAGTGGTAAATAAAACATAAACCGCTTTGTACATGCTTCACATTTTGTTGTAGATGGAAGGCAATTTACTCAGAGTTGAAAATGAAATTCCTGGCGAAAAGCAGTGCCTATTAGCAAATGGAACAGCCCCCTGGTGACAGCATGGAGGCGTACAACTGGGTACATTTGTCATTTTAACTCCAGGGGCAGACAAGGTATTTTAATCACGCTAAAGCAGAATTACAGGTAGAAAAGGCATCATATTTGATATAGAAAGGAATGTCAGCTTATTTCCTTTGAACAGGTTGCTTTTTGCATGTGAAAAATTTGATAAAAGAAGCTAATGTTCTATATTTATGTGATATATATATATATATATACATATATTAAATGATCATCTCTTTTTCAAATTTATCCTTTCATCCCCTGTGCCTGCAAATTACTGCTTCTGAATGTACTGTTCCAACCAAACTGTCTCTCTTCTTAGAAACCTTCGAAGGTTCCCACTGCCCACAGAAAAGTTCTGACTCCCTTGCTCAGCATTTAAGACTTTCTGAAATGAGACTGGGATATTTTTCCAACCTTTATTTTCACTTCTTTGATAAAAATCTGAAGAAGCTAGTTTATGTTATGGCCCTTAGTTTTCTATTGCTTTATAACAAATGACCAGAAGCTTAACTTATTGTTAAATTTAAAGCAATATAAATTTATTATCTCAACATTTCTTTGGGCCCAGAATCTGAGCATAGTTTAAGGGAGTCCTTTGATCAGGGTCTCACACTACAATCTGAAGGTGGGATGGAATGCCTTGCTTTTTGGAGTTTGGGATAATCTTCCAAGATACCATGATGGTTCTTGACAAAATTCAGTGTCTTGCAGCTGTAGATAGTTAAGAGCCTCTCTTTCCTTTGGCTGTTACTGAGTGGTCACTTTTAGCTACTAAAGACTCAGACAGTTCCTTGCCATGTCGCTTTCTCACAGGACTTCTCAAAGGATGGAATCCACTTCTTTGAGGCCAGCAGGAGAATGTCTTCACTCTGTGAAGTCTTATCTCACATCAGTCTATAGGTTAGACGTCCAGCTGCCTTCTATTGGTTAGAAGGAAGTCGTCACACTCACAAAGAGGGTTGCACGAAGACGTGGATACCAGGTGACGGGAAAGATGGGGACCATCTTAGCACTCTGCCTACTACATTGTTGTGACAAATGGCCCTTAAATTCCATACCTTAAAACAGCAGCGGCTTAGATCCATCGTGAATAGACCAAATAAAGAACCAGGCTGAAGGAATCTCCAAATGTGTTGGTATTGCTGAGGTGTGGCAAATGGAATGTAATAAATCTGGCTTCCATTCAGATCTCTGGGGGTCAAAGCAAGTGGTGGTGGCTGTGTTCAACAGTAAGGGCTCTTAGAGGAACAATTCCACCCAGTGCCTTAATGGAGAACTAGACATTTTTGGTAAGGAACAGAAAAGAGGACTGATTTTTTTTCCATTTGTATGTTTTCTTTGCTGGATTCTGAAGAGAGCTGACCTCTATCCTGTGTTCTGGATAGAGCTGATGTCCGGTAACTTGCTTGGCGTATTTTTTCATCTTTCACTATCTTTCTTCCGTGTCCCTGTTTCCAGATCACCCTTGTACTGCAGAGTACAGATCAGAAGCTCCCTTCTCAGCATTCTCTGATTGTTCCCCTTGAAATTAATTTTCTTTTTTCACATTTCTCCTAATGCTGGTTTGTACTTTCTCCATTTATATTGTGTGGTGTTGATACTTTTCTAATTTTATCTCAGTGAACTCTTTGAGATAGCGTACTTTCTGTATAAGATAGTAAGCAGTTTGGAATAGGAACCATGTCTGCGCTACTGTCATTTTTTGTTTTTAAGAAATAGATGCTGTGTGTGGTGGTGCACACCTATTATTCCAGCACTTGTGAGGTTGAAACAAGATCACTGCAAGCTAAAGACCAACCTGGGCTACATGGTGAGTTTAAGAACAGCCTGAATGAATTAAAAGAAGTCAGTAGTGTAACTATCTTATCTATTTTATATATATATATATTTTTTTCCCCTCCTTTCTTTTCTCCTTTCACCCATTCCAGTTGTTCTTTCTTTTTGAGCAATTTCTTTCCCTTTCACAATATCTATTGTAGATTTTGGGTCTTATTTACCTTTTCAGTTTTTTACACTAGGGTGACAATATGATGTTTACACATGTGAGTTTGTTTTATTTCACTTATAAGTATGGTCTTTAGTTGCATCCATTTACCTATAAAAGCCTCACCTTTATTTTTTTTATACCTGAGTAATACTCCATTGTATAAAAATACATCTTTTTATTCATTCCTCAATTGATAGGCATTTGGGTTGTTTCCAAAATTTAGCTATGACAAACTGTGCTGCTATAAACGTGGGTGCACATATATCACTGTGGTATGATATTTTTAATTTTTCTGGGAAAATGCCCAGAGGGGAGATAGCTGGGTCAAGTGAGACCTCTTAATCCTAGTTTTTTGAGGAATCTCTACACTGATTTACACAATGGTTTTACCAGTCTACAAAAGGTTTGTGCTTATAGTATTAATTATAGATCAATTATACATGCATATATCTTATAATCTGAGCAACTAATTTGAAGATATATTAACCATTATATGTTAACCATTGCTAATCTCTCATTATCTTGTTTTGAAATTCTGTATTATTGTTTTTTTATTTTTTCTTTTCTTTTTTTCT
>NW_004955408.1:7630498-7650121 GCF_000276665.1 Chinchilla lanigera | reverse complement strand
GTGAGACCCTGCCTCAAAATAGACAAACACAAAGCAAAACAAAACAAAGTATAATGCAGGGATTTACTCAGTGTTTCTAATGTTTGTTGTTGAATGAAAGTGATCTTATTCCCCAGAATGTGTAATTACAGATGTGGCTTTTGGCAACCTTCGAGTTGTTTAAAGGGAAGGATAGCCTGATTCCCTTATTTCATCAAAAGTTCCTAGTGTAAAAAACTGAAAAAAGTACATAAGATCCAAAATGTACAATAGATGTGGTGAAAGAGAAAGAAATTGTTCAAAAGGAAAGAACAACTGGGATGGGGGAAAGGAGAAAAGAAGGAAGGAAAAAAAGATATGTATGTATACACAAGACAGCTAAGGTAATCGCATACTAATTTCTATTAGTTCATTGAGAGAAACAGTGCTTATGCTGTTTGATCAATTTTGCATACCTATATCTGATAATCTGAGCAACTACTTTGAAGATAACATTATGCAATATAATAACCATTGTTAATTTCTTAGCATTTTGTTTTGAAATTCTCTATCACTTTTATTGTTTATTTATTTATTTATTTATTGGTACCAAGAATTGAACTCAGGACCTTATGCTTGCCAGGGAGGCACTTGTATAGCTGAAGTATATTCCTGGTCCTCTTTTTCTTTTTTTTATTCTCTTTAAAATAAAATAAAATTTCCTTTTTCCCTGTTAAACTCTTTGCTATAACCAAAATCCTGCTTGACATACTTTTTGTGTTTGTTTGTTTTGTTTGCCTTTTTTTTTTTTCTGGTACCAGGGATCGAACTCATGACCTTGTGCTTGCCAGGCAAGTGCTGTGATGTTGAACTAAACCCCCAGCCCCTTGACATACTTTTTTACCCTGTTCTTTTTGTTGATCATTAATGAAGATCACCGATCACATATCACAGTTGGGAGAACCTTACAGATTATCTTGGTCAGTGACTTGTTTGCTGTTTATTTAAAGAAGCTGTCTCCTTAATTTAAACAGAAACTTAAGCAAAACACAAACTCATAAAAAAGCAATGAAAACAAAAACCTGCTTATCTAATTAAGGTGGAGACGACAAGCCCAGAGTCCTGGTCACTTAACATCTCAGGACTAGTTTCCAGAAACAAGTACGGACCTTCAGACACTGCTGTTTAATGGTATAGCTTTAGGTTGAGGCTCCTTGATATTGATTTAGATTTTTATATTATAATTTGGGGAATGAAATAAAAAAAAATAGAAGATGCATAGCTGTATCTTACTTGGGGAATCTATCTGAAGAAATATTTATTAAACATTTATCTGGGAGTTTGGCTAATAACAAAATGTGACACAGCTCTTAATATAGATAACACCAGAAACTGCATTTTAATAGTCTCATGGCTTATATGTGTTTATGCGCTTATAGTGTTCACGTTTTCCACGTGTCTGTGTCCATATCTGAGAAGCCATAGAATAAACGCTTAATTTTAAAGTCTCAGTTTCCATAGTGAACCTGAGAGTCGAATTCAAGCTGAGATCAAAGCCGGATGAGGCCCTCGCACACAGCCAGAGCCTCCTGTGAAGGTGTGTGGCAGCCCTATTTGTGCACCTTGAGTTCCTGGAACACTTACTTTCCTCAAACGCGGAAGGAAATGTCAGTCTCTTAGACAAGCTTTTTCTCTCACTCTTGCTGAGAAATCATTTATATTTCATGCACTGTGGCATTCACTGGCATAAAAAAGATCAGAAAGGAAAAGGTGGTCTCATTGTCCGGGTGCCCTTCACAGGGTGGTCTCGCGGCGGGTTAGCTATAATTAGAGTTGATTACCCATACGTATGGGACTTCGACTCATTGATAGCCACTCAAGCTTGGTTGCTGCCCACAGCATTATGATGTCATTCCCATATAGACAGAACACTCACATGCTGCTACGAGGTGAAAAAGCATACCGAAGAAAACAAGTGGAAAATGTGTTAATATTTGATGTTTCTAAATTATATAATATGAACTCTAGTTGCTACTGGAATTTGGAAATGGCATTAATTTCCATTTATTGGAATGCTAGGTAGATTCAGTGGAGTGAAAAATTCCAAAAACAGGTTGAAAAAGAAGTCAAATTTGACTTGGCCATTTCAGTGGAGGTCAAAGGAAGTAGGACTCATTTCAGACCATTGGTGTGCCGTGAGTAAAGATAGGAAAGATGGAATAAACATATTTTCACAGTAACTAAAATGAATTGAACACCTAAACATGGTGGAAGTTGTATTTATTAATTGATGATGATGTTTACAATGATGTCACGATGAGGAACTGATATTATCTTTGTTTACAAATTACAAGCCAGCTGGGCCTGATGATGCATGCCTGTAATCCCAGCACTCAGGAGGCTGAAGCAGGAGGGGCAGTGTGAGTTCTAGGCCAGCCTGGGCTATCTCTTGAGTCCAGGCCAGCCCAAACTACACAGCAAGACCCTGTCTCCAAAAAAAAAAAAAAAAAAGCAATAAATGATGAACCAAAAGAGGTAAAGTAACTTGTATAAGTCTACACAATGAATTATGGAGCTAAGATTTAAACCTGCATTTCTAGGATGCCAAAGTCAACAGTATTTTACAGTGCTCCCTACTGTACTTTGATACATACAGAAAGTAATGGGAAGAATATTATAGTCTGGGTGGGGTCCATGTTGGAGAAAGAGTAACAGCAGCTTGCAGCTTGGGTAGGGAAGGTGGAGTCAGCACAGGATGTAGTTAGCAACTTGGGTACTTTTTCCCCAAGAAATGTTTGACAGTATCTGGAGAGAGGGCTGCTTTGGTATTTAGTGGAGAAGACCAGGGAAGTTTCTAATCACCCCCACTAGTACACGGGCACGGCCCTCACAGCAGAGAATTAATTGACCCTAAATACTGATAGTGCTAGGAAACACTCCTCTCCTCCTTCCCCAAAGTAGATTCATTCTTCCACAACTGATCCATTGTTCCCTTAAAAATCTTTTTCCTCCTCCTGTTTGTCTCTAGACCTACCTTCTGCACTCCACCTGCTTCCCTCCCCTCCTCCCTGGGTGAGAGCAATGACCTCGGGAAGGCCTGCATGCTTATCCCTAGAATATGCACGAAGAAGTTCTCCATGGAAGGGATGGACAGTTCTGACAAAAAGTAAACCTGATCGAGGTCCTCAATGCACCAAGCTCTCAAAGGCTTTTCAGTACCCGAACTAGAGGCTTTGTGTGATCTTCTGTGCTGCGGATCTTTTCCTCCTGTCCTCCTCTCTGTACTTCAGGTTCTTGGAAGGGCTCCTCCTCCTGTCCTCTGGCTGTGGGAACATTTACTCCTTCGTCCAAAAATTTAGTGCTTGTGCTCACCCCACATTCCTCATTCTTTTTATCTGGATAGTGACTCTTCATCTATCAGATTTCAGCCTTCCTCACCCACTCTACTTTCTCAGAAGAAACCACTGAGTTTTTCTCCTGTGGCATGCTTATACTTCTCATATATCTGATCATTGGATTAATATCTGTCTTTCCTGCAGAACTGCAATGCTCATTAAGGTGAGGATTATTTCTCTGGGTTGGCATAATAGCCTTGTGTTTAGTGGTACCTCAGTAAAAATTTTTTGAATTAACCAATAGATGATCACAGTCCTGGGTACTGAGTAGGGCAAAACAGAGGTGCTGAATTCCCCACCCATGGTTGTGGCATGGGCAGGATTGAAAATATTCCAAGGACAAGAAATCTGGGAAAATAAAAAGTTAGGTGGGCACAAGATTTTGATAATTGATGATACAAACCTTTGTAGAACCACAATAAAAGCTATAATTTCTTGAGTGCAGCCTTTTGCCCCTCAGCACGGTCAATATGACTTGTTAAAATACAGACTGTTGGATGACAAGGAGCGTTCCATCCATGTAGATTATAGGCAGCATCAGACAATTATTTATACCTGAAGTTAAAATCACTGCTTTCCTTTCAACCTGAGAAGATGCAGACAAGGTACAGAACATTCTCCTCAGAGCAGCAAACCACTCAAATGCCACTCGGCTAGGAGAACAAGCACTTCCCACATCTTCTCTGTGAGAATGTCACATCCATCTTTCTTAAGAAGCCGCTATTAATTCCTGGGCTTTTTTCTGAAGGAGGTTCCCATTTCAAGACTAAATCTGCTACCATTTAACAAAGATAAATCAATAACAACCTTACCTCAAATTTACTGATGTCTGATGTACCCTAAGACCCTCTAAGTGGCGTGAAGGAAATTGATTTATGTATATATTTATTTGTTTACTCATGTATTGTAATTCAAACAGAGAGTCTTCTGCAGTTTGATTTTCTTCTTTGTATAACTGTCTATAATGATATTTAATATCAGCATTGTATTGAAAATTCAAGTCTCATTGCTAGGAACTTGATTAATTGAACTTTTGCTCTCAATGACAAATTACTTCAGGAAACACCTTCCCTGAAGGCAGTTTATGTTGTTTTATGAAAGACAACAAATAGCTCAATTCTCCATCACCCTCTGTTTAGGGAGGATGTTTATAACTTCATAATTATAAATTCAACCATATAGAATTTTTCACGTGGAATCAGGCCAGGGACCTCTGCTAAAGACATTTTACACCTGCAGTTAGCTCCCTGCCTGTATGTGTCTTCACTCTGCTCCAAACAGATTCTTCCTGCACGTTGGGATTGAAGACACAAATACGTATCAATTCCCAGCTCTTGTAGAATTTAAATTCTAACAACAATCAACAACCAAAACAAACAAGCAAACAAGACAGCCATGATGAAATAAGGGTAAAAATATGAAAACAGTAGAGTTGGAATAAGGAGAAGTGCTGTGACTAAGGAGGTCATAGAAAGATGTGAGTGAAGTGTGTTTTAGTCTGGGAGACTAGCAAAGGCAGCAAGCAGAGCTGGAGCCAGCTTCCGATATTTGGGAAAAGAGAAAGAGCCAGGGTGGGGAGAGCAGAGGGGGCCTCGGTGGGAGGGGCCTGGGGAGGGCAATGGAGGCCAGCAATGTGGTGAAGATCAATCCTCCTATGGCAGGGTGCTGAGAGCCAGTCTCAGGATTTCTAGAAATCTCTTACCGGGAGACCACTGGGAAGGTATTAAGCAGAAACTCGACGTAAACATTTTTAAACCGCAAATGCGATCAAAGTAATTTTATATTATTTGAATTCATTCTAAAGCTGGGTATGGTTGTGTATACCTGTAAACCCAGCACAGTGGGGAGCTAAAGCAAGAGGGTCATGAGCTTAAATCCAGACTAAGCAACTTAGTGAAACTCTGGCTCAAAAGGAAAAAATAAAAGAAGGGCCGGGATATGGCTCGGTGGGAAAGGTCTGGATTCAGTTTCCAGGACTCATCCCTAAGGCAGGATAGGATATTTGTGGAGGCTAAACTTTGCAGGATGGCATTATTGGGGAAAGGAGATCTTCCATAAACTACTGCTATGTTCCGGGCAGAGGTAGTGGTAATATGAAGAGGTTATTACAGTGGAAACAAAGAGACCAGGACGAAGTTGGTGTAACACAGGGCTGATCTGTTACACAACTGGTGGAAGGCAAACAGCTTCCCTACTTCTGTGTCCATGAACTGTACCTCCTAGAACAAAACCCTATTGTCCATGAGGAAGCCCATTCCCTTTAGAATCAAACAACAGTACAGTACTCTCTAGTTTTGCAAAGAACTGAAGTAATTATCCAGCTACTTACTTAGGATTTTATATTTATCCCTAGTAAATTTCTACTTTAAAATTTTTCAGTTCTGCAAAATAGTAAAAACTTTTAGCATCCTAAAATGATCATACACAACTTTACTGCTTCTCCCAGCTTTGCATCATCTGCAAATTTTATTCAAATGCAATCAATGTCCTCATCCAACTCAGATGTAAAAAATATTTATTGAAGTTCAGTTTAGTACAAGCAGTGACAGGATAGTACAAATGCCCTTCTGTTTGACATCACTGCACCATTGCAAACTGTAAATAATAAATTACAGTAGTTAAAAATAGACCTAAATGTACCATCATTGGTCTTTCCAGATTATGGGCATTTTAAGCACTGCATCTGGTTTATAGGAGACAGATATTTGGTCATTTAGTCTTTAATGCTACCCACTTTAGTCCGTTTAAAAAACTCCCTTGCAATTTTAAGAAACAAAATCAAAATTCTTTATTTTCCTTCTAGCTTTTAGTTTAGGACCAAAAGGGAGTAAAAGTGTGATAAATAAAGAAGTTAAAATAATGAATAACTGATCATTTTTTGTTATTTTGTGGAAATTTTATGTGTCTCTTCTTTTGTCTACTAAGAAGCTGAAAAACTATATTATTTAGAGTTTTTAAATTCAATTATAGGGGCTGGGGATTTAGCTCAGCGGCAAAAGCGCCTGCCTGGCAAGCGCAAAGTCGTGAGTTTGGTTCCCGGTACCGGAGAAAAACCAAAAAAAAAAAAAATTCAATTCTATATGTCTAAGAATTAGTTTTCTACTTTATAAGTATTTACCTAAAATGTATCTATAAAAGTTAAATAATGCACATGCATGATAAAAGCATGATTTTATTTTCTAGAAATAAAACTGATGAAATTTCATCTCACTGCAATTTTACAGACTGTGTATTCCCAACCTCTTTTTGGTATCTCTAAAGATTGCCCTTGACAGTCTTGCTTCCCAATTGTGTAGAATAAAAGGCGAAGTGGCTTTCCAAATGGCCACTTTGTAAGTGTTTGCCAGTGTGTAAGAAGTGTTTACAAATGTGTGCACGTGTGCACACCTACCACGTGTTTGTAAGAAGCTTCACATCTGAATTATTTCAGAATGTTATTCCCTGTGGAGTAACTGCTGATTCATGTAAGAAGTTTAGAGTTGGCACTCCAAAACCAGCTTAGTGCTGTCAATGTATAATTCTTAAAACCCTGGCTTGTTGGAATGTTGAAACAATACAAGACAAGGGCGGCCTTAAAGTGTGCATTAAAATGTACTCATAATGAATGACAGTGCTTGAAACATTGGCGTAAAGTGATGAAGTTCCCCTGCGTCTCCACTTTAAACAGCTCTGGGGTAGCAGTATGGTTCACAGCTCCAAAGAGTCAAGAAGTTATACAAGCCCAAGTTTCACCCCTCACTGTAACATCACTGAGAGTAACTCCGAGCTTTGAAACCCCAGGCTGTTTCCTGCTGAGAGGATTTGATAAGGTGATGCACGTAAGGCACTTCAACAGGTGAGTGGAATAGTCTGAGTGATTACTACACAAAGGCTGTTGCTTTTCTTAAGATGGTACTTTCTCCATTCCTCGCTGGCTGTGCTTTTGAAAATGCCCTCCCCACGCTGGCTTGCTGCTCTCAGAAGGAAGTGTTTGTTGAACTGGATGCCTCTGGAGCATCCTCTCTAACTTACTTCTGATTCCAGCCATAGCTACCAGAAACAGTACTGAGCAGACTTGGGCTCACTGTCTGCATTTAGAGTAAAAGGAAATTCTGAAGACTGCACCCCTGTCTCTTGCAGCCTGCCCTGGAGCAATTCTGACAGTGCTGAATCCCCAGCACCTGCTGGCCACTCACACATGTACAACGCAGAAGTACAGGGCTGATAAGCAGGTGAGGTCACTCATGACAGTGGGGCACACAAACAATGGATGGCTGCAAATGTTGTCCCTTGTACTTCTCAGGCAAATGATCCAAGAGCTGGTATAGGTTCCGACCCAAGATGCAACGATTCTGCTAGTGCCCGCTGGATAACTCTTCCTCCTAGTGGTTTTTCCTCTTTCCCTGTTCATCCCGTCAGTGAAAAAATTGTTTTCAGGTCTTTGTCTCAGGCATTGGCTTCAAAGATACCCAGAAAAATGTAACTATTTCCTCTTCCTCACCACTGAGTTCCTGAAAAGTACACTTGAAATATAAAACAAAGGGAAAATTTTACTTTTAGATGCTTTAAAACATCAAGTGGCAATGACTCAAATCAGTGCTTTCTATCCATTTCATATTATAACACATCAAATAGGAACATGTTTATACCCACGTTGAGGTTGTAAGGTGAAGCCAAGAGGCCCACGGCAACAAGTTCCCAGCCCAGGACTCAAGAATCAAGGTGGCAGTGCATCTCTTTGATTGGAGGCTTTGAGTCAAGAAGCAACCGTTGAAAATGAGGACAGCCTGCCATTACAGTGTAGGAGGGTGTGAGTGTATCGGAGCTCACTGACTGGAACGTGTGATCATTTGATCTTAACCTAGCTGACATCTATTTTCATGATAACAAATATGTTAAAATACCTCGTGGTAATGTGCTTCATAAATTGGATGGAGAAAAGCCAGAGATGGTGAGATTAATTAGAAGACTATTGGAACTCAGGTAAAGGGAATATCACGAAGGATTAAGATGAAGAAGTTTCAGTGACTCGTCTGATTCAACATGTCTCATAATATATTCAATTTAAATTCCTGATAAACGTTTGTTTGGAATGTGAGGAAGTAGAGATGGTGTTAAAGAATGGATTCTCCACTAAAATAATAACGGGGATGATAAGAAAATAGTTACAATGAAATAGTGCTATTGTTTTCTGTCATTGGTCTTTTGGTGTTCTTTATGATAAATTGAATTCTAGAAGTGAAATTGAGAGTATTTAAATATATTACTACTCACAATGTTTAACATATTAGTGAGTGGAAATAAACAGTCTTTTATGCTGTTGGTAGGAGTGGAAACTGGTGTGATTGTCTGTAAAACAATTTAATGTATTTTTTTGCTCCAGAAATTCCACATCTAGAAGTTGGTATTCAATTTGCTCTGGCTACCATAACAAAGTACCAAAGATTTGATAGCTTAAATAGTAAAACTTATTTTTGTACAATTCTGGAGGCTAGAAGCTCAATGTCAAGGTGTCAGTAAGGTTGGTCTCTTCTGAGATCTTTCTACTTGGTTTGTGTAGGGCCACCTTATCCCTGTCTTTATACGGTCTTCCTTCTGTGTTTAACTTCCATTCCATTTTCTTAAAAAGACAGCAGTCATATTGTATTAGAGTGCACTCTAATGGCCTCATAATAACCACATTACTTCTGTAATGGTTTTATCCCTGAATATAGTCATCACATTCTTAAGGTTATGGCTTCAACACTTAAATGCTTAGGGTTAAGGCTTTAACACATACCTTTTAAGGAATATAGAATTTAGCTCACCACAGACTATTAAATGCTACCGAATGCTTATTGCAATACTGTTTATAATTGCAAAACAAAAAAAACCTAAAATTTCAGCAATAGGTGTTTGGTTGAAGGAATCACTTTATGTTCCTACTGTGGAAAAAGAGACAATATTTAAAAGAATCAAGTAAGACAACTACATGCCACCATGGGACTATCTCTAAACATACTCCCAGACAGGAAAGGAGTAACTTGCTGAGTAGTACGTAACACTGAATACAGTCTTTGCAAGTAACATATGTTTATATTAACATAGATAGGTGTGAGAACTGCAGGAGGGAATACTATTCATTAAAATGTTAATGGTATTACCTGTGGGAAGCGAGGTACAGTGGAGATGCAGGGGTGGAGTGGAGGTTGTGGCTTTCTTGCTTTGATCTCTAATCTTTGAATAGTGGAATAAAATAAATATTTACCATTTACCATGTACTTAAAACTCTTCTAAATATTCCACAGATATCAATTCATGATTCCTACAGTATCTTTGCACTGTATATTATTATCCTCAAGTTACAGATGAGCACAAGGAGGCACAGAAAGGGAAATCTACCTGCCAGATCCTAGCACCTGTACACTGGCAAGGCTATGAGTGGGTCCCAGGAGTCTGGATTCATCACCTGAATCCTTACCTACTGTTACACTGCCTGTTAATGCTAATGTGCTACTTGTTCAAAAAGGGTGTAAAAATTAATAAAATCATTTATCATTAGGTCGTTTCTAATTTAGACTTCTGACTCAAACAATCTGCCCTTTGTTCTCTTAGACTGAAGGATAGGAAGGGCTGTATACTTTTATTTTCCCTCTAGATGTCAGTGTGATTTACTAGAAAGAGTTGGTCGAAGTGTCTAGCCAGGAAACCAGCCTCTAAGCTCAATTCCACCATCACTAGGAGCTGCACCCCCTAAGTATCTCCAGGCCTCTTTTATGTGGTCAGTGAGGTAACAGCAGCTGCCTGATCCATCCTTCCATTATCATGGTGAGAAGGAAATGGTGTCTTGGTCCCGAAGCTCACTCAAGGAAGCCTGCCTATGAATCTTAGTCGTCATCGTTGGTGAGCACTCCTCACGGATAGGCCAATTTCTGTGAATACATTGGAAGAAAATGCACATTTGCACACCATGATAACATGCAGAGATTCTGGAGCTGAAAACAATCCTATGAAACAACTTGATGAATGCCTTCCATTTGGAAATGAGAGGTGAGATCATCGCAAAGTGAAGGGCCTGCGGGAACTCTTCCAGGCTTTGTCACCTTGCTCACATGCCCACTTATTCACTTCTCCTGTAGTGTATGGCATAAGGTAGAGGGAGGTACCAAAAACATCTACACAGTAAGTGTGGATGGTAAATAAATCAGAAATATTGTTCTTGCTCTGAAAATGTTTCTCAAAAATAAAAAAAAAGATATAATGGGGAGGTAAACACAACTAAGAGCTAAATAATTAGTTTGATAAGGACTCTGCATCTTGTCAAGATGAAGAATGAGAAGGGCAGATTAAAATAATAAGGTCGTGTGATTAAAACCATTGGATCTAGGAGGATTGCTAGAAATCATATAGTGGTTCACAGTGTTTTACAGAGTCCTGGGGGCTGTAGACTCTCACACAGTCAGGGAGTGGTCTCGAGATAGCACATCCTGCTCAATTAGATGAGCTATGCAGTTGTTCTTTTAAATATTGGACTTCCTGAAGGTATTTTCTGAGGAAAGTTTCTGTGCTTAAATGCAGCTTGAAATTTACTCACTGACAGCTCAAATTCCTTTTGTTGATGGATGAATTGTGCCACTTAGCTTTCCCTTACTATGATTCAATCCCTGAGGTCACCAGCTTTGAGAGAGGAGAGGTTCGCTTCTGCTGGTTTCAGACAGGGTCAGTTGACCTGCGGCACAAACCTGTGGTGGGTAGCGCAGCACATCATGGCTGAAGTGTGTGGCAAGAGGAGGCCAGTGCACCTCACAGTGGACAGGGAGTAAAGACAGAGGAAGCGCTGGGCTCGGTGGTGGAGGCAATTTCCTCCTCCTAGGGCTCACCCCTTAATGTTTCCACAGCCCCCTCCCTATAGTGCCACAGCTAGACACCAAATCATTGACATGCAAGCCATTGGGGACATTCCAGTTCTAAATGACAGAAGGAGGAGACTGAGGGTTGAAGGAAAATTTCTGCATTTAAGATTCTGTGGAGAGTTTAAACACCCGCTCCCCTGTACTGGAAGGGAATTGCGACATGTATGTGAAACAAAACTTACAGTAAAGGAAACTTTAAAACAATTCCAAGTCATAAGATAGAAAATGTGTTGTAGTTTTGTGAAATGGTGAAATAATAAGACAACACTGACCATAGAAACTTTTTTTTTTGTTGTGAGTCTTTTATTTTAATGATGTTATGTTTTGAATCAAATTTTAACCCAAATCTCTAATGGACAATGGTTTAAAGAGGTATTGAGTTGGTGCAAAGAAAAGGAGGATTTTGTTCATCAGAAAAGAGGTGAAATGGTTTCCTCAGGAAAAAGCAACGTATTTTGATCTATTTCTTCTTGTCTGATGAAGAGTACACCGTAATTACAGTAGAAACATGACATACAGTTCTACTTTGTCTTGCTCACTTTCACTTTAGAGAGAGATACTTCCCCTTGTCCTCTACAGCTATTAAGGAAATTGTAGAAAATGTTCTCTATAAATACTGTTACCTAAATTCTCTTGAAACTTTTATATCTTTTGTCCTTCTGGACTAAAATCCTTGTGTATTTCGGGCTTCTTAATGAAGATTAAAATGTTTATCTCCTCTACCTTTCAGTATTCTCCAAGTGTCAGTTAGGTAAAATGCTGGGCCAGAAAAAAAGTCAACAGATTGCTTTTGGAAAGTATTTTGCAATTTTATAGCACTACTTGCCAATGAAAATGACTGAGCAAATACCATGCCCCAGTGTAAATATAAACAGAGAATTGGTTTATCTTCTTTTAGGTCATTGTCCATATGGCTGTAAGAGTTCCCAGAGGGCTCTCTAAGCATTGGAATGGGAAATGGTTCAAAATTGCTTGTCATGTCCTTCTAACACAATAAACCAATATGTCAAAGATTATGAGTGATCTGTTAGTGTCTAATGTGGAGAGGATACTTCTCTGGGTATGTATGGTCCTGGTTTTCTAGTATCCCTAAGCCACATTAAATTCATTTGAGAATTGTATCATGATTGTACATATTCTGCCGCAAGAAAAAAGAAAACTCCATTTCAATAGCTTGAAAAATAGGAGTTTAATTATTTCATTCTGGAAGAAGTCAGTATATAGAAGCTCAGTGATTCTCTATGCTTGTATGTGTAGCCACTTGGTCACAAATCAGCTGCTGTACCTGCAGACCTGGGTTCATCTTCCAGGCAAAAAGCAGAAATAAAATGTATGTCGCTGATGAGAACTTTTGTTTTTGTTTTTGGTCGAGAAAGAAATACTCTTAAACAGATGTCTAATGTACATGTACCAACTACCCTCAATGAATGTAATCATTTTATATTGTAAGCATAAACTAAAAAAATTAAAAAATAAAAATGGGGCAAGTACATGTAGAGATAGAGAGAGGGAGGAAATGGAAAGGAATAAAAAGCATCAGCATGTGTTCAGAACATATACTTACTCCCTAAGATAATATATTGCAAACATGTACTAATAACACCTTAAAAAAGAAATGCTTGTTTATTCTAAGGTCTAAAGCATACTTTTCTAACCTCTTTGTCTATTCCTGTATAACGAGATCATTTGTATGTGCCAGAGAGTGTAGGAAACCAAGAGTTTTGGTTTTATAACTTTTGTAGTATCGGAAGGCAGAAGAAAAGTGGGTTGTAGATAAATGTGAAATAGAAAATTGAGAGTTCATTTTATATAAATCTCAACTTGAAAACCAAAACAGCACAAACTTTCATGCACAGAGTCCATGGGAAATTAGCCTAAGACGTTGGATGGTCCTCAGGAGGAATGGAGGCTCCCTTGCCCATTAACTTAGACCTATAGAATCTAAACTCAAAATACCAGGGGACACTGTGTGGAAACAGGATTTCTGGAGGCAAAACCAACCAGCAAAGCAGGAGATGTGAAAAGAAAGGCTATACGCTGGTGATTTACATTTTTAGTTCTTGGATCCAGCCGTAACTGACTCCAGCCTATCCCTAAACCTCCCACTTATGTTAGCCAATAATTTCCCATTCTTTTTACTTTTGCCTGAGTCAGTTGAAGTTCAAGTTGTTCCTCCAGGTGCCACTGATAATCTGAAAACTAGGCCACCTACAGGGGATTTTCTCTCTGAACATAGATTGTGTTCTTGCTCAGAGAAACTCATTTCTACTGATGAAAGTCTGAGCACAAGAGTATATGACTGTGAAGATATATTTTAATTTTTTACATCACTTTACACATGTGACAAATATTTGTTGATAGGTAGGTATGAGGTTATTCTATATTAATGTCTACTGGCAAGTGGAATAGAGTTTCCAGATTCTGTATTCTTGTTCTGGTTTTATCTTTTCCCTTGTGACCCTGTTCAAGTTGCTTGAACTGTCAGAGCCTTAGCAATTTCATATCTAAAATTGGGCTCATAACATCTGATATATCAAACTATCAGTTGAGTCTGAAGTGAGACAGTGTGTGTCATGGTCCTATGTAAACAGATAGCACCACATTGCCTAGAACAGTGCTCAACAAACCATACCCTATGGGACAGACCTGAACAGTCCGTTGTTTTTGTGCACAAAATTTTATTGGCATAAAATCATGTTCAATAGCTTAAGTATTGTTCACCTCTGCTTCTAGGCTAAATTCACAAATTTCAACAGGAAATGTATGTTCTCCAAGGTCTAAGTACAGTATGGATATTTATAGGAAAACTTTGCTGACCTTCCAATAGGAATTAGGACATTTCTTAATAACACAGAGGTGCAAACCTCTCATACCTAATTAGCGTCCCTTGAGAGATTAGTGAATATTCACTTATTTCGTCTTTCTTTCTTTTCACTTCTCTCAAGTGTGGTTTTAATAGTGTCAACACTGAAAAACTGAGTAGCTTTGAAAAATGGAAATGGGGAATAATTAAATTTTTTTCTTTTTAAATATGCAATGCACACAGCTGGTGAGCCAAAATTTGATTATTATACTACTGGAACAAAGGCATCATGGACATCTAGATTAGTGCTTTAAAACACATGCAAAAAATGTCTCAAAATAGAATCCAAAGAATGATTCTGTATCATCAGCTGGCGTTTGTCACATCAGCAGTTTCCATGAGGTTGGACAAGCTTGAGCCATTGCTGGAGAAGTCTTTTCCTCAGGACTTTATGGAGGGAAGGTGAGGACCACAGTATTTACCCTGTAGAATGAATGGATCACTTAGACCAACTCCACATCAAGTGTTCACTCACTGATATAAAAATTATTTACTAAGTGTCTACAATCGGCTTGACACCTTTCCAAGCAGAGGAGTTAAGACTTTGGACAAGACAGAATGATTGCTCATGACTCCTGACCTCACAGGACTTAAATCCTACTGGCAAAGGCAGCTTCCACTTAATTTCCACTTGACTCTGAAGTGCGCTTGTGTAGCATTTGCTTAAACTCAGCTAACACTGAGCAGTACATTTCTTGCATACATACAATCATTAGAGAAGCTGTTGTTATTGATATTATTGTAATTAATCTGAGATAAATTTACTTGTAGCATCTTTCTGCGTGTCCTGGTAGTCTACACAGTGTTTCAGCTCATATATGCAATTTTTCCACTTTTCAGCACTTCAGAATAAGGAAATCCTCATGGTTCATTCTCTTCTCCCACTCCAAAATGCCATAATTGTTCTGACTATAGGTTTTAAAACTTTAACTGATAGTTTACGAAGTATTAACCCATGTTATTTTCATTCTAAATTATGCTAAGCATGCATAAAAGTTGAAGTTTGCAGTAGAGGACAGGTGGCACTGACATTGACTTCTGTCACCTCTAAGTATGATAGGAATAATAGATTATAATTGCTTATTGGGGTATTCCTTATTATAAGAAACTAATTATTCATATTAACCCTGAAAATAAGGGTCTGCTATTAGATTGGAAAATTGAGATGTGGAGTGTAAGAAGTTTAGGTTTCCAGAAATTTATAATTAATAAAATGTCAGTTAGAATATCTTTTTACTACTTTTAGATTTACCTTGAAAGTGTTTTGGTTTGCTTTATAGATGACCTTCTGAGCCAGCACATGAATTTATGGTAGGTAACATTATCTTGCAAAAATAAAAGATATAAGCTCTCAATACTTCAAGTATATACTGAATTCCTTCTAACCCTTCTGACTCTACCTCATTTAAAATGACTTATTGATTTTTAAAACTGCCTGCATCTTTAGAAACTGTACCACTGCTTTCAAGGACTGATCAAATAATTCCTTTATTCTTACAGTGTCAGCCAGGACTTCTTCCTTCTTTGTTTAATGTTTACCTGCAAAGGTAAGAACAGAATTATTGGTTTCAGTCATTTTTCAAAAAGCACTGATGTTGAAAAGCTTTGACCTGACATGATTACCTTCACAGTCTGGATGGTGAGGGTGAGGTGCTACAACCATCGCCCCCTCATCTCGATCATCAGTCTCAGTCTGAATAAAGTCCTTGAGCCTGTCCACAGCTTTCTCCCTAAACAAAAGCCTTGTGGAGAAGAGTTCCTCTATGAAATCCTAACACAAAACTCAAGGATTTGAAATAACATTGACCAGCCCACACATCAGCATTTTGGAGAAGACTTTTTAGACGCTACGCTTGCAGTCTGCTGTGACAGTTCAAACTCTTGGAGATGGGGGGAACTAAAAAATTGTTTATGCTCATGTCTGATACCTGCTCTACAAAGACACATGATTCTGGGAGCTGAAGGACTTGGGTTTCTCCATTGCTGTGCAGGACTATGTAGCTTACCATGTTATTTCTCTAGCCTGGTGGTTTCACGGTGGCAGACTCCTTACCTGCTGTCACATACCTGTCCTCCTGCCAAGCTATATGTCTAAGAGAATAAAAGCAGTAGAGCCTCTAAAGCCTTTCAGTACTTGCCTCAGAAATGACTTCCTTCATAGTCACAAGGACTCCTAGTTGCGAGGGGAAGGAATATGCTTTTTCTTGATGGAAGAATATTAAGGTTACACTGCAAGAAATACATGTTGGATGCTAGATATTAAGTGTGGACACCTCTGGAAGCACAGTGTGTTATAGATAAACACAGGAACACTACCCCAGCCCTTGCTGTTGAGAATATTGTACATTTTGAAAACTTACTCACATGAAACTGTAGACTGGAGCATTTTAAGTGTCACTTCTGGTATTAGTCAGCTTTCTGATGCTGGGATAAAAATGCCTGATCTAAACAATTTAAAGGAGGAAATTTTTTGTTTGACCTCCTAGTTTCAGAAATTTCAGTCCATATGCAGCTGGCTCCAAGGCAGAAGAATCATATTAGAAGGGCATAGTATGAAGGGAGGCAGAGAGAGTCAAAGGACAGCAGGGCAAGAAATCACCCTTCTAACTCATGCTTCCATGACCCACTTCTTCCAGCTGGCTCCTACCTCCTAACAGTGCATTGAGCTATAAACTCACTGATGGACACTCACGAAGCAGTCCCCTTCTGTAAGCCTCATCTATGAACATATGAGACTTTGTGGGGGGTTGATCCAAACCATGACACTTCTCATAATCATTTTCTTTCTCTAGACTGATAGGTTTCTCAAATGGGGGAAACTGCCTTCGTCCAGCTCTACTCAACTCTCAGCGTTCTGTAAATTTCTCCACACTTCTATTTTCATCTCTCTGTGGCATCCCTGAACTGCAGTCTCTACTGAGAGTCCACCCCAGTCCACAACTCCCATCTTCTCATAAGTGCCACATTTCTTTATTCTGCATACCCGCCCTATACTCACTCGAAGTTTGGAGTTCTCTCAGTCACCACCATGCTACTCCCGCTCAGGCTCCCATCATTCCCCTCCACTAATCATATTGTTAAGCTCTAGGGTTGTGATCAGCACATTAGACCTCCTTCCCTCTACCTGGCATTTCTATTCTCAGCCCTTCAGGAGGGGTGAGGGAGGGCACATAAAGTTCCCACTAGGAGTATGGCCATCATTTGCATTTTTTTGCAATTTCTTCCTTCCATGTATCTATAAATATAAACAGATTCTGTTTTGATTTCCAAAGTTTTACCATTGTCATCTCCTAATAGTTGCATAAAATTTCATTTAACTGATGATGGGTATTTAATTTGCTTTCAGCATAGCACACCTATAAACAATATTTCAGTAAATGCTTTTGTATGTAACTCTTTGTGTGCATGCTTATTTTGGGTTCTGTTCCTGAGAAACAAACCCTTTGAAATGTTTTATTCAGATGATTTGTTGCTCGTGCTCTGGAGCATAACACCTGCTAAGGGAAGAAGAACATGATGTGTTCAAACAGAGGCTTCAACCAATCCCACTGAAACCTGTGAAACTGGGATAGACAGGATTTTTGTTCTAACCTCTGTGCTTATTAATTACTGAGCATGAAATACCCCAGGAGGGAGACTATTAGCTGGGAGGTGCATTTGCCTTTAGCTGAGGGTAATTCACTAACAGGCAATATTGCTGACCTCTATAACAATGGAGTCTTGAAGGAGGGATGTGAGCAAAGGAATACAATATTTATTACAATGTCTTACTATTTGCAGGATAAAATAATTACTGCAGGTGAATTTCCTGTGTTCACTAACAAATGCATTTTAAAGAATCTTTGGTCAAAGATATAATCGGATGACTTGAATTATTTTTAGTGTATTGAGACTTATGGTCAAAAACAGTCTGCCTTGGTAAATAAATGTGTATACTTGAAAAGAATCATACTTGTATGATGTGGCGGAGTGTTGTAGAAATGTCCATTAGGTCAAACTGTCTGAGAGTGTTGCTCAAGAAGTTTACATCCTACCTGAGTTTTCTGCTTTGTTGATCTACCAGATATTTGAAGAGGAGTACAATTATGAATTGCCTATTTGACTTCCAATTCTCAGGGTTTTTTTCCTTCATGAATATTGAAGTTCTATGCCTGATATGTAACTTTCAGGATCATTATAAATCCTTGATCAATTGACATGTTTATCACCTTAAAGTGATGTGTTCTACTTTTATAAGTATTCTATGCTTGGAAATTCACTTTGACAGTAGTATAGTCACTCTTTCTTTTGAATAGGTTTAGGATGTTACATATTTTCTAAAATTTTTATTTATAATCTAATGTGTCTTTTTATTTTAAGCATATTTCTTGTGGGCAGTCTGTATTTTGAATGCAAAATTTGACAATATCTGGTATTTAATAGAGTGCTTAGAACATTTCCCTTGAATCTTACTGTTACTCTGTTAGGTTTAAATCTATCCTCCTGTTATTTGTTTTCTGATTGTCCCATCTGCTCTTGCATTCCTTTTTCCTTCCTCTTTGTTCTTTTTTTTTCCATTTTATATCTCATGTCGAATTGAGGGCATATGATCTCATCTTCCTCACTGACTTATTAACTCTCACTTCCGACTTTATATTTTGCTTGTGTTTAGGTTTGTATTCCATGTCTCTAACTGATTAGTGTAGGAAGTGATCCACCAGGAAACACCAATCTTCTGGCTCCCATAGAAACCACATGTATGCAATTGTCCAAGAACTAACATAGACCAGAGCAGTCTCAAACAGTCCAGTGTAGAACTTATAGCAACAGAGAGGAGCAAAAGATGAAGAATCACTGCATGGAAAAAACTGGTAGAAAGATTGGTATACCTGAGGCATCTGGAAATAGCTGGAAAGAAGAGGGGAGGGTAGAGACTGTATCAGTTGTGTAGCAGGTATCACCACAATTCCTTGTGGCTTTCTCTACAAATGATCCTGGCAGTCTTGCCATGAGAACTTTAATGTCAACAGTATAATAATAGTAGAGGATGCCAGTAACCCACTTTCAACAATGAAGACGTCATCCAGATAGAAAATCAATATGAAAGCATTGGACTTGAATTGTACTTTAACCCAAATGAACCTAACATACGTATACAGAACACTGCATCAGGCAGCAGCAGAATACCCATTCTTCTCAGGCACATATGAAACATTTTCTGGGATGTATCAGAGGTTAAGCCCAAAATCAAGTCTTACCAAAATTAAGAAGTTTGCAATAACATAAGTATTTCTTCTGCAAGTAATGGTCTAAAATTAGAAATCACCGAACAAGGAAAAACAGGAAAACTCACAAATGCGGAAATTAAGCACATTTCTGGGCAGTTAATGGGCCAAAGAAGAAATCACAAAGGGAATTAACTTTCAAATTTTGAGATTTACTACTATAGTGGATTGATAACTGGTGGTCAATTTATAACCCCCAGCTGAACTGAGTGAGTGTGGTGCTGGGTGCGGGAGGCCCACCTGAGGACTGTTGCCAGAAGCACAAAGGCAGA
>NW_004955408.1:7622813-7628623 GCF_000276665.1 Chinchilla lanigera | reverse complement strand
CTTTTGCCGCTGAGCTAAATCCCCAGCCCCAAACCAAGTAGTTTTTCTGCTATTGATTTTTTTGGCTTCCCTCATATTTTATGGATTCCAGCTCCCTGTAAGAAGTACAGTGTGCACAAATTTTCTCTCGCTCTGTGTTTTTTCAGTACTGTTGATGTTGGCTTTGCTGTCCACAAGCATTTTAGTTTAGCATAATCTCATTTGCTTATTCTTGCTTTTGTTCCTGTATTTTAAGGTCTTCAAAAAACTTGCCATTTTGAATGTCAGGAGCCATGGTCTTGTTGTTTTCTTCTTGTCATTTTATATTTTCATGTGTTACATTTCAGTTTTAATACAACCTGGTTGATTTTTTTAATTAATGAGAGATAGACATCTAGTTTGATTCTTGTACATATGCATACCAATTTATCCAGGCACTGATTATTAAAAGACTGTCCTTTCTCCAGTGTGTGTTTTACAACTTTTGTCAGAAATCAACTGGATGTAAGCCTGTGGGTTTCCTTCTAGGCTGTCCTTCCTGCCGCATTACTTTATGTGTCTGTACCAATGCTGTGTTGTTTTGATTGTTGTTTATTTTGAAGTCAAGTAGTATAATGCCTTCCTCCTTTTTATGTGCACTAAAGATAGCTTTGACTATTCAGGGTGTTTTAGGATTGATATTCCAGTTCTTTGTCACTGGTATTATGATATTACAATGAATCTGTACTTAGCTTTGCATAATATACATAGTTTAGAAATATTGATTGTTCTAATCCATGAACAAGTGATTCATTTACATTTTTTGTCCTGTTTAGTTTCTTTGATCTAGTTTTTATAAAGTTTGTTATAAAGATCAATCAACTTTTTGGTTAAATTTATTCATAAGCTTTTTGTTTTTGTAGCTATTATAAATAAGATTGATTTCTTTATTTCTATTTCAGATAATTTACTATTGGCATGAAACGATGTTACTGACTTTTGTAGGTTGATTTTCATACTGCAACTTTGTTTATTTCATTTATTAGCTATAATAGATTTTTTCAGTGGAGTCTATGGTGATTTTCTACACAAAAGATCTTTATATCTCAAAGCAATGACAAATTGATTTCTTCTAAATTTGGATACCCTTTATTTCATTCTATTTTCTGATTACTCTGGTTAGGACTTGCAGCACTACATTGAATAAACATAAAAGTGGGCACCTATGTTTTGTTCTAGGTCTTGAAAAGCTTTGATCCTTTGGCCATTCAGTATAATATTAAATATTGGCTTATTATAAGTGTCTTTCTTTAGGTTGAGGTGAATTCTTTCAACACTTATTCAGAATTTTTATTGTTAAGTAATGTTGAATTTTGCCAAATGCCTTTTTTTCATCTACTGAGAAGGTCATATGGATTTTGACTTTTCTTCTCTTGATGTGAAATATCACATGTATTGATTTGTGAGTGTTGAACCATCCTTCTATCTCTGGGATAAATTGCACTTGATAAAGATAGATAATCTTTGTAGTAGATGGTCTTGAATTCATTTTGTACTTTGTTGAGGATGTTTTGCATTTTTATTCATTAAGTATATTGGTCTGCAGTTTTCTTTTTGCTTTATCGTTGTCTGCTTTTGCTATCAGAGCTATACTGGTCTCACAGACTGTAGATCAAAGAATTCCTTTCTCTTTATTTTATGGGATAAGTGGAGAGTCATATCAATTCTCCTTTCAGTGTTCAAAAGAATTTAGCAATGAAATCATCTTATAGGATTATTTTGGGGGGATGGGAGACACTACTGATAGTCATTCCTTTTTATGAGATCAAAGATTTTTCATTTTTAATTTTTTTGTAGTATGTTTTTGCAATAAATAATGTCTACATTCCTTGTGTGGAGTTGGCATATGAATTTAACACATTCTAATTCCTTTTCTCTTCCCCGTCTCCCCTCCCTCCATCTCTTGATCCCCTTCATGTTTGAGAAAAATCTAACTCACTACTTCCTATTTTCGATCTTTCACTTTGCTTTCTATTTTTACTCCCTCTTTCTCAGACAAGAGAAGCAATGTGATATATAAGCTTGTGCATTTGATTTATTTACCTAATAGTATGGCTTCAAGCTGCACCCTTTTTTTCTACAGATGACTCAAGTCTCTCTCTCCTTATGGTGTGCAAATACCATATTGTCTTTATCTATTCATCTGTTGATGGGCACATGAGCTACTTCCAAGGTTTAGTCACTATGAATTGTGTTGCTCTAAACATAGGTATGCGTGTATCTCTATAATGTGATGCCTTTAACTTTTGGGGGAAGACATCCTGCACAGAAATAGCTGGGTCAATTAAAATTTCTAGTTTTAGTTTTTGAGATGTCTCCATACTGATTTTATAGTCTGTGGACTAGTTTACATAACCAGCAGCAATGCAGAAGGGGTCACTTTCCCCCGCAGCACCTGCAGGGTTTGTTGTTATTTGATTTCTTGGTGATGGCCATTCTTCCTGGGGTAAGAGGGAATCTCGGTGTGCTTTTAATTTCTCTAACAGAAATTAATGGCAGTGATGTGCAACATTTCTTCATGTGTTTATTGACCACTTGTACTTCTGTGAAATAGCTATTCATTTCACTTGCCCATTTTTTGATTAGGTCTTTTATTCCTTTGTGGGGGATTTGAATTTTCTGAATCCTCATATATTCTCGATATGAGTCCTCTATCTGAGCTATCATGGGAAAAATTTTTTTCCCAGCCTTGTGTTGTCTTTTCCATTTCTGTTCGTTGTTTCTCTTGCTGTACAAAAACTTTTAAATTTAATATCCCATTTGCTGATTCTTGAGACTATTTCCTGTGCAAATAGGGTTCTGTCCAGAAAATCCTTGCCTATATCTACGGTATTAACATTTTTACCCACTATGTCTTGCAGTAGGCTAAGTGTATCTGGTTTAATATTTAGTTTTTTTTGTTTTGTTTTGTTTTGTTTTCGTTGTTGTTTTTCTTTTTCTTTTTCTTTTTTTTTTTTTTTTACTATTTCCTTTTTTGGTACCGGGAATTGAACTTAGGACCTTGTGCTTACCAGGCAGGTGCTGGGCCACTGAGCTACATCCCAAGCCCAACTTTAGTTTTTTGATCCACTTTTTATTTTAGTTTAGATGTGGTGAGAGATATTCATGTAGATTTAATCTTCTGCATGCGGCTAGCAAGTTTTCCCAACATGTACTAAAGAGAGTCTCTTTCCTCTAAGCTGTGCTCTTGGTGCCCTTATCAACAATTATGTAAGTGAATGTACTTGGAGACATTTCTGCATCCTCTATTCTGTTTCATTGATCTTTAGTTCTGTTCTTGTGCATGTATCTTACTGGTTTTATCACAGTAGCTTGTAATATAACTTCAAATCTTGAGTTGTGAAGACTTTCAGTTTTCTCTTTTTATCCAGGATGCTTTTACTATTTCGGGTCTCTTCTGGTTTCATATGAATTTTTGGATTGTTTTCTCCCATTCTGTGAAGAATGCTGCTGGGATTTTGATTGGTAGCATATTAAATCTGTACATCAATTCTAGAAGAATAGTTTAAGGCCCAATATTAAAACAAAATAGGAGTAACCTTAATAAAGGAATGAAATTTTTTTTTTTTTTTTGGTTTTTCTCCGGTACCGGGAACCGAACTCATGACCTTGCGCTTGCCAGGCAGGGAATGAAATATTTTTAAATCATCTCTTTCTTGCTCTTTCTCTAACTAAGAACAAGACATCAGAGATTATTTTTTGCAGACTGACCTAGGCTAAAAGACCTGTCCTTTTTTCACTGTCTTTGTTCTCTTTAATAAAGTTTTCAACATCTATGTACTCTTTCCTCCCTTAAATTCATTTAATGCAACTTTATTGCTGCCTGATGGAAAGCTGGGTACTTTTCCTACTTTAAAAATAAAAGAATGAAAACTTATTAATGGACACACAGACATTTCCAAAACAATACAAAAACAATACAAGCAATACAGAATTTCAGGCAAGGTGATAGGCAATTAACAGTTGTTGTTGTATTACACATTGATGTCCTCAAACTGGTTACTCAGATAATCAAATATAGGGATGTAAGATTGATCAAACAATTAAACATTAACTATGCCTTTCAATAAAGCAATAGAAATGAGTAGTACAACTATCAGTAGCTGTCTTGTGAATACATATATACATATTACCCCTTCTTTCTTTCATTTCTCCTTTTCCTCATCCCCGTTCTTTCCTTTTGAGCAGTTGCTTTGCATTTCACAATATCTATACTGCCATTTAGATTTTATTCACTCTTTCAGGTTCTTATACTAGTGAGACAATAATGGTGTTTATACATGCAGGTCTGATTTATTTCACTTATGAATATGGTCTCTACTTGTCCATTTACCTACAAAAGCCCTGAGTTTATCTTTTCTTATAGCTGAGCAATATTCCATTATATATGCAATATTCCATTATATAAACACAACACATTTTTTTACCCCTTCCTCAGTTGATGGGTGTTTGGGTTGCTTCCATGATTTAGCTATTACAAATTATGCTGCTATAAACATGGGTGCCCATATATTGCTGTGGTATGATGTTTGTAGTTCTTCTGGAAAAGTACCCAAAAGGGAAATAGCTGAGTTGAATGTGACTTTTAATTACAGTTTACTGAGAAAACTCCAAACTAATTTCCACAGTAGTTTCGCTAGTCTACAGCTCCCCAACAGTGGAGAAGAGTTCATTTTCCTCACTGCCCCTGTAGCATTTGTTATGGGTTGATTTCTTGATAGCCATTCTTTCTGAAGTGAGATGGAATCTCATTGTTTTAATTTGCATTTCTCAAATGACTAAAGATGTTGAACATTTTTTGATGTATTTATTTGCCATTAGTATTTCTTTATCTGAGAAGTGCATGTTCATCTCAGATGCTCATTTGTGTATTGCATCTTTAAATTTGGGGGAACTGATTTTTTTAATTCTTTATATATTCTAGATAGAAGACCTTTGTCTGAGGGACAGTCAGCTAATTTTTTTTTCCCATTTTGTGGGTTTTCTTTTTTACTCTGAGGGTGATTTCTTTAGATGTGCAAAAACTTTTCAATAAGATAAGATCCCAGTTGTTGATTCTTTGATGTATTTTCTGTGCAGTTTGGTTTTTGTTCGTGAACTCTCTGTCTACCCTTGTGTCTTCAAGATTTTTACCTGCTTTCTTTTCCAGTAGATTTAGTGTTTCTGTTTTAATATTTAGATCTGTGATCCATTTTGACTAAAGTTTGATATATGGTGATAGACACGGGTTTAGTTTCAGTCTCTGGTACGTGGCAAGCCAGTTTTTCCAGCACCATTTATTAAAGAGGCTATCTTACTTCCAGTGAACTTATTTGACCCCTTTGTCAAAGATAAGGAGGCTGAGTGTGTTTGTGATTGTGGCTGCTTCTTCCACTCTGTCCCATTACCTGTTGATTTTATCACAGTAGCTTTGAAGTATAATTTCAAGTCAGGAGTTGTGATGCCACCTGACTTGTCTTTGTTGCCCAGAATTGCTTTTGCGATTCTAGGCCTCTTCTGGTTCCAGATGAATTTTAGGAATGTTTTCTCTAGATATATGAGGTATGCTAATGGCATTTTAATTGGAATTGCATTGAATCTGTACAACAATTTTGCGAATATGGCCATTTTCACAATGTTTGTTCTTCCTATCCTTGAACAGTGAATATCTTTCCATTTTCTGAATTGAGCTCTTTTTTCAGAGCACTGTAGTTTTCACTGTATAGATCTTTTACTTCTTTTGTTCATTTGGTTCCTAAATATTTCAGTTTTTTGGATGCTATTGTGAACAGTATGGTTTCCTTAATTTCTCT
>NW_004955408.1:7572342-7614352 GCF_000276665.1 Chinchilla lanigera | reverse complement strand
CCCTCAACTCTTCATAAGAGTGTGAGAAAGGTTAATAAGAGAGTGGGAAAGGTTAATAGGAGTGTGGGAAGGGTTTATAAAGCCCTAAAATATATATAAATAATAAAATAAATATAACACTGCTACTTCGTGGATTTTTACCTATCCCAGGGATCTCTGGAATGTAACTCCTGCTATATGTCAGGGATCACTCTATATATGTCCCTTCCCTCTTTCTTTCTTTTCTTCTTTCCTTCTTTCCTGTTCTTTCCTATTGAGCATTTTCTTTCCCTTTCACAATATCTATGTAACTTTCTGTTCTATTTACTCTTTCAGGTTCTTACACTAGGGAGAAAACATGGTGTTTGCAAATGTGGGTCTGATTTATTTCACTTTATGAGTATAGTCTCTAGTTGACGTTTTTAATTCTTCTGGGAAAATACCCATAAGGAGAATGGCTGGGTTAAATGGGACTTCTAATCCTAATTGTTTGATGAATCTCCAGACAGATTTCCAAAGCGGTTGCACCAGTCTACATTGCCACCAACAGTGGGGAAGGGTTCCTTTTTCCCCACAGCCCCTCCAGCATTTGTTGTTGGTTGGTTTCTTCCTGGTACCCATTCTTACTGGGGTGAGATGAAATCTCAGGGTTGTTTTAATTTGCGTCTCTAGAATGATTAATGATGTTGAACATGTTTTCATGTATTTAATTGCCATTTGTATTTCTTTATCTGAGAAGTGTGTATTATTCTCAGATGCCCATTTTTGGATTAGGTCTCTGAATTTGGGGGGGTCTGAGGTTTCCAATTCATTATATGTCCTAGATATAAGTCCTTTGTCTGAGGGACAGTTAACTAAAATGTTTTCCCACTCTATGAGTTATCTTTTCACTCTATTGGTTATTCTATTTTGAAGTACAAAAGCTTTTTAATAGGATGACATCCCAGTTTTTGATTCTTTGAAGAGTTTTCCATGCAGTTTGGGTTTTGTTCATGAAGACTGTTCCTACTCCTATTCCTTCAAGATTTTGACCTATGTTCTTTTTCAGTAGATTTAGTATTTCTGCTTTAGTATTTAAACCTTTGATCCATTTTGACTTTAGTTTAGTGCATGGTGATAGACATGGATCTAGTTTTAGTCTTCAAGATGTAGAGAGACAGTTTTCCAGCACCATGTATTAAAAAGGCTATCTTTCTATCAGTGAACATGTTTTGCTTCTTTGCCAAAGATAAGGTGGATGAGTGTGTTTATAGTTGTGTCTACATCTTCTAATCTGTTCCACTGTTCCTCTGGTCTGTTTTTTGGCCAGTAGTGTGCTGATTTTATCAAGGTAGCTTTGTAGTATAGTTTCAAGTCAGGGATTGTGATGTCTCTTGACCTGTCTTTGTTGTCTAGGGTTGTCTTTGCTCTTCTAGGTCTCTTCTGGCTCCAGATGAAAAAAAAAGATCATACAGGATGAAGCTTACTTGGTCATAATGTATTATTTTTTATGATTAATTGCATTCTGTTTGCAAGTGATTTGAAGAGAAGTCTTACATCTATATTTATGAAAAATATTGTTGTATACTTCTCTATTTTGTAGGATTTTTATCTGGTTTTGGAATCAGGGTAGCTTCCTAGAACAACTTTGGAAGTCCTCTTTTCCCTTAAGTTTTATAAGAGAGCTTGAGAAGTATTGCTTTAGATCTTACCTGAAGTTCCTATAGAGTTCAGCAGTGCATCTATCCAGCCTTAACCTTTTTAGTTGGTAGGTTTTTTATTACTGCTTCATTTCATTTCCTGTTATTGGATTATTCAAGGCTTTTAAATATTCTTGGTCCATTTTTGGTAATTTATATGTGTCTAGAAACCTATCCATTTCTTCTAAATTCTCCAATTTATTGCCATAAAATTTTGTGAAGTAGTTGTTAATGTTCATTTCTTAATTTCAGTAGTATTTATTGTGATTTCACCTTTTTCACTTCTAGTTATATTATTTTAGATCTTTTCTCTCCTTTTTAGGTTAGCTTGGCTAAGGGTTTATTTTCTTTATTCTTATGAAGAACCAATTCACTGAAACTTTGTATTTTCAAATTGCAATTTCATTGATTTCTGCTCTGATCTCTATGATTTCTTTCCTGGTACTAGTTTTGAATTTAGATTGCTCTTTTTTTTCTAGGATCTTAAGGTGTACCTTCAGATCATTTATTTGGGCTCATCAATTTTTCCTCTGTCTATGTGTCCCATAGGTTCTGAGGTGGTGTAGTGACATTATTGATCAGTTCTACAACTTTAGTTCAGAGGTGGTGTAGTGACATTATTGATCAGTTCTACAACAAAGAAGTTCTTTCTTCTTTGAGTTTTTCAGTTACTCATTGTTTATTTAAAGTGTACTATTTCATTTCTGTGCATTTGCATAATTTCTGTTTTTTTCATCAATTTCTAGTTTTATTTCTCTATGATTCAATAATATGCATGGTATAATTTTCAATTTTTTTGTGTTTGTTTAAAGCTTGCTTTCTTAGCTAGTGTGTGGTCTATTTTGGAGAAAGTTATAGGTGCTTCTGAGAATAATGTGTATTCTATTGTTGTGGGGTGGAACACTCTGTAGCTATCTATTAAGTCCATCTGTTCAAAGGTTTGCTGCAACTTATGTTTCTTTATTTTCTTTCCAGTTGATCTGTCTATTTGTGATAGTAAGGAACTGAGATCCTCCACTATCCTTGTGATTATATTTATCTGATCTTTTATTACCAGTAGTATTTGTTTTATGAAGTTGGATGCACCTTTGTTTGGTGCATATATATTAATATTTGTTATCTCTTCCTATTGAATTCTTCCCTTAGCCAGTATGTAGTGATCTTGTTTGTCTGTTTTGATCAGTTTGGGCCTAACGTCCACTTTTATTTGAATAGATAGACAGGAGACAGATATCTCTGCTTTTGGGGATTCTAATTGCATAAAATATTGTTTTTCATCCTTTAATTTTTAGTCTATAGTTCTGCTCGGGTTTTGTTGGGTATAGCACATCTTTGATTTTAGGTCTTGATCTCTTTTTCCAGTCTATGTTTTTGGGTTTGGGAATAGAAACCATTCATCTTGAGAGTTATTACTGATAGGTATTGACTTATTCTTCTCATTGCCTTATTTTCCTGTTGTTGGTTCCTCATTTTCCCTTCATCTTAACTGATCAAACCACCTGGTGAATTCATTTTATTACACTTTTTGTCTTTGTTAGTTTCACTGTCTTTCTAGGATGACCTTGAGAATTTTTGGGGAGTGCTGCTTTAATGGAAATGAATTTCTTTGTCTTTGTTTGGGATGTATTAATTAATTAATTTATTTATTTATTGAGGCAGTGTCATTATGAAATTTAGGGTGGTCTTATACTCACTGTGTAGTGCATGCTAGCCTCAAATTTACACTGATCCTCCTGCCTCACCCTCCCACTTGCTGGAATTACAGGTATGTTCCACTGTGCCTGCTGGCCATGAATTTCTTTAAATGCTCTTATTTATCCTTCAATTTTGGTAGATAATTTCACAGGTTATATTAGCCTGGAAATTGCTTTTTTTTGAAGGTTGAAATGAAGCACTCTAATCTCTCCTGGCTTTTAAGCTTTGTGTGGAGGTGTCTGCTGTAATTTTAATATTTTTATATTTAGAAATGATCTGTTTCTTTTCTCTGACAACTTTTTAAATTATTTTCTTTCTTTGGACTTTTGAGTTTTTGACTATGATGTGTTACAAAGATGTTCTTTTCTGGTCATGGCTATTTGGGTTTCTATGTGCCTCAATTACTGTGTATTAAATTATTTTCCTTTATTTGGAAATATTTCTGCTGTTATTTCAGTATACACTTATGCCATTTGTGCTGTCTTCTGATTTTTCTTTAGTTCCAGTTTATCATAAATTAGTCACCTTTGGGTCATATAGAAGCTGATGAATCTACTTTTCAAATTTTCTTGTTTTATTTTTTAAGTGTCTTCCATTAAATGGTCAATAATCTCAGCCCTGTCTTCTAGTTTTGACACTGTTCTCACATTGATCACTTCCGCTGCCTGTACTTTTGATTCAAGTTTTAATCTCCTGAATTTGTATTTGGAACCTTTGTATTCATCCTAACTCTTTTCTATGCTGAAAATGGATGAATTATATTTTTATTAGCTCTTCTAGATTTTTCTTAGGGTCTTCTGTAGGCTTGCTGATTGTTTTATTTGGCCCAGTATCTTATAACTTAAATCTTTTGTTAGATCATCAAATGCCTTCCCTATCTGTTTTATTATCTCCTCAATATAATTTTGAGTAATTTGAGTATGTAACTTTTGACTTCCTCTCCTTGATGCCTCCAGGATCAACTTTGGGGCAGTTGGGAGTTTTCAGAGGTGCTTTGTTGTCTTCTCTTCTCATATTACTCTTTGTTTGCTTCAGTGTTGACCCTTGCAAGTTGATTTGCAGTGGAAAGCTTTATTTCTATCATGAAGACCTCTTTAATTAATGTCTACTTTTCAGCTCTATCCCCTGTGTGTGGATACCTATTAGCCTTTGGCCTGGTCCTAACACCCAAACCTACATTTACTTGGGGTGGGAAGTTGCAGCATACTGGGCCCAGTACACTGTCCTCCAATAATGGGCCACAATATTGCTAGTGATACCAAAACAACATAGATATTGAGATCCCAAGAAGACCAATTAATAGCAACAGATGTGTCATTCTGGCTAGAGTAATAAACCACCATCAGTTACACCTGAAAATTGAGAATCTTAAGGACTAATAATGTACCACACTTAACTATATAAAACAGAACTATAAGTATAGTATGGTTACCAAGACAAATAAAATGGTGACCTACTATTGACCTATAGTAAATATCTACTAAATGGAACACTTTACTAAAAACACAACAATATTTTACAGCAAAGTGTAAATTTCACTAGCCATCTAGACATTCATAGGGCTTAGTAGTTATGCTAATGAAGGTAGATGGGGCAGTGAAACAGAGAATGCAAAAGAAAATTTAAAAAATTAATTGATGGGTAGAAAAATGAGGAGAGAAAAGTTAAATAAGGTGTCCTATTGAAGAGTATAAGGAAATTAACAGTGTTACAGAAGAGTTACAAGAAAGAATGAACAAGAAAAAGCATAGAGGTAATCAGAGAGAAAAATACAGGAAATGAAAGAAAAATAAGAATGAAGAGAAATAAATTGGAAGAGGGAAAGACAAAAGGAGAGAAAAGAAACTGAAAAATGGAAAAATGAACAAAAGCCCAGAGTTTAAAGCTCAATGAAGGAAAGATAACAATAATTTTAAAACACAAAAATCATAAGAAGATTTAGTGAAAGAAAAAATTCCTGTGTTTCCAAGATCTGCAGTTTTGAGATGCAGCCATTTATGATTTTTTTCTGCCTAGGTTTAGGGTCTATGGGTTTTTAAATTGCCCTCTTGCCTCAGCCTTCTCAAGTGCTGAGATTACTAGCATGTGCCACCACGCTGAGATTATAATCACCTACACCATTTTAGCACTAGAAGGTACACAAATCAAGATTTGCTGTGTCTGCTATTGGTATGTTATTATTATTTCAGCACTAGAGGGTGATCCACACTTAGACTTGTTTCAAGTCCTCACTGGGCATGTTTATAGTAAATCAGGGGAGTACCAAGAAAGAATAGTTCATCCTCACAAGCCTTTCTCTGGCCCAACATAGGTCCAGAGGCCTAATCAGCAGGCATAGTCTATGATCAGGCACTGCCTAGAGCTAGCCTGAATCACCATGGATTAACTGTTGGGAGTGACTGAAGCTGGAAATTGCTCACAGTGCGGGGCAAGCCTAGGCAGATCCAAGAACAAAGAATGTGAGGCAATACAAGCTGCTTCAGTCCAAAGAACACCAAGCCCCCAGATAATTCAGGTAATCAGTTGCTGTGTCACGTGACACTAACTTATCAAATGTGTAAATAAATGCCCCTACAGTGGTTGAGTATTTCCTTTCTTCCCGTCTGGAGAGAGAGGGCTCCTCCTGACCTCAGCTTTTGTCTTGTATCTTTATTTTTTCCATCCTTTCCTTGTCTTGTCCCTTGGGAACTTTAAAAGCCACATGGGGCATGGCAATTAGCATGCTGCCAGTTTCTTTGCCACATCAGTAGCTACCAACACAACCAAACTGTGTCTCATCATGAGCCTTCATCCCACCAACACCAGTACAATATTGAAGAAGGACTGAGTCCAAGCTGGGGTGGACTACTTCTGAGGTGGACTTATGCTCCAAAAGTGCTACAACCAGCCACAAGAATGCTGGCTGGAATAAGACTGCAATAGTCTGGGGTTGTGTGTCTTTTTCTAGTGCTGGAGCTGTTTCTGAAGCTCTGTGCTGAAGTAATCCTGAGACTGGGGGAGTTTTGACCTTCCCAGTACAGTTTTTACAGCATGGAGCTAAATCCAAAGCAAAGCCCTGAGCTTACTATACTGCCCTCCAGTGAAGGGTCTGATACCATATACTGCCCACTGTTGGGGTAGCACTGGTGAAGCCAGTGCCTTGTCCACCTAGGCTGAGGCTAAGCAGGGTCACATCTGAATCTCACAGCTACAAGGGACAGAGACCTGATACTCACAGTCTAAAGAAGACAGCTTTATTTTGTATACTTAGCTGTATACTAAAGGCTGTGCCCACAGATGGCAGTGATATAGGTTGAAAGATGAGTCTGTTCCTTGAGTGCATATTTCTCTTCCTGGTGCCAAGGAAGCTCAAAGGCTTGCCTGTGAGTTCTACCCTGGCAATAACTGTGCTACCTGAGATTGAGTGTTGGGAGATTGGGACAGTTTCGTATCTACCAGGTCTAATGCTAAGCTCATTTGCATCTGAGCTTCATAACTGTAAAGACCTGCAAAGTCTCTGGAAAGGGGCCTCTGTACCCGATACCTACTGCAAGGCTGGCAATGATGTAGGCCAAAGTATGACTTTGTTTCACTGGTATTTAGGTTTCTACCTGATGCTAGGGTAGCTCTAAAGGCTCCATCTGTGAGTACCAGCTTATGTACTGAGCCTTTCTTTTTTTACCAGGGACTAAGCCTCACTGTGACCATCCTGGGACTAAGCTCCAATGCAGACTTATTTCACACCCTACTCCTATCACTATTGTTTGGGTAAGCAGCAATTGAGGCAGTGTGTCTTTGCCAGTTGGCTAACAGCTAAAGCATCTGAGTCCTTAGCGTTAGCACCTTGTAGAGGTCATTAGGCTCTGCCTGGTATTTAATTGTGATAGGCTTGGCCCTAGGTTTCAAATCTAAAATCTAAAGTTAATCCCCTGTCCCTCTCTCACACAGATGCTGTCTCTCCCCATGCTATTCTTTTTGGAACTGGGTGAAATTATATGGGGTTACTTATTCATTCCCTACCTTCTTCCACACATTTTTCTCCTTGTTATTCTAAAATAGGCACTGTGGTCTTCCCCTCATTTCTTTAGCTGTAGTGAATACAGATTGGTGCACATATGTAGCTGTGCAAATTGGTGTCTCTATTGGAAGACACTTGCTGAAGAATCTCCATCATCTGGAATCTTGCATCACCTCTAAAAGAAAGTTTAAAAATTCTTTAGAAGAAAGAAAAGTATGACTCTTTGACAACATGCCAAAATTTATTGGATGCATCAAAAGCAGTTCTAAGATTAAAGTTTATGGCAATAAATATCTACATGAAGAAAAAAATCTCAAACAAATAATGTAACTTTACACCCAAAGAATTAGAAAAAGAATACACTAAACCACAAAGTTATCAGGAAGAGGGAAATTACAAATATCAAAGAAGAAATAAAAGAAATAAATACTAGAAAACAATAGAAATGATCAGTGAAATTAAAGGTATTTTTGAAAGATAAAGAAAATTGACAAACCTTTAGTCTGACAAATGAAAAGGCAAGTAAAATCAGAGCTGAATGGGTGATACTATAATGAAAATACAAAATCATAAAGGGTCATAACAAAGTCCCATGAATGACATCATGCCAACAAATAGAATAACACAGAACAAATTGGATAAATTTCTGGAAAAATACAACCTATAGAATATGAATTTCTTGTTCCCATTCCCTTTTGAGGAGGGAAAGAAGAAAGGGAAAAGGGATTTTTAAAAAGAGAATTGAAGAAAAAAATGGAAATAGAGCTTTTTCAAACTGGAAGGGGATCAAGAGTTGGAGGGAACAGGGAGGGGTGGGAACAGAAGGGGACAAAATGGAGTGAAGATATGTTATGCACAGGTACCATCACGACATGATAAATGTAGTCATTGTGTACTGTCAACATCCACTAATAGAAATACATAATAGAAAAGAAAGTGCTTTTACTGCTGAATTCTACCAAACATTTCAAGAAGAATAATTACCAATCCCTTTGAGGCTCATTCAAAAACTTAAGATAACCTGCTTTCAGACTTATTCTGCCAGGCTATAATTGTCTTGACACCAAAGTCACACAAGGACCCAAAAAATTACCAACCAATAGCCCTAATGAACCTAGAAGAAAAATCCACAACTAAACCCTGGAAAATTGTTCAAGAGTACATTGAATGGATGAGCCCTGATCAACTGGGATTTGTCCATGGAATGCAAAGATGATTCATCATATGCAAATTAATAAACATGATGCACATAAATAAAATGAAGAATATAAATTATGAAATCATCTCAGCAGATGCAGAAAATCCATTTGACAAAAGTCAACATTCTTTCACGTTAAACGCTGCCAAGAAAGTAGATACAGATGGATGCACCTCAACACAGTAAATACTGTGTATGGCAAACCCACAGCAAACACCACTCCCGCTGGTAAAAGAATGAATGCTTTTCCTCTAAAATCAGGAAGAAGATGAGGGTGCCTAATGAATGGTAAGATTGTTCTATTCATTGCATGATAGCCCTGGAAAGTCTGTGCAATACAATAATACAAGAAAATGAAAGAAATAAAAATGAAAGAAATATTTTTTTCTATTTGTAGATAACGTTTTAAATGTAGAATGCCATGAAACCTCCCTCCAAAGCTGTAAGAAGTATATAAAAACTTTGTACTACTGTATCAAGTTCTATGACACAGCATATTAAAAATCAGTTGACTTTCTATACAATAACAGAAAGACATCTGAAAAAGATTAAGAAAAATAATTTATACTATCTCAAAAAGTACAAAATACCTAGTAGTAAATATAACCAATCAAGTGAGAGATATTTAAAGCCATAAAACATTGATGACAGAAATAGAGAAAGACACAAATAAATGGAAAAACATCCTATGTTCATGGACTAGAAAAAGCAAAATTGTCAAATGTTTATACTACCTAGCACTATCAGCAGATTCAATAAAATTTTATGAAAATTTTAATATTTTCCTCTGAAATAGAAAAAGACCAAAATTCATACAGAGCCACTGAAGACCTTAAATAGAAGTATCCTAAGTAGGAAGTCAAAACTGGAAACATCATAATTTTGGATTTCAAATTATAATATAAGTATAGTCATCAAACTATATGGTTCTGGCAGGAGCACAGGACATGGACCAATGGAACAGAATAGAAAGCCCCAAAATAAATCTATGCATATATGATCAATTAATATTTGATGCAAGTATTAATAATACCCAAGAGCTAAGGACTGATACAGTCTCACTCAATAAATTCTAATGGTAAAACTAATATTCACATGTCAAAATAGGAAATTTGATTCATATCTTACACCTTATGCAAATTCAACTCAGATAAAGACTTAATGTGATACCTTAGACCATAAAATTCCCAGGATAAAAATCAGAGGGGAAAACTCCATAGCACTGATCTTGGTAACTACAGTTTAGATTTGATTCAAACAGCATAGGCAACAAGAAATGCCTATGAAGAAGTAGAACAGCATCAAATTAAAAAGATTTTTCAAAGCAAAATAAACAGTAGTCTGAGTGGTAAAAAATATTTACAAACCACATATTTGATAAAGTTTTAATATTCAAAATATGTAAGGCATTCATACAATTACACAGCAAGAAGACAAACAATCCAATTTAAAAATGGATAAAGGGCCAGGCACGGAGGCTGAGGCAGGACTATCACTGCAAATTCAAGGCTGGCTTAGGCTACATAGTGAGGTCAAGCTCAGTGTGAACTACATAGTGAGACCCTGTATCAAAACAACAACAACAGCAACAAGGAAAGGCTGAAAGACATGAATAAACATTTTTGGAAGGAAGTTATATGAAGAGCTCAACATCACTAACCATCAGGAATGAAAATAAAACCTGTAATCTTGGGGCTGGGGATTTAGCTCAGCAGCACAGCGCCTGCCTGGCAAATGCAAGGTCATGAGTTCAACTCCCAGTACTGGAAAAAAAACCAAACAAAACAAAAAACTGCAATCTTATTTCATACTTGGACAGCTATTGTAAAATATCAAAAGATAAATATTGATGAGAATGGTTCCTTGTTTTTAGATATCTATCTTGGTACACCCATATTGGGAAACAGTATGGAGGCTACTCAGAAAGTTAAAACTAATATGACTCATCAGTCTCACTTCTTGGTATATATCCACCAGAAATGAAATCAGTGATCTTTACTTCTTTCGTTGGAGCAATATGTACAGTCTCCATCCACAGATGAATGGATAAAGAAAATATATATACATATATTCCATGTGCAATATGAAATATATGCACAGTGCATATATGTTTTTATAAAATTATTATACTGCTATAAAGCAACACTGTATTATTAAGCTTTTAGGACAGAGAGAAATCTTGCCAATTATTGCAGTATGGATAAAGATGGAAGACATTATGTTAATTTATTTTGGAACAACGTGCCCCAGGGTGCCATGAGACCAAAGAAAGACAAGTAGCTAAATCCACTATTGCACACAATGCAATTGATTATAAGACTTTGTGAGAGAAATGGTGCCCTGCATAGCAGCAATACTAGTTTGATCGCCACACCGTGGGTCAAAGGAGGATCATATAAATGGGCTAGCACAAAAGTGACTTCATCCTAGCTGGGATGTGCTTGGTGTTATGGCTTAGATCTGGAGTGTGCTCCCAAAACCTCATGTGTTGGAAGGTGGATTAGTCCACTAATGAGTTCAGCTGCTGTGTATGTTGGGAGGTGAGGCCTTGTCAGAAGAGGCAGTCACAGGGCATGTGATCTCCTCTCCTGTTCCTCCCTTCTTTCTCTGCCCTCTGGCCTCCCAGCTTTCCTCTATCTAGGCTTTTCCACAATGCTGTTTCTTCCTTGGAGCCAGCTGACCATGGACTGTACCCTGGAGCCAAAATAAAGCTGTCTTCTTTTAGACTGTGGGTATCAGGTCTCTGTCCCAGTAACAGGAAAGTGACAGAAACACTTGGTTTCTTTTAACCTAATATCAAAGGTTCAAGCGCATTACAAACATTCAGCTCTCCTTGTAAATCTGTACATGCCACTCTACCTATTTTGCCTATTTATAGGTGGTGGGAAACAATACAGGGAAAAACAACTAAGGTTATTCTGGGGCAGCTATGACTCAGTATGGCTACAGTTATGCCAAGCATAATTTATAATAAGTAAAGTAAGCCAGACGTAAAAGGACAAATACTGCATGCTCTCATTTTTACATAGAGAATCTTGAAAATGTAGAATTCATGGAAACAAATTTAGGAGGGTGGTGTTGGAGATTAAGAATTGAGGAAATAAGGAGGCATTGGTCAAAGTGAAGAAAATAAAAGTCATAATTCCTGGAGACACAATGTAAATCACTGTGGCTGCAGTTAATATATTTTTATATTTAAAATTCTTTAAATCTTAAATACTCTCATCTCAAACACACAAGAAGGTAAATCTTTGGGGTGATGTATGTTAACTAGCTTCCTTGTGGTGATCATTTCAGAGCATATAATTATATAAAATATTTTATAGCCCTTGAATATATGTAATATATGTTATTTGCTAATTATATGTCAAAATAGTAAACGATGTACAATACCACCCACCATCAAGTGATGTATCACTTTATGTGTTATTAAATTTTTATAATATACTTCTGCTTTATCCATTGTTGATTTTCTGATCCTGAATTTTACCCTTATATGTTTTGTAATCCCTAAAATGCTTTCTCTGCTTGTTTAATAGCTCTTTACCTTTTACATAAATTTAAGCAATAAAAGAAAGCTTACATATTTACCCATATAATCATCATCATCTACATCAACTACATCTTATTTGATGTAGATCTATATTTACTTTTCCTTCTACCTGAAGGACTGTCTTTAAATTTCTTGTAGTATGAGTCTGTGGATGATTTCTTTTTTGTGAAAGATTTTCTACATGGAATAAAATTATATACTGACACTTTTTTAGTATTATAAAGATCTTACTGTGTTATTTTTCTGTTTGCATTGATTTTAACAAGAAATATGCTGTTATCCTCACGCTTATTGCTTTGAATATGATGTGCTTTGTCTTTTCCTATGGCAGCCTTTCAGATTTTCTCTTTGTCCCTAGGTTTGAGTAATTTGCTGATGATACGCCTTCATGCCATATTCTCACGTTTCACATGCTTCAATTTTCATAAGTTTCCTTGATCTACAGATAACAGTATTCATCAAATCTAGAAAACTTCTTAGCCATTATTTCTTAAAATACTTTATATGTCTTTGCCCAGGTTTTAGGCTATTCCACTTTCACATATATTAGGTAATTTCATGTTGTTTCATAGTTCATTGGTATTCTTTTCTTCCTATGTTTTTATTCTTATTTTTTCCTGCATATTTTGTTTGGGCCAATTTATATTTATATGAGCTCAGATTCATGAATGTTCTCTTCTGTAATTTATAAACAGCCATCCATCTCATTCAATGTATTTTCTTCATTCTAGACATTGAATTTTTCTTCCTAATACTTTGGTTCTTTTTTGCAGTTCAAATGTTTCCACTTAACATTTCGATGCTACAGAATACAGTTATACCAACTGTCCTAGTGTCATTATTTGCTAAACTGATTATGATAATTTTACATTGGTCTTCATTTCTTGGTTATACTCTTCATTGCAACCCATGCTGTTTGGTCGTAATCCTTGACTAGATGCTAGACGTTGTCAGCATTATCAACTTTACCTTGTTGAGTGATGGGTATTTCTGATTAATATACATTTTCTTGAGCTTTGCTATGATATAGTTTAGTTAGTTGAAAATGATTGGATTTTGGGGGGGGATCTTGATTTTAAGGAAGTTCAGAGCAGCACTCATTAAGGGTCTATTATTCCCTACTCATCAGGCAACGCTTTTCTTAACATTCGCTACAATGCCCCATAAACATTCCATGGAAATTTCCTTTCCAGTAAGAAGAAAACGATTCTATTCCCAACTCAGTGTGAGAGTGACATAATCCCTTCAGTGTATCTTCTCTGGCTGCTACAGGTTAAATCTACAGTTACCCTGGAAGTCCCAAATGCCAACCTGTGGCACTATGGGGAGCTGATGTAACCTTCTGTAGATGGAGCCTAGAGAAAGAAGTCAGATAATTTGGGGCCACCCCTTAAAGGAGGTATTGGAAACCTTGGCCCTTCCCTTTTTTCTTTGCTTCTCAGCTGCCATGAGTTAAGGAGCTTTTGCTCTACCACACACTCTTGCCATGATGCATGATGCTAAGATCAAAGCAATAAGGATGATTGACCAGGGACTGACCCTCTGAGCCCAAATCATCCTTACTCTGTATAAGTTGATTATCTCATTTATTTTGTCCCAGCAATTGAAAGCTGTCTAACACAAGGGCCTTCAGTAATTTACAAATATATGTATGCTGATGAATTTTTTGCTGAATATTCAGGAGGTACATTTGATCTCTTTGTGTTCTCCTCTTTTTTGACTGCGAGCCCCACAAGCATCAGTTGCTTTGGTTTCCCCAAATCTTCAACAAGATCTTCTCGGCTCAGAGAGTCTACCAAGCTCCGTTTAGTTTTTCTGCACCTATACCAGTGAAAACTTTCTCAATAAAGTAGCCTGAGACAATCAGGTGACTCTTCTTGGCTTTTGCATCATTTCCTGCTATCTACATCTTGAAACTATCATTTCATATATTTTGCTTCTTTGTTTGTATTTTGCAGAAGGATAAAATTGGACCCTGTTGTTGTCTTGGCTAGATAAAGAATGATGAAATTTATTTTTCATGTCCATGGAAAAAATGCAGGTAAATGATTAAAATGGACCTTCTCAAATTGGTCTTCCTCTTCCAACCCCAAATCTTATTTTCTACTATTGATAAGTTGTTTGCTCTTAGATAAAGAGTTTCTTCCAGTTATTTAGGTTTCCTCTTAAGGTCCATTGTTTTTCATTTCTGAATCTTAGGCTATAACCACAGGTTTCTTATGAGGAAGAATTTCTAAAAATCGTCACTCTCTGACTGCAGGTCTTCACAAATTGGCATTGTGTTATTACCTTTATCTGATTTGGTCTCACAGTAATACAAGTCTCAGACAAATCATCAGTAGGGTGTTTAAAAAGGCTAACATCTGATAAATAACTCCCCACCTCCTTCACCCACACACATTCTTATGAAGACAAAATTATTTCTACAGTTTCCTGACAAATGAAGGTACTGTCAAGATTATTGTATTTAACAAGGTGGTGAATAGAGAGGCAGAGTTTTGCATCCCTTTGTGCTTCATTTTTAATTCCCTTTTCTAATCTAACATGCTCAGCACCAACCTATGGTACAGACCTCCACTTGGACAATTACAGCTTGATGGGAATATTGAATAGGCTTTCATGGTAGGGGCAGAATTTGATTCTCAATGCTAAAGTGTTATCCATGGGAGTCCATGGTGTTTCTTAACAGTGGCTCCTACCTGCTGTTCTCTCTCTCTGTCTTTTGAATTGTCTGAGCTGCCTCGTCCATGCCTCTGTTCCATGGGAACCCATTATAGCCCATCGACTCCGTGACTCAGCAGTAGGGCTGCTTATTGTTCATTCAGCTTTCAATTGTGAAATACACTGTTAAAACTGCAAAACTCCTTTTAAAGATGGGGAAGTAGGGGTGTAGGAAGTAGATAGGATGTGTGCAGGTCCCACAATACAGTTATGACTAAATCAGAGATGGAGCATAACAAACCCCACATCTAGTAATGTTAAGTACCCTGATCACCAAGACTTACTCTTCAGAAAACATACAGGATACCTGGGAGTCCTCTATATTCTTTTCACAGGTTTGTAGCATGCAAAAATGTTTATTTGGATGACCTCCTTATAATGAAGATTGCTAAGGCCCCCAATCTAATACCTACTTTATTCTGACTGTTCTGATTTCTCTGCTAAGTCCCTTAGAACTAATAAATAATGAGGACATACAAAGCAGGAGGGCAATGATAATCTCCTGTGTCAGCATGTGCTTTTAAAAGCACTGGTACTGCTGAACGTGGTGGTGCACCTGCACTCCTAGCACTTGGGAGGCTGAGGGAGGAATACTGATGCAAGTTTGAGGCCAGCCTGGGCTACATAGTGAGTTCAAGACCATCTGGAACTTCATGGCCAGACCCTGTTCAAAAAAGAAAAAGAAAAGAAAAACAGGACTAATACTTTGTTTTTTAATTTTATTATTTAGTAGAGATGTTTAGTTGGAACCACATTCATGCCTTCTTTCTAACTGCAGTGTGTGTGTGTGTGTGTGTGTGTGTGTGTGTGTGTGATGGGAGTGAGAAGTAACTTCTTCCCTATCGTGTGATGTCTCCACAAGTCTGTAAATCAAATTGCCCTGCCTTTCAATTACAGAGCACAAAGTACTACCAGGAGACTTCTTCCTTCTATATTTTTTTCTTTTGCTGCCTTTGTGCAGTTAAAGGGAAGTCCTACGGCTTTACTTTGGGTAATCAGACACTCTTCTATTACTGTATACCTTGAACATCGTGGTTTTAGGATGACACATTGAGAGGTCATTCATTAGGTACGTAATGGATGTAAAATTTGGTGCTGTGGAAGTTTGCACCATGATAAGCAGATGTGGCATTACTATCATCTTACTTTCCTTTAAGAACATGGATCCAAAGATGGCAATGAATAGAATTTTGATTTCCTTTCACTTTGTCCAGTTTTATCAAAAGCTTGCTGCAAATGGAAAGCCATCATTATCTGATTCACATACTCAGGAGTAAGAATCCTCCTAGCCTGGCTTATGATAATCTTTATTCAATCAGACAGGATGTAATACAATAGTATATATAGTCAGCAGACTATATGTGGAATATATGCAATTTACTGACATACGTGGATGATTTCTCTTGTAGAGTTTGTGGTCCTGATACTGCTTTCTCATGACCTTTAGCTATATCGCATCATTCCTATGTGGAAAAGTCAAATAGTGTCTGCTTACATTGAAAGTTCTTCTTTCCCTCAATTCTCAATTCAGTAAATTACCCAATATTCTTCTAGTAAAGACTCATTGCTTGTCAGCTAAAATCACATGGTTCTGTTGCTTAGACCCAAACAATCACAGTGGTACACACCTTCACACTATTTTCAGAAAATAGCAAGGCTGAGATTGATGTATCCATTTAATATATGATGAAATTAAGCCTTAGAGGGCCTCAGTCACCCAGCATTCCAAGATGACATAGTGAGTTTGCAGTTAGAATTGCACAAATTAGATTTGCAAACAGTTAGAATTGCAATTTACACTTTGACTTCTAATGCTGGATGTTAGCGACATAAGCATAAGCATTGTGTTCTTTATAAAGCAAGGCCTTGATAAAGAAATGCTTATTATCTTAGCTTGGGACATCGTAGAACATTACTCTAAGACAAAGAGTTAAACACATATGGTTTATTTAGAAACCAGTACGAGAATGAGTAACTGAGACAGAAGTGATGCTAGACCAAAGGTGCACAGAGAAATTATTGCAGTGCATGCCTGCAGCTTAACACAGAGAACTTTGAAAGCCAGTGTTGTGGATTGACTTATGTCCCAAAAATTCAGATACAGGAGTCTTAATCCCCATTGTGACAGAGTTTAAAATAGATAGGGCCTTTAAAGAGGTGACTCACATCAAATGAGGATAGGAGTGTGGTCTTCAATCCAATTCACTACTGTCCTTATAAGCAGAAGACATTTGGACACAGGAGAGACACCAGATACACACCTAAACAGGACAGAGGCAAAGCAAAGACAGTAAGAAGATGGGCAGCTGTAAGTCAAGAACAGCAAGTGGCCTCCAAAGAAAGAGAACCTGCCAATACCTTGACTTTAGAATTCTAGGTTCTGGAACTGTGGAAGAATTTACTGCTATTGATGAACCAACCCAGCTGTACAGTTTTATTGTGGGAACCTGAGTACCCAAATACTGTCAGACCAGCACAGGTACCCCCGAAGAGTGAGACTGGCAGGGAGCATATATCCCAGTAGTACTTGCAAACTTATTAGAAATGCAAATTGTCATGCATACCCCAGACCTACTGGATGAAAACCTCTGGGAATGGATTCAGCATTAATGATTTATCATTTTCTTCAAGTAATTTGATGCCCACTAAAATTTAAAAATCACTCTATCAATCCCATCAATAATTGGTTGAAGGCTCTTCCTGAAGATACTCATCTTTTTGCATATCTCCTTTGCTAGGCAAGTGAGCAGAGTAGATCCCAAAGGCTAGAGTGAGCCTCAGGCAAAGAGGTATAGACTTGTGTGTGGAAGGCAAGCTGGTATGAGATGAAATGCTGAGGCCCAAGGGGATACAGGTGAGGTAGCACCTGCTAAACTAGCCACAACAAAGACAATGATGACAATGTACAAGAATTTTATCGTGAAGTGCTTGTAACTGGAAGTCCTGCTTTGTAACACCCTTATGGTCTTTCCTTTTTATTAACATTTTAAAGTGACTAAAAATATTTCCCCGTGTTGGTGGTAATATCTTTGAGTGTGATTGAGGAAGAGAGAGGGGAAACATGTGACAGTGGTGTGTTAGGCACTGCAATCAGAACCATAAATATGCTTCATCTTTGCATGAATCCAGAAAGATCAATACCACTATTGTAACTTTATAGTTGAGAAGCTTGAGATACGAAGGAATTTTTCCAAAAAGAGTAAGTGACAAGGCTACAAATGTTTGACTGCAGAAATTCATGCCCTATTCACTGTCTGAACCCTTAGGAGTTCATAGTGATTTCTCAAGTGTAATATATTTAGACATTTTGTTTTGAGATGTCTGGAAGAATCAAAGTGTTAGCCTTCAGTAGGAGATTTCCACTTAATCAACATGAGTATTGAGAAAGGATGCTGAGATTAGATAGCAACTATCATGACTGTTGGGATTTTCTTAAAAGGAAAAAAAAGTGTTCCTATTACAAATGGCTGCTCCTGGGAGATACCTAGTCTTTCCTAATGAAGTCTGTTCAATACAGCTTTCTTAAGAAACCTGGGCACAAGGCCAACCGTCTTAACTAAGGTCTTGTATTTTTTTTTTTCAACTGTTGAGTTAATTGTGTATATAATGTTCCTTTAAATGGAAAGCTGGAGAAACTCCTGTCACTGCCCTAGCGTTGTGAGAGTTCCTCTGAAGATTCTTGTGCAGAAAAAAATACACAGAAAAAAAATCAATCAAACAAATAAGCACTCACTACTGCAAAGCTTTTGTATAAGTAGGGGATAATAATATGTGTACTGTTATAAGTTATATAGCTCATCTCCCAATTTTAAAGACTTGACTTATTTTCAGGTTAGTGAAAATTATTCTTGAAAAATCTTCCTCATTCACATGTATCATGATTTCCTTTGAATAAATTCCTAGTGGCAGATTTGGTGGGTCAAAGGTTACATTCTTCAAAGGCTTCTGATATATACTACTGATGATAAAGGGAATCAAATTATGTTTTCAGGATCAGAGGACAGGAGATTTTTATTCTGTATATTCTCAGCATTACCATTCCTTCTCCTCTTTTACTTTCTAAACAAAATTATACCCTTGTCCTTACTGACTTTTTGGTGCTAACTGGGGATTCTAAAGAGAAAAAACTAAGACAGGAAGAGGAAATAAACATACATACACACCAAACATGGTTATATTTTTCTTCATTAACCTTGTAAATTAAATTTTTCAGTGTTGATGAAAATATATTCCCTCTGTCAGAGTCAGTTTTGTCTGTGAGCCATTATCTCATTCTTCAGACTAATGCTGCCATTAGCCTCTTTAAGAATATAAGTTGAGGTTTATATAGCACACATAATATGTAGGTTCACAAAGATTTAACAGTCATTCATCAAGAACTTGCTAAATGCGAGGCTATGCCTGCCACCAGGCAATGCCAAAGGAAGAAATGAATGTGACGTGGCCCCTGTGCACCCAAGGCTCACAATTTAATGAAAGACTTACGGCTCTAACCAGATGCACACTTGGTGCATCAAACCTATAACAGAAACATAAATTTCAGGGGCAGAACAAAAAAGTAGCAATACTAATAAAATAACAGTAAAAATGACAGCAATAATATAGCCAGTACTCTTAAAACTAACGCTTTTTAATGTTCATGGTGTACCATGCAGTGCCTCAGGAGTTTTGCATATCTTATTTCTCTCACTCATCACCATATTATGAAGTAGACACTCTTATTATGTGTTTTTATATATGTGGAAAGTGGAAAACGTAGGGGCTAAACAAATTGCCTGAAAATATTGAGTTTGTGTTGCTAGAAGAGATTGGAAGCACTGAGAAGATCTTTTGGAGAACAAAGATTTCAATATTTTGAGGCAGAGTTCAGCCTTCCACATACCGAGACTCAGACGGAAGCAATAGTTGTGCCAGGGAACAAAGCTGGAGAGAATGCACTACGGGGAGAGAAGGCAGGCCTTGTGTCATGGCTTGTGTTTAGATGACCCCAAAACCTCACAAGTCATAGCTTGGGCTTTTAGAGGTGGCTGGATCTAGGGTGTGTGATGCCAGGATTAAAGGTGTGGTTACTAAATTAGCCCACTGATTGGTTTGGAATAGTTCTGGGTGTGGATAATGGGAAAGGCCACTTGGATGTGAATGGCATCACCCAAAGGGAGGACAGCCCTAAAAGGAGGAAAGACAGAGGCAGGCTGCTACTGCTGCTGCTTTTTCACTATTTCACTGCTTTGCTGCCTTCTGCCCACCATGAAGGATTTCTCCTCTGTGATGCTCCTCTGCCATGTTGCCCTGCCTTGCAGCCAGCTAACTATGGACTGAAACCTCTACAAACTGTGAATCAAATAAATATTTCCTCCTTTAATTTTGAATTTTGAGTATTTTGTGTCAGCCATGAGAAAAGTAAGACACCACATAACAAACAATCAGGAAGGAGGAGCTAAAGAGGGATGTGGTGAAAGATCAAGGAGGCTCAGCTTGGAGTGAGAAGCTAGATTGCCAGATATAGGTGTTTGAAGTTTATTCAAATGATAGTCAAAGGGAAATATTTGAAAGCCTTTCCCAGCCAGATGTGGTGTCATGTGCTTGCAGTCCCGGCAAGGGGATCACAAGTTCAGGTCCAGGCTGGATGACTTAGCACGACCCTGTGTGAAGACAGAAAAAGGGTTAGGGATGCTTAGTGTGCAGATCCTAGATCCAAAAGCCTTTTCTGAAGTTGAGTGATACGATTAGAGCATTAGAAGTTTAGTCTGATGAAGTTGTATTGGATGACATTATTGTAATTGTTCCAAAGGTGCTTTTGTCTAGGAAGATGAGCTCAAAATAACTTTATTGTTTTTCTAATCTCTTTAAAAGAAAAAAGTAAGAGACCCTGTACTGCATGGGAAAAATGATAAATTTATGCATCTAAATTTTATATTTGACAATTTGTCAACAGAGATGGGACCATGAAATCAAAATCAATAATAACTCAAGTTTCCATGGTATTTGCTCTTGATATTGGATCTCCTGTAGGAGCCTAAAACTCTCCTTCTAGCCTTGTAGAGCAGTTTCATCTGTCCCTGCTTCTTAGGTTGTAATGTGCATACTTATGCCCAATGCAGGAGAAAAAAGTAGTTAAACACATAAGTAGGTTTTTATCTCCTTTCCTTTGTTATGTACATATTTTTAAATTTACCCCTAAACAGACTTGGTGCTTTTTTTAGGGGGAAGTAGGATGTATTTATTTTTTTACTAACTGGATAGGACCTACCAAGTGTTTTTACACAGTCAGTGAAATCCACAGGTAGGACTCAATTTGGTGTCATACACTTTGATGCCTACATCTGAATGCATATTTAGTGCTATGCCTGGGTCTCTAGCAAACTCCAGCCAATGTCCATTAACAGAGATAACAGTTAACACATTTAGAAATGAGGAGCCTATTTACATTTATATTGGTGTCTGTAATCATCTGTTGGGACTGAGCTCATCTTAATTTATTACGGCCTTTACTGCCTGCCAGGAAGCAATGATGTGCTTGAATTTCACTTGCATTTCTTAGCAGGAATCCAGCCTCAATCAATATTTTGGGGAGGATGACAGTTCTTGAGAAGATTCAGAATTGGATTTTAGCTAATATTTTATGATCACTCATAATAAAACTATCATGAGGCCTTTAGAAAATAATTCGCTAACAGCTGTTGTCTGCAGTTAGACCTGCTTTTGCAAGTTGTGAATGATCAGCAAGTGAGCTTCTCTGAGGAGAGATCATGGCCTCCAGAAGCCCCTTGTGGTAAAAACACTGGACTGAGTGTGTGGAGCTCTGATTTTTCTCCAGACCTCAGCTACCATTGAGCTGTGCAGTATTGACAGTGGTTCTCCCAGAAGGAGATGATAGCCCAGTGCCCTAGGACACAGGGATCACCGTAAAACTCACTTGCTATGGGCAAGGCCAACAAAGTCATTTCAGTCACCTAAAGCATTAGGAGACCCTTCCTTGGGGCAGTGTAATTAAAATTAACTCAGAACTTCCAGATTATCACACTGAAATTTATTTATTTACTTTAAGCCATCACACCTTAGGCTGTGTGTGTGTGTATGTGTGTGTGTGATTATGGGGACCGATATTATAGCTTTGTGCATGCTAGGCAGGTGCTCTATCATTGGCCATAGCCCTTTTTAAATTTTATTTTGAGACAGGGTCTCATTGAGTTGCCCAGATTGGTCTAGAATTTAGAATCCTCCCATTTAGCTTCCCAATAGCAGGAATTAGAAGCATATTCCATAACATTTGGCTCTTTACAACAGTTTTATGAAGTCCTTTTTTTCTCTGAAGGTATTACTTTAAATCTCTCTTTTATAATATTCCTACCATTTCCTTTTGATTTTTACAAATCTTCATACTCAGTAGAAAAATAGATTGGAGTAAGGAGGGAGGGCTCCCCCTCAGCAAAATGGAAGAAGAGGTCATATTAGCCAGCCTCTGTCACCATAAAGGAATACTTGAAATAATTTACTTAGAAAAAAGAGAACATTTATTTTGGCTTATGGTTTTGGAGGTTCCAGTCAATGATCAAGTTGCCCCTTTGCACAGAGCCTCTGATGACAGCAGCACATTACAATGGGAGCATATGACAGAGCAAACAGCTTGTGCCAAGAGCCAGGGAGCAAGAGGGTCAGGACTTCACTGACCCCTTCACGGAACCACCGCATGGCATAAATACTTCCCACTAGGCCTGGCTTTTTAGGGGTCTCAACACCTTCAAGGTTACCGTGCAGAGGAAGATTTTAACCATGGATCTTCACAGATCACACATCTAAACCTAGTGTAGGCTAGCCTTCTCCATTGCTTTCTTTATATTTTCGTGCCTTGGAACATTTCCTAAAACTTAAAGCATGAATGGCAGGCAGGGGAAATGTTGGGCCCAAGCTGTCCATTAGATATAGATAATTCTCATTATCTCTCTTCATCCATCATTTCAAGAAACATTATTTAAAGGTATCATCTGAGAGAGAGAGAGAGAGAGAGAGATTGTTAAGTGTCAAGTCAAGCATCTAGCAACTGGGTAAATTTCGGTGACTTTTTAAAATTTCTCCCAGTCTTTATGTCCTCTTGTGTAAAATGGAAATAATAATAGGGTAATTAGGAGATTGAATGAATGAGCCATTTTAAGTGCTCTGTGCTGGCCTATTTGAATAAACAGAAGCTATTATCATAACAGTGTTACACAACTTACTGTGGAACGCACAACTTTGAATTAGATACCGCTATTGTCTGCAGGAGGAAGGCCATAGTCTAATAGAGAATATATACTAGCTGAGTACCATGGAAATTCAGGGAAAGCATACCTTTCTGCTTCGAAGTTGGAAATCATACAGCTGGTAATATTGGATCTGAGCCTTGAAGGACTTCACAGACTTAAATAATGAAGGGAGTGGGACAGAAGTAAATAAAATGCAGTGTATCTGTAGCGTAGACACCGCTGCCCTGCAGTTATTATCTACCCATATTTCACTGAGGTCCCCCTGCCACCCAAACAAATTATGTGGTTCATCCCTCTGGCTGTCTCTCCCCAGGAGAGTGAAGAGTGTGCAGAGTTAATGTTATTTCACTCATATAAGCATATTGCCAGGCTCTTCACATGACATTTAGAGATCTCTCTCCCTTATACCCATCACAAACAGCCTGCCCTTCCTTCTCATTTTCTCATTCCCTCCTCACGGATCTTGCTTTTAAGATCTGACTCAAGCTAAGAAAGTGGTAGAGGAATTACTGAGCTCTTGTATGGGTCAGACATTATAATAAGCATTTCCTATCCCTTATCAGTTAAGTCCTCAGATGTTTCCAGGTAGGTATCACTGTGTAAATTCTCACAGGGTAAGAAGGTCTTACTGCACCAACCTTAAAGGGTATGTAGTTCAGCATAAGGAAATGGAGAGCATTACTGTGTCCAAGCCAAAACAAGTAACAGAACAGGTAACAAAAATTGAGCTTCAGTTAGTTATAGAAGGCACATTTCCTGCTCATTTTCTTGTCCATCCTAGGTTGCCTGGATGCTCCATTTTACATGTTCTCTCCCAGGTTTCTCAGCCAGCAGAGAGGATATCCTGACCCCCTGTCAGCTGGTGAGGTGAGGAAAAGAGAAAGGATGTCCAGGTGTATGCTGGCTCTGAAGTGTTCACCCAGCAATGAGGAGTGTTACTTCTTCTCATCCCAAAATAGGAACTCTGAGGCAAATGGCCACAATGCCTTGGAGTGGTAGGAGCCCCCAAGCCTACAATATGTTCCCATGAAGAATATAACATTTAAACTGAATGTGGTGTTCACTAACCCTGGCACTCTGAGAAACTGAGGCAGGAAGATTGCAAGCTTGAACTCATCCTGGGATGTTTAGCAAGACCTTGTCTCAAAGTCAAAATGAAGAAAAGGGCTGAGGATGTAGTTCAGTTTGAAGATCCTAGGTTCCGGCCCCAGTGACACTTCCCAGCATCCCCCACCACACACACATGGAACTTGACATATTTAGTGAACAGTTAGTGACTCCATACTGTCAGAGGTTAGTCAGGCCTGAGAGTCTCCCATTGTCACTGTGCTTCTGCTCTTAGACCCAGCACCTGTTGCCGCTTAGCCAAGGATACAGTGATTTCCTATCAAGGTGATAAAAGGCCTGCCTTTCAATCATTTCTTCTCTTGAGGGCATTTACCTTTAAGGGCCAAATATTTGATTTTTAATGGTGCAGTCTCAGACTCTGCCTGAAGTGGCTATGAAGGGTTTAAACCATGGATGTTTCAGTGGCTGTTTGGATTACCCCACGTAGGACTCCGTTTATGGGGGATAATGCACCCCAGACTTTGAAATGACAAAGAACCATTCTGTGACCTTCAGTCCTTCATTTTTAAGTCTGCACCAGTTCCTGCTGAGGATGAGTCAGACTTGTTACTGCAAAGCAGAGAAGCAGGCTGGGAAGTCACAAAAGCAGTGGACATGGATGCAACAGCTAGGTCCTACCCACAGCGGTGCCATCGACAGGTTGAATGCACTTAGGCATGTATGTCCCTCTGTGTTTCTGGGCTTCAGTTTTCCCCCTGCTAGCTGGACCTGTTTTAGATGCAGGGCTTCTCAAGCCTTAATGTGCCTTCCAGCTTTTGTTAAAATTCAGGTCGGAATCTCTACGCCTAGCAGGGGGGTTGAGAGCTTGCATTTCCAATAAGCTTTTGGGTGGTATAGCAACCATGGATCCTCAGGCCATATTTGGGGTATCAGGACTTACAGGACTCCTAAGGCCAATTATTAGAAGTCAATCCACACTTATCTGGTACCTTTAATGTCCCAGACACTTTGCTAGGGGCTGTTGACACTGAGTTAAAAAGATGCAGTTTCTACCCACACTAGAAATGCAAATATTCCAATAGGGAAAAGAGACAAATACATCATTGGAAAATAGCGTGAATATACCACTGAAGCTTGCACAAGGAAAAGAGGTGCTATGGAACGTGGAAGGAGTGATTTATTTGCAGCAGGGGTGAGGGAGCCGATGTCAGAAAATCACAGATCATGTGAGAAGTACCAAATGCTGTCAGATGTTATATATAAAGGGGATTTCTTAATCTCAGAGGACACTGGAGCGAATTCTTTCATTCAGGGGAGGTCAGCTGTGGGTAGAGAAAAAGAATTATTTTGATCTGTAATCTTGAATACTCCATCTCACTCCATGGTTGTTTGCTCTCTGCCTTCCCATCTCCCTGATGCCGGTTAGCACAAGGATGAGGAGCTCCGCTCCCCTGGCTGATCCAGTGTCTGTTTGGAAGCTGCAGCAAGCAGGTTGCTGGTGACGGGGTTGCATAGGCTGCTCCCTCACCCTGCTCAGCCCCCAGCAGGCCAAAAGCAGTGAGTCAGGGAAGGAAAATTGGGTGGGTGGAGAAAGGATGCAATCTGCAACTACAATGAGCAGTGATTATGCTTTGTAAAAGAACACCTGAACACAGCGGCAGCTACCCAAGGAGGTGGGGTGTCCCTTTATAGTCGGGGCTCAGGCAAGTCCAGCCTGAGTTAAGGATTACAGGAAGGGGAGAGAAAAACTACATGTGAGAACTTCCAGGAGTACATTCATCTTCTGGCTCATCATTGGCTCTATACAGAGAGGTTTACCCGGGTGCCTGAAGGTGACCTCAGGACAAGTCATCAGAGAGCAGATAAGAGAGATGGCTTCGGCATCCCCTCACTCTGTAACTCAGACAAGCCAATACCAGTCTAATGCTCAGTCTTTCAAGCTATGCAGTGGCCAAAATATCTTGGATAACTTTTAACTGTAAAAGTCTAGAAAGAGTAAAAGGGTTGTTACCAGGAGCTGGGAGGTGGGGCTCACGGGAGCTATTGGTTGTAGTTATAAGATGAACATGTTTTGCGGGTCTGTACAGCATGGCAACTATGGTTAATAGCAATGTATTGAATATTTGAAATTTGCTAAGGGTAATTTGTTCAGTATTTTCATCACATACACTAAATAGGGCAACTATGTGTGATGTTTTAATTTACCTGCTTGTGATCAGTGTTTCACAATGTATATGTGTAGTGTATTACATGATCTCACTGTAGACCTTAGATATGTATAACTTTTGTCAATCACAGCTATCTAACAGAGGAAATGTCTATAATTAAATTTTCATATCCAGCTTCAGTAACCTTGCAGTTTCACCGTCTGACAGGGTCATCCCTTCCATTTTCACCACATGCCACTTCTTGCATAGTATTATGTTTGTGGTCATGTTTGGTGAAGAGCCACTCATGTAGGTCTCAAAAACTGCATATCTGTTTTCCATATGTCCCAGACACTTTACTGCCTTTATGCAGACATCAAGCCTTCATTGTCTTCCAGAGAGGAATCCCAGCTCTCATTATCCCCTGCAACATCTCAGCCATTATTGTCCCCTGCCTGGACTCTTGAAGCAGTGTCCTGTCCATCCTGCAGCCACTCTTTGCCTTCCAAACTTATCCAGGTGCAGCTGAGGTTTTTGTAATGAAATGAGATGATAACTCTTCTGTCTGCATTGGCCTCCCTATAAAATAAAATCTAAACACTCTCTTGGTCCACAAGATGATCCACCATCTGGCCATTGGTAACCTCTGAGACTCCAGGTCCTATTCTCATCCCATATTTACTTCAACTCAGCCACACAGATCTTTCTTCCTGTTCTTCGTGACCCCTAGCTTATTCCTGCCTCAAGAGTCTTTCAGCTGGCTGTTAGCATCTAGAATATTCTCCCTCCACATTTTCACATTCAAGGAGCTTAGTCCCATTCAACTTATGGTTCAAGCATCTCTTAAGTCAAGTCATCCTAGACCGCAATGACTAAAGCATTTCCTGCACTTTGCTTTGTTTCCTTTACAGCATGACCCTTTACATCAGTTTGTTGCTTCTACAATGTGATGCATCATCAAATAGCATCTTAATCATCTTTTGCACCATTTACTGTCTTCTCCATTCTCCCCATCTGTATTATAGTGCAAGAACAATGACAGGTGGTCTTATTTCTTACCTCTATAACAATGAGTGACTCAGGCTGCATACTCAGAAATAGGTGCTAGACAAATAGGAGGCACAATGTAATGGAAAGAATAAAAGAATGATAGACGGGGAAGATGTGAGAGAAATATACATCATTGACAAGGTATAGTTGTGGATCTTTTCATTTTTACCTTCGTGAAAGGAAAGGATCATCGCACCCAAGGAAAGGAAATGCAAGTCTTCTGTATATAATTTGCACCTAGGTCTTCGCATCCTCAAATTCATGCTAATTTGGACAGCTATGAGGACTAGTGAGTACAGTGCAATGCCACCTAGTTACTGTCAGCCATAGGAGGAAGGAAAATGTTCAAAATGATGGAATGACTTCCAGCTCTTTCATTCACTAAGCCCTTAACCACTGTCTGTCATGTCTAAGATTGTAGCTTCAGACTCAGATCCCCATTTTTAAAACAAACTCATCTGAGAGGAATAATGCTTATAGCTCTTCTCTCACTTTATGTCTCCTTGTGAATAGCATTAACATCTTAGAGATGGATAGGTTCAAATGTACTCTGGGAAATGAGAGCTGAGGACAGAGGGTAGACCCTGAAGGAGAGCCTGAGCAGAAGTTTTCAACACTGCCTGCACATTACAGCCACTGTGTAGGTTTTTAATATGCTCGTGTCTAGGAGCACTCCAAGCTTTTGATTCAGTTGGTTGGTGTGTGCATGGGTAGGGGAGTAAGTATAGACATTTGTAGAAGTTCTTCAGATGATTATATTGTGGGTATTCTAAGCTGAGACAACCAATCTAATCTATGGAAACCAAGAAGATGTTGTTTCTTTTCACACATCCTCTATCATATGACATTATGCTATGGAATTTCCAAGCCAATGACAATCACCTAAAACCAACTCCTCATGAAGTATAGGAACAGGATCTGTGGGAAGTAGGGATAGAAATGTCTCTCAGGCCTTTAACCCTAAGACCTTACAGAACATGAATAGCATGAAATATAGTCTTTAATAAAGTATCAAATAAATGATATCAGTTTAGAGCAGGGTTTTTCAACCTCAGCACAGTTCTTGGTTGAGAGAAGGGGTACTGCCCTGGGCATTGTAGGATATTTGGCAACATTTCTGGCCTCTACCCACTAGATACCCATAGCTTCTCATTCTAGCTGTAACAATCAACAGTATTTCCAGGAACTACCTAGGGTCCTTTGTGGGTTGCTTCCCCTCACATTTGGGAAACAATGTGGTTATAGGAATCACACAGAGTTCTCTGGACATCTTAAGAAGATCTACGGATGATCAGACCCACTGGGATTGTAAAAGGAGACTGTGTTCATCATCTTTCCATTACCATAACAAAATACCCAAGATCAGCAACTTAAAAAGAGGAAAGGTTTATTTTGGTTTATTGTGTTAGATGTTTCACTCCATGATTCATTGGCTACATTACTTTTGGACTCCTGATGAGATGAAGTAGAGGACCATGGCGGGGAATGCGTGGTGGAGAAAAACTGCTTACCTCATGGCAGCCAGAAAGCAGAGAGAAAGAGGAAGCAGGAAGACCTTGGCTCTGAGTTCTCCTGCAAGGGCATGTCCTCAGTGACCTAGCTTCCTCCTACTAGATCCACCTCTCGAACTTTCCTCTAGCAGACAGTACTTCTGCAGGCTGGAGACCAGTCTGAGCTGACTAAATGAGCATTTTCATCAGAAGTTTATCTCTGTTTCTCAAACAGGAAGAAAATCAGCAAAGACACATGCCTCTGCCCCAGTTCTAACTTAACTTGTTCTTGAAGCTCTCAGAGCATTTACAGTATTTTTGTCCTATACACTTTAGCACTGGATTGTAGATATTTTATTTTTTTCTCTAATGCTAAGTCTTTTCTTGAAGCTGGATTGAACCTCTAATCCAGGAACTCTTTTCTACATTGTTTTTGTGTTTTCATTCTATTTTATTTTATTTTATTTTATTTCTTTTTTGGTACCAGGAGTCAAACTGAGGACCTTACACTTGCCAGGCAAGTGCAGTGCCACTGAATTATATCCCCGGCCTCTATTTCTTTTTATTATCATGATTCACTAACACGGTCACTGGTTAGCTTAGGAAGAATCCCTGGAGGGGTAGACTGTGCGCTTGAATGAGATTTGGCTTTGAAGACTTTGCCATGATACTCCATTCAGTATACCCACAGGCAAATAGAAACTATTACTTTCAATAACCTTAATGCTACTGAATGTAATAATGTATATGGGAACAACACCCATGCTTCCCTGAAAAGACCCTGCCGGAAAATAAGCACTGGTCATTACCTTGGTGATGCTCAGTGTCATGCAGAAAATTATACCCCACTATTCTCTTGCTGGGCTACTTTCTGTAATGGTACGTAAGGCAAGGTAATTGGGGCTGGGATTTTTGATCACTAATTTTGAGGGTTGATTATTTCCTATTTAGGTCTTATTTTCAGAGAAGAAGGGTGATTGTTTTGTTCCCTCAGAGAATTTTCAAAAATCTTATTTCATCAATTCTCACAGAAAAAAAAATGAAGTAAAGTAAATAAGACCTTCCCCATTTTTACTGATGAGAGAAATAATGTGCAGATAAATTAAGTGATGATCCCAACACTTACACAGGATTCACTGTGGGATAGAGGCTGGAATGTACGTTGCTTGATTTTGTAATGGAAACTGTTCTCCTATCAGCACAAAGCCACACTTCCAACCAAACTTTCATATGTGCCGGTGCATTTTAGGTTTTTCAAATCTTACAACAATGTTCCTGTCCTCTGACATTTTGTCCCATGTGTAAACTGTAGATCTTTGTAATGTTGACCAGGGAATTTAAAGGTGGAACCCATTAGAATTTATCATTTTCCATAAGTCTAACTGATGGAAAATGCACAAAGTGTCACTAGTCAGCATAAAGCGGAAAACATTATGTTTATAATATTCACAAAAGCAAGCCAGTAATGCACCAAAGGTCTGCTGTTCTAGTTTGTGAGAAAGAAGTCTAAACCTGATGATCAGGAAGGCCCATTTCCCCACTCGCTGCATGTCCCATCCGCCAGGGCTTTGAGAGAAGTGGGTTTCCAGAGCAGGCCGCAGCTACAAGGTCAGAACACACCAGTGAGGTGACAGAGCTGGCACAGCCTGGGGCGGCCCTTGCCAGGTGTGATTAAATACGCAAAGACAGGCGGGAGCAAGTCAGCGTCCTGTTTAAAATACAAGAATGATTCCCAACCTTAAGACATTGCCCAAGGCTGCCAACGCCTGGGGAAATCAGCCCTACATACTTTTTTGTACTGAGCAAGGGGAAATAAGTGTCCAATCCAATTGTATTTTGTCTCTGAAAAACGTAAAAGTAACACAGAAATGAATAGATGTTATCTATCGGTAGCTCACTGCAGTGTTAAAACCAAATTGTTACAATGGCCTGGGAGTCTGTACTACACCCCCTCTTCTCTCTTTGACTCATTTCCTATTATTCCTCCCCTGATGCAGATATCCATATAGATCAACCCCTCAGCTACTTCACCCAGATATTCACATGGATCAACCCCAGTCCTTACCAGTTTAATCTCTTCTTTGAGAACTCCCTTATTTCCTATTTACTCCATTAAAATTGTACCCATAGAGAGATTCCTTTGTTGTATTTTACTCCATGACCTTTGTAATATACTATGGATTCTACTCACGTTGGTCATTGTCTGTTCTTCTCTCTACACCTCCTGAGAGAAAAGATATTGTCTGTTTTGGTCACTACTGTGTTCACATGACCTCTACGTGCACAGAACATTCACTCCATGTATAGTGGTGAATGAGTGAATAAATAAACAAACTCCTGACATTAGAAGTGTGCAGACATAGGCCCAGGGAAATGCAGTGACTTTTCAGAGGTCACTTTGAAAGTTCCCTAGCAGAGAGAACTTGCTATCCATTAGAACCTAGGTGCCCTGATTCCTACTTTGGTTCCCCTCTCATTACCACCGCAGGAGGCATTTTCAGACGGGGAATTCGGGTGCTGTTAAGTGGATGTGTGTGTAAAGATTATAGAGGAGCACATTGCTTTAGCAAATTAGCATAGAGACAAAAGAGGGAGACAAAATCAGGTCCCCAGCAAGACTAGGAGACCCCTACTGGTTGGAATGTTAGAATTTGAGTTTCCCATTTTATTTCAACAGGACTCCTTTTGAATCAGGGAGCTCTACCTCTGGATGACAATGAAAGAAAGCACAGTACCTCTCTCGTCTAATGGAGGACCTTAATAAGCTGTTCTGTGAACAAAGCGCAAACTCACAAAGAGGGTGGAGATTCTCTACCCTATGGATTCTTGCTTGACTCATATTAGTCTTTTATTCCTCAAGCCCTCTACTACATCAAACTGTAGAAGCTGCCCTAGCGAACAGACTGCCCGGGAGGTTGAGGGCTGTGTGCGGTGGTATGAGGCACCTTTCCGGAAGCTAAGAGGAAAAGATGTAAGGCGTTTTCCAGCACACGTACCAATATCTACATGTAATGGGTTAGGACAGATGTTAGAAAAGCCTTCAGAGCCTTCAGCTTGGACTTCCTAGTTTCCAGAACTATGAGAAATAAATTTGTTATTATTTGTAAGCGATCCAGTTTGTGATGTTTATCATATTTATATTATAGTGGCCTGAATGAAATAAACACGCCAACTCTTTCTTTCGGGACCCAAACTGAACTGTTAATGAAATAGTACGTGTGCTGCTGAAGCAAAAACTGATTTTTTTTTCATGTCCACAGTCCTTCTCTTTCCTTTTCCTTAATAGGCGGCTTCATGGGAAAAGGGGGCATACTGATTACTTCAGGTGATACTATAGTACATGACACTTTGTACATGTCACATAAATATTTTAAAACAAATTTTACTTAAAATCCCGATTTACTTACATGTTTATATCTGCTTCCAAATAAAAGAGCTTTGAGTCTGAGCTTCAGTTTTATGTCAGTCTTCAAGGGAGTAGGACTGTAATAAAATCGTCTTGTAAAAAAGGTCAAGAAATAAAGTGAAAGATATAAAGAGTATATAGTCAAGGAAAGGGTTTGTGTTGATGCTTCCAAAAGGCCAGTTTGGGGAGGAATAGGAGGAAAGGCTCAGAGGACAGTGATGTGAGTCCAGGCTACTGACTGTCAGCCAAAAGCTTTTGCGTATCACCCATGGGTGCTGCATCCAAGAAAGGTGGGCAAGTGAGGTTTCTCTTGATGCAACTCTACCTGTCAGTGTCATTTACGAAGAAGCTTATTGCCAAACATTTGACCCCTGTCCACATTTTTCCCCAATAAAATGTCTTCAGGAGAGTAAAAATACTATTTTCTTACAATAATCCCTGTGATTTACTAAGGGAAAGTATGCTTCATTTGGAAAAATAAACAAAGACAGCTTGATCTTACCTTTATAGATCTTTTGTATATGAGCTTTTTCACAAAATTCACTTCCAATAAAATGTACTAGTTGAGAAACTCATAAACACTTGTTCTTTTAATAAGGGCTATAAGCAGGTAATAACTGAATGCAATTATTTAAACTATTTTTTAGTTGGGGAATTGAATCATATAACTTGAGCTAGAAGGAAAGTAGGATATTATTGTAAAGCTCAATGAAAATTATGCAGTTTCATAAATGATTATTCATTCAATTATTTTTTATCCCTACATGTTAGTTGAGCATGTATTTATTTATTTATTGCTTGCCAGATGAAATACCAGGTTCTGTGAATTGAATGATAACTCCCGCCCCATGGACTCTGCAGTCTAAGGCAGTATCTTACATATGGTTCATGAATCACCCCTAAATTTCTACATAAAAGCTTTGAAAACATCTCCTGAAAGTTCTAGGACCTTTAATAACCACTAATCGACCTCTACGTTTGGCAGTTTGGTGATTTAGAAACTTGGGATAAAAACTACTGCTACAGAACACCAACAATCCTGGATAAAACAGAGGTAGAGCACTGTAAAAACACAGTTGACCTTGCAAGACCTTGAAGAAAATCCACATGATCCAAAAACAAAGAGCAAAGCAAAATCCAAAGCATGAAACCTAATAATTCAGCCCCAAACAGTAGCTGCCTTCAGGGATATGAGGATCCTGCTCGTGGTTTGTAACTTCTGAGAAAGGGTTAGACCGCTCACGTACCTGGTGAACGTTTGGAAAAGACACCCCACCCCAGTCCTTACCAGTTAAATGGAGATGCTCAGTGGAAAGATGACCATCCATTCTTGCTTGCTAGGGTCCGCCCTGTCTGTGCCGTAGCAAATACTAATAGCATTTGCTCTCCCATCAGAAACATCTAGGTTTGGACAACAAATTACATTGCCCTTCTATTCAAAGTCTATTTATTTATTGAGAGGATGGGCAAGGAAACAAAAATAGCATCCAGAAGCTAAGAGAGGCAAACCATGACATTCCCATTTTTATGTTGCACATGCATAAGAAAGAATTAAATTAATAGAAACACGTCCTCTTAAAATTAATAAAGATGTGCCCTTCTTCAGCATAGGGTCAAAACACTGTATGAGTAAATATCTGTTTGCATTGTATTTCAAACCTGGAAAACCACTCAGACTTTCTTGACCCAAATAAAACACTATTATCTTTTCTCTACAACCTTTTTCAGACTAGTTCATTTTTCCTCAGTTTTGTATTATATCGTATCTTACAAATAATGTTATGAACTAAAGTTTTACTAACCCTTGTGAAGTTTTGTCTCTATGCTGTAAGCATTGGAAACAATACTTACCGTCACTATTTTTATGCTAGTTACTGAGTGCAATTTAAGCAAAATCCCCTATTGAGCATTTAAATTGTTACCAATGTTTGCTACCAGAACAAATATCATAATGGAGATATTTGAGTATAAATCTTTTTTGATATTTAGTCTAAATTCTCTAAAGTGAAGTTACTGGGTCAAAGAATAAGACTTCTAGGGGCTGGGGGTTTAGCTCAGTGGCACAGCGCCTGCCTGGCAAGCACAAGGTCGTGAGTTTGATTCCTGGTACTGGAAAAAAAACAAAAACAAAAAATAAAATAAAAAGACTTCTTTAAATTTCTTGGTACAGATTGTTGCCAAGTAGTTTCCAAAAGAGCTTATCTATTTTCATTCTACTTTGACAGCATTGGGAAGTCATTTATCATTTTTTTGGCTTTTTTTTTTTTTTTTTGGCTTTTTTCCGCTACCGAGAATCAAACTCACCACCTTGCACTTGTCAAGCAGGTGCTGTGTTGCTGAGCTAAATCCCCAACCCCGGGAAGTCATTTATTAAAACATGTTCCTGCATAGGTTACGGATATCCAGAGCTCTTTTGAATCATGCACTCTTCCCTCACCAGAGATTCCCTGCCAGGGATTATCCATAAATCACCAGCAGGTTTAGGGCCATGAATCTGAATCCAGGAAAGGAAGGAAGAATGAAACCGAATGAGCCACAGCCTGTCACTGTGAATCTTGGCAACAGAACTCTCATAACTCAAGACAGCCAGGATATAAAAAGGATATTAAAACTGTAAATAATTTCCAATTAGCATTATTATCTATGTGCTGGGCCGGTCAGCTGTGAGCTTTCTGTTGGTAGCGGAAAAATTGGGATGTCCCTCACCTTTTTGAAGAAATGCCCTCAGGCCATCTCTGGTAGAAAAGATAAACTATCCAGAGCTCAGCCCAGAGATAATCCTTAGATGTTAAAGAACTATTTCACAAATACAAAGAACCCATCTTATTTGAGAGAATCATGCAGTTTAAACATATTTCTGAGAAACATTTTCCTCTATAGAAATGGAAAGAGCATTGTACATAAGGAGTAGTAGTTTGGGGATTAAATTCTTTCTTTCAAACATAACCACCTGACTTATCTGAAGATGAAGAGAGTATTAATGATAATAATGGTTTATTGAACCTATATTTAGTATATATGTGCAATGAATGGGACATCCTGCCTCTGGAGATATGGTCACTAATAAAACACAGAAACATTGCCCCTATGAAGCTAGGAAAAGTTCTGTTGACGTGGTACAGACAATAAACACAGTAATTATGTAGACAGTAGGGTAAAAAGCAACATTATGCTTAATTTTATGTGTTAACTTGCTTGGCCAATATTATTCTGTATGTTTCTATAAGGGTGATTTTGGGGTGAGATTCATATATAGATTGGTGGAATAGAGTATATACTATGAGGTGGTCTCATCCAGTAAATGGAGGTTTTGGTAGGATAAAGACTGACCTCCCTCAGGCAAGAAGGAGTTCTGCCAAAAGATTGTGTTCTGCTTTTAACATTACATGGCTCTCCAGCACACCAGCCTGGCGTGCAGAGTTTGGGCTTGCAGGCCTCCATAATTGTGAAAAACAATACCTGAATATAACACCCCTCTTCTTTCTGTGACTCAATCTCTTTCCCTCTCTCTCTCTCTCTTTCTCTTTCTCTCTCTCTATATCTATCTATCTATCTATCTATCTATCTATCTACACTCTCTCTCTATATATATACCTATATACATATATATATACATACATACATATATATATTTAGATAGATAGATGATAGATAGATACATAGATATTTCTTTTTTCATTCTGTTTCTGGGGAACTCTGACAATACAAGAACTCAACCATTTTGACAAAATCCAGAAATGGCAATGGTTGAGGGTCCATTGACTTTACAGTGAATTGTTTTTTACCTCTTTTCCTTCCATTCTGTTGTAGAAAATTTGGGATTAAGCTTGAGAATCTGTGGGGTTTTGTATTATCAACAATACAGGTGAATTTATTATGTAGACACCATTTGGCTCATTCTTTCAAAACAGTCTGGAGTTTAATCTCTAAGTCTTTCTCCACCTCCCTCGCCCCCCCATCCCCCTCAAAGGCATCCTTTCTTATATGATGTAGAGATGATGTTTATTGTCTTTTTAGGAACAGAAAATGGCATTTTTTTCCTTCATCGTTAGTATTTATGACATTTTTGTGCTAATAGCAACAGCAGAAAGTATATAGATTGCAGTTCTCAAACTTTAATGATTGTGAGACGCAGTACTGGTGGTTCGTAGGATACAGATTCCCAGTCACCAGCACTAGATTACTGATACTGTATCTGGATTTGTGCCCAGCATCCTGAGTAACTCACAGATGATCAAAGAAACACACTTGAGAAACGTTATTCTAGTTTAGGTGTCTCAGCTGAAGCTCACAATGGAAAAGAGATGTACTCAAGATAATGAAGTGGTCATAAAAGGTAATTCAAGTCCTATTTTCTTCCTGTTCAGCTGTGGTCTTGTACCCTATACCAGTGTCCTCCCCGGACAAACCAAATCACTTTTACTTGCAAACTTTAAGAAAAGCAAATTCTTCGAGCCAGGCCCATTAAACCAGAAACTCTGGTCCCCCAAAACTGTCTTTTAAATTCTCCAAGTGATTCTGATGCAGACTAATGGGAGAAGCATTTACCCCACGTTTGTTTGTCCCGACTTTACCATGTGAACATTGGAATGTGCCCAGGTGCTTCTTATTAAATGTGTTGAGATTTTCTTGCTTAAAGACGTGGCCTCCCCGTTTTAGCAAGGTGGTGCCTATAAGCATTTCAGAAGTTCTACTTCAGAGGACCTGTGATGGGCTCTGCTTTTCCAGCCTCTTGGTTCCAGCCAGTTTTCTCCATGGGTCCTGAGGCCTGCTTATCTACTTTCTCTCTGTGTCTTACAACATGCTTCCAGCCTTAACACCAAGTAAGCATTTTCTCATTATTGGTGTGAAAGTTATGTCATTTGCTAAAGGGTATGAGGATGTGGGTCTTTCCAAGAATTTCAAAGAGTTTATAGAGAGAAAGGCACTTTGTCTAGTAAAACACCTGGACTGAAAAATCAAGTGTCAAAATCACCTCCTGAGTGGCACTTTCTGCTGTTGATGGACAGAGACCCTTCTAGTCAGTTTCTTCAAAAAGGAAAGAGCTGTGAGGACAGAGCTTTGCTAATTCTGAACAGTTGTGTAACGATGATAATAAGCTGCATTGATCGTGCAAGTTTGATTCTGATAATTCTGAGGTGAATTTATGCTTACCCTTACTCAAAGCATACTTTCTAGGGTTCCCAGAGTCTATCCCTCACAGCCCATAATTCCTTGCGTTTAATTGCTCTGCAGGCTCTCTGCTTACATGACCTGCACAGAAAGATGGGCGATGAGCAAATGGTGGTGCTATAATTAAGGCTGTGGACTGACAAGAAGGAGATCTAATCTATTGCTGTCTTCCCTATGTGTCATTGTTCCAATTCCTTGATGTATTTTTCCAATTTTATGTCTTTGTCTGGGTTTCTCTAGAAAGAGGTTGCACTGCAGTGTGGAGCTGTGCAGTTGTACTAGTCAAAAGTGAATCTGAATGTTTCAGGCAGTTTGTAGGGCAGCGGTGGTCTTTAGACTCACTCTGTTCTGTTGAGTTTGTTGCTAGGAAATGGCTTTGTGGCATGCAGGACCAGGAAAGAAAACTGAGTCGGTAAGTATGGAGTCAGAGAATTAGCAAGTAGGAAGACACTCAAGTCTGTGACAGTCAGCATTTTACAGTTCTGTGTTTTGAATAATTGAAGGTAGTGGTGATTTTGGCTGTAGTGCACCTGGCTTTGTGCTCGGTGCAGGAGGACAGGTGCAGTTGGGAAGTCAAAGGTACTGGCAGAGAAACCTGGTTTCACGTTTAGTCCTCACTTCCTGTGTTTATCAAAATAGTTTGTTGAATGAACAGAAGGGCACAGGGAGATAGATGAAGGCAAATAGGACTTCAGTTTTATCTGTGAGGTTGAAATTGTAAGAGCAAATTTAGAATCTATCAGATTCATAGATAGGAATAAAACCTACCTCCAGATCTGCCTAGAAGTACATGACTAAACATATGCAACCAATGATGAACTAACTCACTGACAGCCTTTGCAATCCTGCTGCAAAACCCTATATGAGGTTCCGCTTTGCTCTGACTTGGGGCTGATGATCTAGATCTTGCATTCCCGTCAGCCCACCAATGTTAATAAAATTAGTTGCCCTCCAAACCTCCTTGGTGCAGAGCATTTTCCATTCAGCCCAGTCCTGATTCTGCAACAAAATTTCTTCTTTAAAGTAAGAAATCCTGGAAATAAATATGAAAGTGATTTCAGTGCTAGATGGTAAGCACTAGAAGGTCCTTCAGTGCTGGAAAGTTTTTGGTTATACTGTTGGTGCTCACCTTTCACTCCTTAGCTCAACATTAACCGTAATTCCCAGTGACTCCACTTAGATCTACTGCCCAGCTCTCTTTTCCTCCTATAATAGGTGCAGGGACTCATATTGTTAAAATACCTGTTATAGTTCAGGAAACTGGGGCTCAGAGCTTGCACTTGCTCCATGTTTAAAAGATGGAGATGATGAAGCCAACATTTGAACCCAGAATTTAATCATTGATCCTGTACTATTGGTAACCACTACATATCAAGACTCATTGATTTGGTATCCATAATGGGTGAAACCTGAACCAAGAAGAGGAGAAAGGAAGGACCCAAACCAGCAATGCTGACATCGGATATGGCACTTTGCTAGTGCCTCTTCCAGCTCTAGACTCTGTTCTCAGGGTGTTTGAACTTGACAGCGTTTACAGTACTGATACCTCGCATTGTCTCCATCTCTTCTTTCTAGACTTATATTCTGTAAGAACCTAAGGGCTTTCATCTACACAATTCCATTTCCATTCTCCATCTCAGCATGGAGGGGCGATCTCTCTTCATTCCTCATCCTCAAGTTCTTCGGTACCATGTGTGTTCCTGTCGTCCCGGCACAACCTTCTTCTCTGCAAGTCAGGGTAAGCCGGGGAGTTTGTGCTTTCTGAGACTGCCCAGTTTCCAGCAGACAGTCTGAGTTATAAAATTGATTTGCTAGGTAGGACATCATTAAATGGGGAGAAAACTGACAACCTGACAAGGAATTCATGAGTCACTGGTGGTTGGTTTCCTGAAAACTTTTCTTTTTCTATAATAGTTTGTTCAAGAGACAGAATGATCACATCTACATAGTGCCTCAAATAACTCTCAAAGAGTATGGTCCTTTATTTGGTTGGTTAATTTCCTTTAAATCAGCTTAAATCTTTTAATTACTTTGACATATCTGAACAGCCACATTGTTTGATGTCCCTGAGTCATGGTTTTTATAAAAGGAACTTGTGAGATATATATATATACATATATATATATATATATATATATGAAGATAGTGTGTCTCAAGATGTAATATACCCCTTTATAGACAAGTTGAGATAATTCATGACCATTTTCTAACATTTATTACTTATTTCATTTGGTACTAGAAAAAACAAATTAAATCATTTAACTGCATATGTGAGCATATAATTAAAAGGGGAGATATTTAATAAAAATAGTTGCACAGTAATGCAATATTATTAGTGTTTCACACATAGAACTGTAGCTTGGGAAACAGTAAATGACCTCATAGTAATTTCAGATTAAAATTGATAAATTGTGTTGGAAATCGGGAAAGTACTGAGCAGAAGAAGGACCCCTGAAATGAGGAACTGTCTCAGCTGAGTTTATGAAACACTGATCGCTTCTTGTTTTGCCTGTAGATTTATCCCCTCTCCTCTCTCCCTTGACCTCTTATCACCATCTAGTCTTGGCAGCTTCAGAGAGGTTAAGAGAGCTTCATAGTTGCTATATGTTCAGAGAAATCTCATTCTAATTGCTTAGGACCAAAGAAATTATTTCTCTCTCTCTCTCTCTCTCTCTCTCTCTCTCTCTCTCTCTCTGTTTGTCTTTCTCTCTCTCTCTGTCTTTCTCTCTCATGGTCTTGTCTGGCTCTCTTTTTCTGGTGGCTGAGAGCTAGAAGAGTTGGAAGAGATTCTCAGAAGTCAGAGTATGATTTAGTTAGCTAGGGTCATACAACAGTCAGTGTGGTCTGATAACACTTTGTGATGGCCTCCTAGTTTTATGAGACATCTAGAAAGAGCATAGAAATTGTTTGTTGAGGCCTTTCTCTCATTTGAAGATATGTGTATCTGCGGCTCATGGATCAGTAGTGACTTGGAGCCAGTCATGGGGATGGATACAGTCTTTTTCCATGAGTAGAAATCTGGAAATAGATTCCCCAAAGCAGTCTCACAGTAGCTCAGTTACAAAGAAAGAAGTAGAAGAGATATACAAGTAAGATCTGTGTTAGTTATGTATTGAGTTGAAGAAGTTAGGCTATGTATTCTCCCAGTACATTTCAACTTTAAAAGTGTGTTCTCGTTCACCTCCTTCTTTTATTAAAAGACAGGTTAAAAATTTTTTGAATTAAAAATATTTTGATAGTCTAATTAAAGCTGTAAGTCTTCTTCCCAGAAAAACACATACAGTTTCACATTTAGCATAAAGGAATGTTTTCTTCCCCTAAAACCAAGTTAAGACCTTTATCAGCTAGTGCTGGGCTGAACCCTGGACATCTTCAGGAACCCTGGTGAGCCACTCCCAAGCCTCCCCCACTAGTGTGTGAGGCATGCAGAGCCCTGGACACCTTCTGGGGCCTCAGTGGTCACTCCTAGCACAACGCGCATCCCCCTGGGAGCCCAACTGAAACCTGGACAGAGCCAGCGGCCTGGGGGACTCCGCCCTTACCCCTCCCCTGCCAGCATGGGAACCAGGCTTGGTCCTGGGCAATATCTGAGGCCACAGTAACCATCACCTTCATCCCCCCTATGCTTGTGGAAGCCATGATGAACCCCAGGCAGCTTCAGGAAATCCAGTGAACCTCCCCTGCACCTCCTACACATGCCTGGGAGCCAACTGAATGTAAAAAAAGTTTCAGGAGCATCTGGGAACCCACCTTGCCACCACACACTAGCACAGGAGCTGCACTGAGAACTGAGGATTTTCAGACACTCACCCTGCCACTCACACACAATCGAGCGAGTGAGGCAGCACTCCAGAGAACCTCTGGATCTTCAAAACCAACAAAACAAAGGAGCAAAATGCAACCCCAGATCTCCACACCACCCAGAACAAGTCCAGAAGACATCAACACAGAAGAGCCTGGAAGTCATACATCTGAAATTTCTGAAATGATAGCAACTGAAATAAAGAAATGACTCCATCAGGCCACAGAAGACATCAGATCAGAAATAATGTCTCAGGTGAGAAAAGAAATGACAACAACAATGAAAGAATTGTTCAGCATATCCAAAGAAAACATTGCAAAGAAAACATAGATAGTTCATGGAAACCTTGAGTGAACAATATAGAAAAGGACTAGAATGCATGAAACAGATTAAAACAGATATCCAGGAAATTAAAAATTCCATTGAAAACTGGCAAAACCACCTGAACAAAGCTGAAGATAGACTTTCAGACCTTGAAGACAGCATTGCCACTAACAAATGTGAAAGAAAGGATCTCTTAAAAACAACAACAAATCAGGAAATGACAATGCAACAACTGTAAGACAAAGTAAAGAAAAACAATGTCAGATTGATAGGTATCAAGGAAACAGCAGGTGTTAATACAAATGTCCTAAAAAGACTATGTGCAGAAATAATAGCAGAAAATTTCCCAGGCATGGAAAAAGAATCGGACATGCAGGTAAGTGAAGCATATAGAACTCCAGTTAACTATAACCAAGTAAATCTACACCCAGACATATAGTGATCAAGATCCCAGAAACTCAACAAAAGATCAGAATATTAAAAGCT
>NW_004955408.1:7570788-7572242 GCF_000276665.1 Chinchilla lanigera | reverse complement strand
TAGTGAAGTATTTCAGGTACTGAAAGAAAACAACTGCCAACCCAGATTGATGTATCTGGCAAAACTGTCCTTCAAATTTAATGGAGAAATAAAATATTTTCATGATAAAGAACAACTGAAGAAATTTATGAGCACCAAATCAAAGCTATACAGAGTACTAAAAGATAATAAAGAGATAAAACAGACCACAACTTCAAGAACAACAACAGAAAGGAACCATCATGCAGAGCAAGCAATTATACAGAGGAAAAAAGGAGTATCCAACAGCAGGAAAATAGCATGACAAAGATAAGTCAATACATATCATTTATAACCATCAATGTAAATGGTCTCAATGTACCAAAAAAAGAAGCAGACTAGCAAAGTGGATCAAGAAACAAAATCCAACTACATGCTGTATAAAAGAAACACATTTAACTCAAAAGGAAAATTGTAGACTGAATATTAAAGGTTAGAAAACAATACTCCACGTGAAAAGAACTCAGAAAAAAGTGGGTGTAGCTATTCTGTTTGCAGACAATGCAAACTTCAAACCAAGAACAATCAAAAGAGATAAAGAAGATCAGTACATACTTGTGAGGGGAAAACTTCAAGAAGAGATAACAATAATAAACATCTATGCACCAATTAAAGGAGCATCCATCTGTATAAGACAAATTTTAACAGACATGAAAAATGAAATGAGCAGCAACATAGTCATAACAGGGGACTTTGACACACCATTGTCACAAAGAGATAGATAAACTAGACAAAAAAATCAGCAAAGCAAAGAAATAACAGAACTTAACCAAACTTGTGAACATATGGACTTAGTAGTCCTTTATAAAGTGTTGCATCTAACAGCATCAGAATACACATTCTTCTCAGCTGCACATGGGACATTCTTTGAAATGGACATTGTACTAGCACATAGAACATGTTTAAGTAAATGCAAAGTAATTGAAATTGTCCCATGTGTAGTATGGGACCATAGTGCAATGAAATTGAAAATTAATTACAAAAGAAATCACAAAAACTTCATAAACAGTTGGAAATTAAATAATAGATTTCTGAATAACCAATGGGTCACAGATGAAATCAAAGTAGATATTAAACACTATTTACAATCAAATGAAAATTTAGGTACAACTTACAGGAACCTGTGAGATGTAATGAAAGCAGTCCTCTCAGGGAAATTTGTAGCAATGAATTCCTACCTCAGGAAAACAAAATGAGCACAAATAAACAATCTTATGCTGCACCTCAAGCAGCTAGAAAAACAAGAGCAACTCAACCCAAAGCTCAAAGAAGAGAGGAAATTACAAAGCTCAGGGTAGAAATTAACACAATGGAAACTAAAAAAAAAAACAATACAAAGACTTTATGAATTGGTGAGTTGGTTCTTTGGAAGAATAAATAAAATAGATAAACTGCTAGCCAATCTCATCAACAAAAGGAAAGAAAAAACTGAAATA
>NW_004955408.1:7530876-7568718 GCF_000276665.1 Chinchilla lanigera | reverse complement strand
GGGAGTGTAGATTGGTGAAACCACTGTGGAAATCAGTTTGGAGATTCCTCACAAAACTGGGATTGAAAATACCACTTAACCCAGCTAATTCCATTCTGTATATTTTCCCAGAAGAATTAAAAACATCATATCACAGTGATATATGTGCCCCCATGTTTATAGCAGCACAAGTTGTTATACCTAAATCTTGGAAACAACCCAAATGCCCATCAACTGAGGAATGGATAAAAAAGACATGGTATTTATATGCAATGGAGTATTACTCAGCTATAAAAAAATATACACTCAAGGCTTTTTTAGGTAAATGGATGCAACTAGAGACCATACTCATAAGTGAAATAAATCAGACCCAGATGTGTAAACAGTATATTGTCTCCCTGGTGTAGGAACCTGAAAGAATAAATAAAACTCAAAACATACTGTAGATGATAGGAAAGAGAATGAAATTGCTCAAAGGAAGGAATGACTGGGCTGAGGGAAAGAAGAAAAAAGAAAGAAGGAAGGCAAAATATATAGCTGGGATAACTGTACTGCTGATGTGTGATGGTGTATTGAAAGGAACAGTTAATGCTTAAAATTTTTTATGTTCTGACCAATTTTGCATGCTTGTATCTGGTAATCTCATCAACTGATTTGAAGACAACAATGTGCAGTGGAATAAGCATGGTGAATTCCTACCATCTTGTTTAGTGAAATTATTATCTCTAATGTTTAATCTAATAATTATTTTTGTATTCCCTTTAATGGTTTGAACAATCTTCCATTCTTACATCTGGTAATCTGAGAAACATAGTTGAAGATTACTAAGTAATATAACAACCAGTGTTAATTCCTATCATTTTGTCTTGAAATCCTGTATCACTTTTAATGTTTATGCCTTGTTTCATTTATGTTTGTGATGTTGGTATGCTGCTATTTTTTTCTCATTTACTACGTTCTTAAATAAAATACAAAAATAAAAAAGACCCTTATCAGCTAACGGGTGGTGCTCCTGAATATATAGTCACATCCTCATCTCTGGAACCTTTGCATATATTTCTGTTCATGTTTATGTAACAAAATACCATAAATTGAGAGGTTTATAAGCAACAAGGCTTACAATTCTGGAACCTAGGAAGTCCAAGATCAAGGCTCTGGCAGATTTGGTATCTGGTGATATCTTCATTTTTTCTTCATAGATTGTGCCTGCTTTCTGTGTCTTTATATGGTAGAAGGGAAGACCTAGCTCTCTGCAATCCCTGTTAGAAAGACAGTAATCCCGGTTATCAAAGCTCTGTCCTCAATTTCATTCTCCCCTAAAGGTCCACTACCTAACAGAAGCCCTTTGTGGTTTAATTCAATGTATTGCATGAATGTTGGGGGAAAACACAAACTAACTTTTATTTCACCAACATTGTGAAGGTTATTTTATCCGATAAGAGGCAATGTTATTAAGGATAATAACAGGATGATCTTGTACTGGGAACTTGGGCGAGTTTGAAATTTGAATCTCATTGTAACTGTTGAATAGAGAGACTTGACAAAGGAGCGGGAGACAACAGGGTCACGGAGCCAGAGACTGCGGTGATGTGGCCCTGAATTAGTGAACTAATGCCGGTGCCCATCCAGAAGCTGGAAGAGGTGGGGGGGGTGTGGCTCAACTGCTGCCTTGATTTCAGAATTCTAGCCTCCAGATATGTGAAAGAATCAACTTGTTTTCTTTTTAGTCCCTTGCTTTGTGATAGCTTTTACATTAACCGCACAAAACAAAAATTTTCTCCTACCCTAGAGCATAAACATGGGGCCCTTAAACACTCAGCTTATCATGACCAAGAAACATGACACTGGAAGGCCACAGCCTAGTTTTCATTATATTGGTCAAATTGAAATTCCCTAGACCTATGATCTTAACTGTATATTTTTCCATGCATTTGATTCCTTTCTGCCCACCCAGGCTGATTTTTCCTTATATCGCTTGATCTTTATGAACAGGGAACTTTAAAAAATATGGTGTTAGTCAGATTCAGAACTTGGCTCCACTGGCGGCCAAGCCCTCAATATGGGAGTGTTTGGGGAGTGCGTCATATTTAAACCCCTGGGTTGCCTTTATCTCATTAGGTAGGGGTAAGCATAAGAGTCATGCTGAGTAGAATCTGTTTCATGGCACCTTGGATGGATTTTAGAGATATTTTGTGTTATTCAGTAAAGCTTTGCCAGGAGACCATGTCCTTATATTAACATTACTTGTGGCAACCCTAGCTAAAAGTAAGGAGGTGAAACAATGAATTAAATGCTGTTTCTATGAAGATATTATTAAAATAAAATTTTGACTCTAAACTCACAATCACTGGGGAAACAAATCAAGGAACAAGCAAAACCTGTTCTCTTGGATGGAATTTGGAAGAAACTCTTAAAATTGAGTCCATCAAGAGATGAAATACCATTTTTGGGTTATGTGCTGAACACCATCTTAATCTCTTGGGTCCCTGATTTTCTTCTATATACTGAAGGATAGAACAAAAACTTTGTTAAAAGGCAGATTCCATGGTTATTTACAACCATCCACTGAGCCAAATCTTAGAAGATCAGGCTAAGGAATCTGCATTTTTAAACAAATTTTCAGAGTATTTTGTGGGGGGCAGCCCGAGATGGTATCATACTTTTAGACTTATCACCTTGATTTTTCTTCCAGAGAGGTGTCCTGGTAAGACCCAGTGAAGGTGTGCTTACCTATTCTTCAGGTGCCGAAATGGAAAAGTCATTGATACTGTATCCTTTACAATCCAGGCCACCTATGGAGAATGACCATGTTATGAAACTACCATGTGTTAAGACTCAATTGAAAGAAGAACAATGCAAAAGTTTATTTTTCTTTTTGCCCAACCCATCAGGCTACCTGTCATACATCAGGTTTTCTATTTTTTTGATAAGTATCTGATGTTCAGGACTTCTTTTGGCCAGTCCAAGGGGATATATGTCAGACAGGTTCAAGGAAAGGATGACATTTTTCATTTTTTTCTTGGCTAGGGATACTGCCTCCTGAAAAATCATACCATAGACTATTTCTTCTTTCTGCATCTTATCTCAGATGTCTCCATCTGTTTAACTTCCCTCCTTCATTCAGGATTATTAGTAGAAGGCAATAGGAACTACCTCTTAAAAGTTTAAGTAGGAAACTAGATTTATTATGAAGCATATGATAGTTTAGGAGAATATTCAGAAAATCTATAAAACCAAGTTGTAAGGCCATGAATCCAGGAATAATGTCCAAACTTATGTCTCTCACTGGTATGTCTGGAGAAGATATTCTGCTGTTGGATTCTTGGCAAGCAGTCTATCTTCTGGTTGACAGTTTAGAAAAGAAATATCTGATTTGACAAATCCAGGTCAGCTGTCCATGCCTAAATTCAAAGGACTGATTAAAAAACATAGAGTACATGACCTCTATAGAGTAAAAAACGTACAGTATTTTAACTTCTATGATTACGGTCCAACTCTGTCTGACATGGTAAGAAATTCTTCACACATGGGGAAAAATGCAGATATTGGGTGTCCAAAAAGAATTTAGGAATTATCACTTCTCCTCTTTTATTTCTTCTACTGCTCTTACCTATTCTTCAGGTGCCAACAAAAATTTAGCTGCCTCTTAATCTTTCTTCGTGACTCAAACCGCATTGATTCTCCCTATTCTGATCCATCTCATTAATAGACTGAGTCATACAAAACAGAATCTAATTATAAACCATTCTAGCTCATTTGCCGATTGCCTCATATGCGTATGTCTGCTCTCCCTAAATCAATTGTAAGCACCTCCAGAACAGACTCTATATTGACTGATTACAGGGCTGGGTACCAGAGAGCTTGTGTGGCTCTGCTGGAGATCACTAGCTAATACTTGTTGCTTAGTTTCAGTAATTTATATTTTTGTCTGTATAATCAAGTGCCTCTGGACCTTTAGATTACTAGAAATGTAATAAATACAATGGCTAAAAGAAAGATCAGAAGCAAGCATATCATGGCCTCAGCCATAAAAGAATGAAATTTTGAAAAGAAATTAGAAAAAAAATCACCCTATTCTAACAAGGAGATAACTTTCAAAGGAATTCAAAGATAATATTTATAGATGAGAAGTATGCTTCTATGCCAGCAGCAAACCACTGCTGAACTTTTCCCTCAGTATTTTTCTGTGCCCCTGAAGTAGACACAGGCAAGAGAAAATATATGTAAAAACTCAGTGAAAAAGTTATTGGTGAGCACATTCTTCCAGTATGTCTTTTGTATAAATGGAAATATCTGTCAGGTTAATTCATTAATGAATATTTAAGTAAATATATCCTACCTCCCTCTATGGAATCTCCATTACTTTCCAAATGACTGGTATATCACTTCCCATTTAAACCTTTCAGTAGTGAAGGACTTGGCAATTTAGTAGCTTTGGCCTTGGTCAATAGCCTGTGAGAACAGAGATAACACAAATGTTACTTGATAAAGTTAATTCAAATTTCAACCAACTGCTCTGCTCTCTGGGTAAAGTGTGTGGCACTCTATAACCATCGATATCTGTTCCTCCTACTTCACCTACTCAGAGTATTTTGTTCAGGATACTGTCATAGCTATTCCTCTTTACATCCAGACCTGCAGAGCACCACATTGCAAAGGGAAAATTAACCAATGCACTGGACCGTGTGGGTGCAATGACTGTGTGGTGGTGTGTGGTGAAGGAAGCAGGATGTTGTTTATGTTTTTGGAATCTGTCCATTAAATGGTGATTAGGTCATGTGGTTGTTTCTTCTTTTAGGGTTCATGTGGAATTTTCAGTAAAGCCTGGTGGGAAGAGGTAGGTCATTGGCGATGTGATCTGAAAGGATCGATCTCCCTCTCTCTTCCTGTGATTCTTCTCTGTGCTTCTTGTTACCATGCCATGAGCTCTTTCTCCTCTGCCATGTCACCCTGCTTTGGAGCCAGCCAGCTAGGAACTGAAACTTCTACAAACTGTGAGCCATATACAGCCTTCCTCTTCAAAGTTGTGAGGGTCTCAGAGAGGAGAAAGTAACTAAGACAACCTGCCTCCAATAATTTGCATGTGTTTTGAAACCCAACTACAGACATTGTATAAGCAGGACAATGGGTTAATAAGTGGCTGCTTTTTTATTTCTTCACCTTAGCTTTCCATTTTGTAGTAATAGTCCAATGCAGTAATGATAAACCTGTTAGAGCTTTCAGTAATAACAAGCAGCTGGCTGTGTCACTAGTATTATAGGTTTGGCACCAATGGTCTAATGCTAATATCTTTAATCCCAGGAGGTTGCCATGCAGATCTTTAATACAATAGTCAATAAGATGGGAAATTTCATCAGGAAGATGCCTGGTTTATCTGTCTGATTTCTTATTTCTGAGGCAGGGAGTCATTGAATATTGATTCTTTGGGCTGAGGGCTCTTATCGTCCCTGGATGATGGATCTTCCAGTTGTACATTTGCTCCAAGAAGTCAGTGGGTTTTATATTGTTTATGGATTTCAACAAGGTGGGGAAACTGGATCCAATATTTTTGCATACTGATTTTAAGGTGTTAATTGGGTTGTTTGAATTTCCTATTTTTGACAGTTTTCATAATTATTGTTTGTTCAAATAGTGGATCATTTTCTTTGATTTTGTTTAGATCCAAAATGGCCCACAAAAATTATATGTGTAAGGAGGTGGGGAATTTGGAAGATGAGTGCATCATGGAGGCTCTAAACACATCAGAGGACTAATTCACCGATGAATTTATAGCTAAATATCTTCGTTAGAGGTAGGGCCTGCTCAGCAAAGGTGAGTTATGGTGGCCATTACCTAGAAGGGTGTATTCTTATTCCCAGCTCCTCCCTCCTCTCCCTGCTTCCTGGCTGGAGTGAATTGAGCAGCTTTTCTCTACTACCCCCTTCCACAATGCCGTTTCTCCCACAGAACCAGTCAACTGTGAACTGAACCCGCTGATACCATGAGTCAAAATGAACCTCTCCTCCTCTAGGTTATGGGGGTCGTGTATCTGTCCTAGTGATAGTGAAATGACTAATATAGAAGATTGGTACCAGATAAGAAGAGCTGTTGTTTATTATACTAGACAATGTGATTCAGAAGCCTTTGGAACTTGTTTATGAGAGGAATTTGAAAAGGTTCAGAGATTCCAGCTAGAGACACCCTACAATATTTAAAGCATGGGTAGAGGATTAGCAGCCACAGGGAGAAAGAATGGACCAGAAGCACGGAGCCCAAGAAAAGCTCAAAGTTTTTGTAAACTGTAAATATGAAATGGGGTTCTACTCTGAAAATGACTCCTTCCATGACAGGCTAGAGTTGGAGGAGAAAATCATGGCAGAATCCAACATACTTGGGCATGTGATCAAAAGCCATTTTTGGAAGGAGCTTATTGTTTAAGACTGAGCTACTAGAAATCAGAAGTCACAAAAGAACTATACTTTAGTGTCTTGGAGGTCAACCTACCTTAGTGGCTGATGGGGGATGGCCACAAGAAACAGTCAGAGAGAAACAACAGGCTATTCTTAGAACCTCTGAGAAGTTTAAGCAGCAGGAACTTCAGGTTATGAAGGACACAACGGTCCCATCCTCTGTTGTGAGATGCCGAGTTGTTGTTGTTGGTGGTGTGTGTGTGTGTGTGTGTGCATGTGTGTGTGTACAGAGTCTTAGGTCTGAAAGTGCTGATGCCAGGTCTAACAGAGTACTTTGTTCCATCCATTGCTTACTGCCAGCATAGAGCTCAGTGGGTCCTTTGCTTTCCCCATCTGCCAGTGTGATGAGGATATACCTCAGCTTGGACATTTGGACTATACCTGGAGGTACAGTTAGAGGGGCCTCTGGAGCAATGGAGAGACCTCACAAGCCACAGGCCATAAAGCTAGAGACCTCACAAGCCACAGGCCATAAAGCTAGAGACCTCACAAGCCACAGGCCATAAAGCTAGTGGTGACTTGGGGTGCACACAATGGCACAGACACTAAGAAGTACTGGGGTAAAGATTGCCCTAATGCAGTTACCACTCCACTGACTGACCACTTAAAGTGGGAAAAGTGAGCAGGACTCCACATTCACACACACAAGTGGGCATGCAAACAAAGTGCACCATTATTATAACTCACCATCCCCTACTCATACCCGTTAGATTCCAACACCACAGGCCCTGGGGAAAAAAATCATTCATCAAAACCCATGAAGAACTTTCTGGACTTGTATCTCTTACCATTAGTTTTTGATTTGACTTTTGTTTTCATTTTGTTTATTCTTATCTTTTGCTGTTTGTTTTTATTCTTTTTTAGTATTTCTTGTGTTTTTCCTTTACTTTTTGCCTAATTCAATTAACTTTCTTTTTTTTTGTTGTTTTTTACCTTATCTTTCTCTCTTCCTGCTATTTTTAAAAAATTTTATTGCTTACAAAATTTGTACGTATGTATATACAGGATAGTTAACATGGTTGTTCTTCTGTCTTCTATTTCTATGCTGAAAGAAACTGTCAGTGAGTCTTTGGTTGACCAGTATTGCATGTCTATATCTGTTTTCATGAGAAGCCACTTTGAAGATATCAATATGTAATACAACCACCATTGTTAATTCCCTACCACTTTGTTTGTAACTCTGTATTGTCTGTATTGTGCTTGTGATATGTTGTAAAATGTTGTATGTGTGTTAATGTTTCCCTCCTTTTATCCTTAAAATAAAAAAAATAAAAAATAAATTTTATTTCTTTCTTTTCTCTTCTTGCACTACCTCCTTTGTTTTTATCATTGTTATTAAACTTTATAAATATTTAGCAATTTAGTTGGGTCTCTGCTATTCTTGGTGATTTTTTTTCTATTGTAAATTGTGGTATAGTTGTTGCTTTTAGTACATAATTATTGCATGTCAATATTTGGCCTCTGTGTATACATTATCATTGAAGATATCTATTCTATTGTTAATGATTGTATTAATGATTATTAGGGTATGTTAGTAATTGGTTTGTCTTTTATTCATATTATTTCTGATTTTTCCATTTTTTATTATGGTATAGTAGTTGCTTTCAAATGGTTTTTATTGTAGAGCAATACCTGGTTTATCTTTGTACCATCATTATTTCAGTTTGTTATTTTCTGTCTTGGTGGTGGTGAGCAACAAGTCCTCAGAAAAAGATTAAACAGTATGAAGACCCTCAAATATTGTGCTGAATAGGTTGGAAATCTATAAACACCAAAAGATTATCAAACTCAAGGACACATCACAGAGAGACAGAATGTAACTAAAGAGATCATCAGAATAGTGACAAGAGTTTCTCTATTTTAATTCTTGTTCAACCTACAGCACAAAAATAATAGAAACATTAGAAAGCACAGCAAGGGACTGCTAACTCCCCAAAAGTTGATGTCGTAAACACTGAAGTAGAGGAAGCCATAGGCAAAGAACTTAAACACCAAATAGTTAAAATGTTTGAAGAGATAAAGGAAACCTGTAAGCAAATGCAAAAGATGTTTACTGAGCTCAAGAAGGGTTTAATTAAACAGAAAAACTTACCAAAGAAATGTTCATTTAACTTAAAGAAGAAACAAATGATAAATCAAGGGAAGTAAGACAGTGTAAGACATGGATGAAAACTTCAGAAAAGATTTAGAAAATATGAAAGAAAGGAAGCAGAGGTGATGTGAAAAATTCAGTTGAAAGCTTGGGTAGCAAACTTGAATAATGTGAGGAGAGGGTGTCAGAAATAAAAGACAAGGTGGATGTAGTAAATCATAAACTCAGTGATAACCCAAAAATGACAATACTATGCAAGCTGTTTCCAACAGATGCTACACGACTCAAAAATGACATGCTCAAGATGATAGGAGTAAAGAAAAAATCAGAGGACAACTCAAAAAGTGTAAAAATTTATTCATTGACATCATAGAAAAATTTTCCAGAACTAGGAAATTTAATATTCAAGGACAAGAGGCATATAGAAATCAAAATAAACATGCCCAGAAAACAACCTCTAGATGACACATCATAATAAAAATTTCAAAAATTTAACACAAGGAAGGAATACTAAAGTGTATTAGAGAAAAACAATCAGTAAAGGTAGGCCCATCAGAATAGCTGCAGATTTCTCAGGACAAACTCTCAAAAGGCCAGGAGAGCTCAGAGTGAAGTTTCTCAGACAGAAGAAAAAATTGTCAATTCAGACTTTTATCCTGAAAAATTAAGCTTCAAAATTGATGAAGTAAAGACTTTTCACAACAAAGAAGTCCCAAAGACATAAAAGATCACTAAACCAGAATTGCAGAAAATATTCAAAAGAATTGTAGATGAAAGCAAGGAATTCACCAGCACAAAAGAGCCTAAAGAAAAGTATATGATTAGGAGGAACGTTAAAAAGAAGACAAAAATAAATGAACCAGTACCGGAAGAATAATGCAGATAGGATTCAATAAACACCTTACAATAATAAGTCAACGGCAATGTTCTCATCTCCCCAAACAGAGGACACAGATTGGATCTAAAACCAAAATGCAACCATACGCTGCGTGCAGAAGGCCTACTTCATCCAAAAGGAAGCACACTGATGGAAAGTAAAAGCAGGAAAATGATACTCTGTTCAAGCAGAACCTGAAAACAAGCGGCAATACCTAGCTTCTTTTCAGATACAGCCAACTTCAAGCCAAATTGCTCAAAAGAGACAAAGATGGTCATTCTACACTAGTAAAGGATACACTTCAACAGGAAGAGGTAACAATTATAAATGTATTGGCACTGAATGTTGGCATGCCCCACTTCATAAAATAAAAACTCCTAGGCTTAAAAGAGTAGATAGAGACAAATACAGTCTTAGTGGGAGGGAATTCACTGCCTCACTCAAAATTAGGTCAACCAGATGAAAAAAACTCAAATATCAGAATTAAATTGTGCCATTGAACTAACAGACATCTACAGAGAATTTCACCCAGCAAAACCAGAATACACATTTTTCTTAACCGCACATGAAATTTTTTCCAAAATAGACTATATTTTAGGCCAGAAAGCATGCTTAAATACATATAAAAAATTCCAGCATCCCCTGAATACTATCAGATCATAGTGGGATGAAGCTACAGATCAACTGCAAAAGAAGCCACAAAACTATGCAAACACAGAGATTAAAAATGTATCAGTGAATAATACATGGACCACAGGAAAAATCGTGGAAGAAATAAAGTTTCTAGAATCAAATGACAATTGAAGTACAACTTATCAAAACCTATGAGATACACTGAAAGAGTTGTAACAAGGAAGTTTATAGCTGTAAATACATACTAACAAGAATAGAATAATAAATAAACTGCTGATACAGCCTGAAGCCTTAGAAAGGCAAGAATGGTCAAAATAGGAAATTGATAGAAGGAAAGAAATTATGAAGATTAGAGCAGAAGTTAATGAAAATTCAAGTGTAAAACTACAAAGGGTCAATGAATCAAAGAGTTAGTTCTTTGAAAATATGAGGAGTCCTGAGGACAGTGGAGGGAAAGAGAAAGTAAGAAGGATCGAGATGAAGCTGGGCATGGTGGTGTACTCCCAGCACTCAGGAGGCTGAGGCAGGAGGATTGTCATGAGTTCAAGAGTTCAAGGCCAGTCTGGGCTACAAAGTGAGTTCAGAATCAGCCTGAACTGCATAGTGAAACTCTGTTTTGAAGAAAAAGGAAAAGAAGAAGAAATGTATACATATACAAAATAACTAAGATCATTGTACTACTAATTTCTATTAGTTCATTGAAAGGAACAGTGTTTATCTTGTTTGATCAATCTTACATGCCTATATTTGGTAACCTGGGCAACTACTTTGAAGATAACAATATTCAATTGTTATCAACTAACCATTGTTAATTTCCTATCAACTTGTTTTGAAATTCTGTACCATTTTTATTTTTCATTATGTTTAAAATAAATACATAAAACTGGGGAAAAAAGATGCGATATGTATATATACCAATCCCCACCATATGAATGTACCATCTATCACAAACATATACTAGTAAAATTGGGAAAATATATATATTTAGGCTAAATACCAAGATTAATATGCTCATTTTATCTTATATGTGTTTGCTCTATTTATGTATATGTAAATACAAACCTACTGTTATCTCTGTCCTGTTTAAAGGTCAGTTGCATACCTGATGGTCTCTAATACCTGAATCCTTAAGTAGATATATCCTGAGAATAAGTTGTTCTCTTAAATAATATGGGAGAGTTATCAACTCTAGTATAGGTAACAATAATCCAACTCTTTAATATACTGTGTATTCCACTTTTGTCAGTTAATTCAGTGTCCCTATAGCATTTTTGCCCCAGTCCAAGTTCTGGTATGTATGTAGCTATCTTCCTTAACGTTGAATATTTCTATAGCTTGTCATTGTCTTTTATGACATTAACATGTTTTGAAGAATAAAATCTGTACTCCTTCCCTTTTTGATGGATTTTTCTCAGTGTATATTTACCTATTGTTTCCTTGAAATTGGTCTTCAATTATGCATTTTCATAATTGCATTGGAAAGCTACAGGGATGGCATGTCAGTCATGGGGTGTTTACCTACAGTTACATACCAAGGTATTATTTTATTTTTCTTCTAGGAAAGTATTTTCTTTCTCCTTGATGACTAAATACTTTAAGACACTTGGGACTATCCTAAATAAGCAGAATAGAACTCTGGACCAAAGTTGAGTTTGGATATTGAAAATGATTATTCTACATATCTATCAGGAGGAGATGAAAAAGGATACTACTCACACAAAGAACATTTTGGCGGGGAGAGTAGCAGATGTTCCCAGGCTGGCCCAAAATTGGCTTGAAAGGAGACAGGGACAGGAAGTTGAGGTAGGGTTGGACATTTTTATTGTAGTTAAAGGATTGACCTGGGTCAGAGTTCAAACTCTTCCTAGTGCTTAAAATGGGAACACCTGGGTTTCACTGCTACTCAGATGTGCAGCAGAAAGGAAATGGTGAAGAAGAAGTCAGGCTGAAAGCCTATCAACAGTCAAACATCCACCAATCAAGTCAGATTCTCTATTCCAGAAATCATCTGGGCCTCACTCTTGGTATAATGTCTCTTTGAATGATTTTGGCATGAATCAGTCTACTGTGATGTTTTTCCAAATCTGGAATCCTTCCACATATATGCACGAGCCCTTTGTGTTTCACCCTGAATTGCAGCCCTTCCTCCTGAGCCTGTCCTTTCTTACAACTGAATGTTAAAGCAAGAAATAAAAGTTTAAAATAAAAGTTTAATTAAAACAGAAAATCTTGGTTATTTTTCCAGTCACCTGAAAACTTATCAGTGCTCTAAAAGTTTAATTAAAATAGACAATACTACAGTTATTTTCCAATCACCTAACAACTTCCTAAAGTTTTAAGTCAAGATGTGTGTTCCTATGCTCCTCTAAAATCTCTGCCTTACTCTCAAGTTCATTTTTCCTTAATGGTCATTGAGCTATGGGTGAATTACCTTTGTCTTCAGAAGCCTAAAATTTCTTTTGTTCTGCACTTTGCATGATTGGGTGGGTAGCATTTCTTGGTCACCTGCTTTTCCTCAGCACTATGAGGACCGGACATCCATTGTGGTTGATCATAAGTCCACTTTCAATTTATGTTCTTTTGAAGATAATTGGTCTTTGATGAAAGATGATCTCTGGCCGTCTTGCTGCTTTGTTCTTGTCTTTCTTCACAGTGATAAGCCTATATATGGATTCATTTTATTTGTCTTGATACCAACATTTTTCTTTTCATCTGAAATCTGTGATTTTCTTTTATTCTGTAAAAATTTCAGCCATTTTTCCTTCACACACTGATTTTTCTCCCCATCTTCCCTCATACTTTGTTCTTCTAGGACTGCTATCAAATACCTGTTAAGTCTCTCAGTGTGTTGTCTATGTCTCTTAATTGTCCTTTTATATTATATCCTCCCCAAAGTTCAATTTTTCACTGTGTGTATAGGCATTGCTTGAGGTAAAATGACATTTATGTATATTTTGTGTGTATGCGTGTGTATTTTCCTCAATGAGTCATTTAAGATTGATCTATACTATTTAATTAATAAAACTTCCTGGATAACAAGTCTCATAATAGTTCTCATTTTACTGCTCTCCTTCATACATTTTCTTCTCAAGCCACCATGCTTGGCAGGAGTTGTATATTTTTTCAAAATATACTGAATCTCAAATATTTGTTTTGGAGGAAAAATATTTGAGTTTCATTTTTCCCTTTGAATATTTCTTTTATCTCTCCTTTGGCAACTGTATTCACAAAATTTCATTGTTTTATATTCATTTAAATGTCAAGTTCAGTGGTTTATGTGGCACCTACTTTTAGGTTTAGATTAATTAGAATTTCAAGTCAAAGTTAAATGAGTCCAGTTCTGAGTTTAAGAATGCAATGATATCCGACACCATCAAAGACATTCTCCAATTTAGCTACTGTTAAAAACATGAAACCACTGGATATTGATAAAGAAGCACAAATATTTCTTTCACATACAAAGAGCCCTGATCAAGTGGTATATAACGTAAGGAATACATATATCTAGACAGTTAGATTTGCTACTTGAGAACAAGTATTGGACTTTTAAAATATGAATGGCTACTATTTCAATTACTCAGACCATCAAAGTTTAATTTAATTAAATTAACTGTTATGTCTAAACTAATTCTATATCCCTCTTCCATATAAATTAGCTTTTATAGGCACAGTCTATTGATGGTTAATCAAGATAAAACTATTCCATCATAACTGTAAGTGACACATACTTGCCTGGAATTTGTGGAAGAACTATGAAATCTAAAATATTATTTGGGTCAGGATTTTTTTTTTAAAGAAAACAAAAATTTAGTAATATTACAAAAGAGAAGTGCCTCCCTGCCTTTCCCCCAGCCTCTTGTGCCCATTTTAAATCCAGTGTTCCTTCCTGATTTGAGTTGTGAAGCAGTCTGTTATAAAACCCAGATCTTTAGTCTGTTCCCTTGGAAGGTGTTCTTTTTTTAAACCTGCATTCAAGTTGCACCTGGCTTTGTTTACTCAGTTATTCTTGTTGATGTTTGCCTAGGCTGGTAGCACTTCTCAAAGTGGCGAAGATGGTTTCTACAGGGGCGGCTGAAGTCACAGTGGGGAGAGAGACCACAAAGCGCTCTGAAAGCCAGGCTCGGTGGCAGGTGAGAATGTGACTGTGGGAGGTGTGACAGCAATCCTGAAGAAGCATCTTCCCCCAAGTGACCATGTGCACCTGCTCTCCCTCTCCAGATATTTGCATCTTCTCAGAATATTGCTGTCTTTAAAAAAAGTGAAACCATGGGCTCTGACATACTGAATTTCAGAAGTGGCTGGGGTAAGGATAACAATGGTGATAAATGTGCTTTTTTTTTTTTTTTTCAGTAGAGTCATAGGATTTTCTGTTACAAGGTGTAAAAGAGGGTCAGTGTGTGCCCTGGGGAAATCTAGTATTCAAAAGGGATCAGGTTGAATTGTGGAGAATCATAGAAACCTTTCGACTATGACCTCTCTCTCTAAACTTAGATTGATGAAGAATTCTCTTTTCTCCAGGGCCTGAAAATCCTTATGAGGATTGTTTATTTTCATGATTGTCCCCTGTAGTATCAGAAAAGGGAGCTCTTGGAGCCTTTGGGCTTCTTCTGTCCTGAGACCCCTGAGATAAAGGACATAAGTGAGAAAATAAATGTAGCAGATATCTTTCCCCAATATAACTATTAATAGTGACTTTTTATGATATTCTTTATAATAACTGTCATTTGAAGTAAATATTTCCAAGCTCTTGGCCAAGAAATGCACCCACACAATTGTTGAAACATCAGTGGAAATTTAGGAAGTTGTTAGCATCATAATCACCATTTTTCAGCTGAGAAAAATGACTCTCCACCAAGTTAAGTCGTTGCCTGATGTTGTATGGCAAGTTAACTCCATGTCCACAAGTGATCCTATTGTTTTCTGACTCTCTGGTTGGCTTTATTTGCAAGCATTCACTTACTATTCCTTTCACAGTATAGTGAAAGGACTTAAGACTTTTGATGTGTAGTTGACATAAAATGGATAAAAAATGTAGGATTGCTTGATGGTCCCTGGAATTGACTTACTATACAATATCAGAGCTCAATATATACAGCTATAAGTAAAAATCCGTTCCTGTTTTTAAGAAACTTATAATCTTGTAAGGGGAAAAGATACTGACCAAACAGCTACCAATATAATTATGTGATTATCATTGCTAGAAGTATTCTGAGAAAATAAAGTGAGCTGACAATGGTTACACTAAGAAATCTTGATCTTGTCAGTATGTTTTGTTTGTTGCTGCTTCTGCTGCTGCTCTGGATAGACTTTGCCTCTCATTTTAGAGATAAAAATATATTTCACTTTCTTCTATATGGTTATGGAAAGGGCATGTAACCAGTACTAACCTAGTACAGCTGAGAATTCTATAGACGTGCTATTGGGAAATGTTTTCCATCCCAATAAGTACATATATGGAAGGACTGTGGAACACAGGTTCCCCCTAGGTTGCTTGCTGCTGCGGGCTATCTCAGTCACCTGAAAAGGGAAAAGAAAGGTGTCAAATACCTAGTAACCTGAGGAGACCCAAATTAACCCCTGCACTCTGTCTCCAGATGGCTTGTTGTGTGAAGGAATACATTTATCATTGTTTAAGCTATTTAAATTACTTTTCTCTTGCTTGCAATTGAAAACACCCTAAATAATAATGAGTCTCCTTGAGGAAGAACCTCAGCACTGCTTTATAAACAGTAAGTAGTTGTTAAGCAAAGAAGCCATAAAGAGAGTTCCAGGCGGAGGGACTGGGAGAATGCTGCAACACTGGATGGGTCTGGAGTATATGTAAGAGGGAACTTTAAACAGTGTGGAGTAGGGTTTAAAAATGAAAGGGAAAGTAGTACATGATAACTCTGGAAATGCAAGCAGGTGCCAGACCCTGAGAGGACTGGAGGTCATGACGAGGGGATTGAATTTGCTGTTAGGAGTAGGTGCGTTAGAAAATATTTTGAGTAGGACCACTATCTAATCAGATCTAAACAGTGGCTTGGATCAAACTGAAGCATTGGTAGAAATGGAAGAGTAAGTAAAGATGACTAGGGAGCAAAAGATGAAGAAGAGAATGATTTGCAGTGTGGCTTCCTCTTGAAGGAGGAGATCAGCAGTGACCTGTATGCGATGGGAGGGTTTAGAACAATGCTGCCGTATTGAAGTGGGGCCAGGGATCTGCAACGCAGCTTATGGACTTGGTCTTCCTTCTCCTTCTCTGGTACAGCTGTGTGACCACTCAGAGCACTGACCCAGTGTAATGACTTTTTCTCTGATGCTCCCTCAAACCCTACTTTGAGAGAATGTGGTGACATGAGATGTGGAGAGGCTATTTGGTTTCTACGTCACAGACTTTCAAGTGACTGAGAGACACATCTGCTCTGCAACCCTCGTATCTCAACTCCAGTCAAGTGTGCTCTCCTAGAAATACGTTGTAGAAGATTTACAGATTTGAGAAGAATCCTCCAAATGTGTTTAGTTTGTAAAAATGTGACTTTCTGTATTACGGCCTAATTAACTGTTAGGACACCCACTTTTTTCTCTCTTGGGATTACTCCTGATGAGCAGAGAGCAAAACATGGAATGTGAGCTGGGGAATCTCCAAGAGATGGGAGAAGGAAGCTGATGTCTCTCTCCATCCAAGGGCTATGCAGGCAGAGTGCATGTGAGCAGGTGGGAGACACCAGAAGAACATGTATCCCTAAAGGCATAACTGACACTCATGAGCCAGTAGTACATCACTGGAAGCATGGGTACCAGATGTGACTATGAAAATGTGGGCGCTGGGCTGCCAGATGATCCCATTTTCCAAGAGAATATGGAAAGTTGCCTTTGCAAATATTCACTTAAATTTTTTAAAACAGTTGATTGTTACAACAAAACATTTCAGGTTTCCACTTCTCGGGAAGAGTCACTTTTAAATTTTTAAAAATCATACACCTTTTTGTGGCAAAATCTTTGTAGAGCATACATAAAAATTACCATAATCATATAAATTCTTAAACATATATAGAGTTTGGAAGAAAAGTAAAAAGCTCTAATAGTTTTTTGGGACTGCCATAACGAATTATTGTAGGAACAGTGATTTAAAACTTAGAAATTTATTTTTTCACACTTCTAGAGTCTGAAGATCAAAATCAATTTCAGTGGGTCACCTCAAGATGTTGCTCAGGCCATGCTTCCTATGGAGGATCTAGAGGCGAATTTGTCTTTTTTTTGGGGGGGGGTTGTTTCTCCGGTACCGGGAACTGAACTCACGACCTTGCGCTTGACAGGCAGGCGCTTTTGCCGCTGAGCTAAATCCCCAGCCCCGAATTTGTCTTCTAACTCTCACAGCTTCTGGTGTTGTGGGCATGCCTTGGCTTGTGGCCACATCATACTTATTTTCAAAGTCATGTTCAAGCTTCTCCTTGTTCCATGCTTTCATCCCATTCTCCTCTGTCTATGAGGTCTCTGGCTTCTTCCCTCTGTAAAGATATATGTGATTGAATTTAGAGCCTCTTCTAGTTTTTCCTTTGCTGGGATCAAATATGTGACACCAACAACTTAAAGGAGGACAAGTTGGTTTATGGGTTAAGGTTTACAGACAATTTAACCCATGCTTGGTTGGTTTCAAGGCAGAATTAGCATGACAGAGGAGGAGTCCGCTGAAAATCATACTGCTCCCATGATCTAATTACATTTCAAATGCATGGTACTCTGGGGGAGGGCATTTTAGATCTAAACCATGACTTTCCTCCCCAGACTCCCAAAAGGCTCATGTCCATCTCTTAACAGTAAGCTTTCCTGTTCCTGGGACCAAATATCTGTCACTCACAACTTAGAGTTGTGTGCCTCACATTACTCAAAGGACTCAGTCCATTTTGGTTGGCTACAAAGAAGAGACAGCATAGTCAGAAGGCATGGTATAAGAGTGCTCACTCCATGGCAGCCAAGAAGTAGAAAGAGAAGCAGGAGTCAGGGACAAGAATACACCCTTGAAGTTCATCCCTTAAGAGATCCACCATCCTGTACCTCCTAATACCACATTTAGCTATAGAACTCTTCAATGGGTGAGTACAATGCCCCATGATCCATTCACCTTTTAAACACATGCAATTTAGGAGGCGGGTTAGATCTAAACCATAACAAGCCAGAGTAGTAGTCCAGGATAATTTCCCTATCTTGCAATCCTTAATCTAGTCACATTTGCACAGAAACATTTCACATATAAAGTAACCTTTACAAGTTCTCTGAGTTAGGAAATGCATATACTTTGGGAGCTATTCTCAGCCTACTACAGAACCATTTGTTATTCTCTTATTTATCAAGGTTTTATACCTTCACACAATATTCATGTGAAAACCACAGGCAGCCCTTTGCATCCAGGTTAGCCACATCATGGATGTAATGTGGATCTGGAAAGTTAAGGTAGGAGAATCACAGGTTGAAGCCCAGTCTGGGTAATAGAGTGACTTATCAAAACCTTGTCTCAAAATTACCCCAAAAAGAGAACTAATCTTCTATGTCTTTGTGTCTGATTTACTTCAGTTAACACTATGGACTCAGCATGTATCCATTTTCACACAAGTGACTCAAATATATCAGTTTTTAAAAGTGAATATTATTCCATTGTGTATAAATGCTACATTTTCTTTAGCCATTCATTTACTGATGGGCATATAGGCCACTCCCAAAATTTAGTGATTATAAATTGTGCTGCTGTGAACACAGTTATGCATGTATTACTGTAACATGATGTCTTTAACTTTTTCAGGGAGATACTACAAAGTGATATAAGGGGTTCCAGTGGAATTTCCATTTAGAGATGGGAAGGAAAGAGAAAGAAAAGGAAAGGAAAGGAAAGGAAAGGAAAGGGGAATTAAAAGAATCAAAATGTAATATGTACATGTACCAATATCCCACAGTGAATACATTCACAATTTATCACAAACATACTAATATTTTTAACTTAAAAACGGATGGAGAAGTAGCTCATTATAAGAGCTCTTGATTCAGTCCCCAGCACCACTGGTTCATTCTCCAGCACCCCCAAAAATCAAGAAAAGTTATGTCTGAACTCTACAGATATTTTCTCATCATTCCATAGACAATATAGTATACTGACTATTTATATGGCATTTTCATCCTATTAGAAAATATAAGTAATCTAGAGAAAATGTATGTGAGAGGATTGGATAGATTACATGCAGATAATTATGCAACCTCATAATCTGAGCATTCTCAGATTTTCGTATCCATGAGAGGCATGGTCTCAATCCCTCATAAATACCAAGGAGCAGTGATAAAAACAAAAGATTATATTCGGTGTTAGCTATCCAGTGCTTATGAAGTTGGTGGTTATGAGTATAAACTTGTATTTTAAAAGCATCCTTGTTAATTTCAGTATATTTTATTGACTTCTTATTGGAATTGATTGGATATTCACTGACTCATCATGTGACAAATAAAAACCTCTGTAGAAGTAGCAACTTGATCATTTTCTTAGGTTTTGTTGTGTTTGTACCATCATTTTATCTTTAGTCTGTGGTGTCTTTGCAGGGATGTCTTAAAGCTATTTGTTCCTCCTTTAAAGATTAGCTGAATCTAGAGAAGATCATTTGTAGATCTACATTACCTGTAACGTTGAAATGTATTTTGCAACACACTGATAGCAAAACAGGAATAAGGTCATCCTGGTCAACCCCTTTGTGTCACAGAATTACCAGGCTTTCCTGGGGTTAGGCAGATGGCACACGTGACTTACCACAACAGTTACAGCAGGGTGGTAGTGCCAGTGTTGATATAAGCATTAAATATCAGCAAAATTCAATCTTAAATTAGATTATAGTCGCTATATTTAGTTTGGCTTAGTCAGAAGCAGACTGTAAGATGCTGTTCTTGGCAAGTGAGTTACTAAAGGGATGTTCTAAAGAGAAACATATAAGACAGCGAGGGAAGTAGAACTGGGCAGCAGAAGTTGGCAAAGGCATGATTCTAGGACAGGTGTAGCTTCAGTTTGATTTCATGGCAAGCTCTAGAGTATTAATGGTACCATATTGGTTGTGGAATGTTACATCCCAGCACCAGGGGTTCACTCAGACTGCCATCCCAAGGAAAGTGATAATCTCTCAGGTAATCTTGGCGAGGCACCTCCTGTCAGTCAAGGTAATTGTACAAGTGAGGCCGTGAGTGGCCATCTGCAACAGCTAAGGAGCAAGTGTGCACAGGAGGGTAAAGTGAATCCAAGGCTTAGTAGGGTCATGATGGACATGAATTTTAATATATAAATAGAAATTGAGTGTTTTATTCTACTTGTCCATTTGAAAGACCATTGTCCTAGAACAGAGTTTACAGCCACGGCACTGTAGACACTTTTAGCTAGATGATTTTGGGGGGTGCCTTGTGCTTTGTAGGGTGTTTATTAGTACCCCTGACCTCTACCCACTAGTTTCTCACTAATAACATCCTTTCCTCCAATGGTAACAACACAAATGCCTGCAATGTGGGGAAAATGAACATCCATCAACAGAGCATCTTATCCACATCAGTATGGAAAAAAAAAAAACTGGTTTATTATTGAACATGTTCAATATTCTACATGAATTTAAATGGCCTTTTTCTTTATTTTTTTTAAGTTTGATTTTTGGCAGTACTAGGGGTTCAACCCAGGAGCTTCACACTGTGCCTCATCCTCAATCCGTTTTTAAAGAAAATTTTATTTTCAACAGTGTCTTTCTAAGTCACCACATTGCCAAGGCTGGGTTTGAACTTGCTGTCTCTCTGCTTCAGCCTCCTACCCTTCCTGCCTGGCTGTCAGTAGCTGTTGAAAGATGACAAAGTCAATAAAATACCATCAAATTTTACAATAAAATAGGGACTAAGTTCTTTCAGGAATTAAGGTTGCTGTTTGCTAACTGTGCTGCTTTGAATGATTAATAAAGTGACTTGTCTCTCTAAAAAATGCTCTGAGACTCCCTGAAAGACAGTTCTCATTTTGAAATGGGTCCTATATGAATTCCATAAAGTTTATTTTCCATTTCAAGGGGTTGAGGGCTTTTGACCTTGGTAGCTCTGCACTGCAGCATGGGATTCTTGTCCCTAGAGAAGTCTCCCTTCAATTGTCAGCCCAGCATTAACAAAGAAAATTCAGGTTGACTGTGTTATTCACGAGACTCTTCCATAAGGATAGGAGGCAGCTGCTTTCTTTTCCTTTATAAGCAAAGACGGTTCATTTTTTAAAAAATCACTGGGACTCAGATATAAAATTTCCAAATGACACTGGAGGAGGGATAAAGTAGACTTCAGATTAGAGCCACCAGCCTCCAGTATGGAGTGTTGGTGAAATGATATGAGATGTTTAACAATCAAGTGGCAACACGAAGCCACACTGTCTGGGAGGAAGCCCTCGGAAGGCAAACAGACTTTGGTTATATATAACAAGCTCTGTTTTGTTTGGGATTAAAACTGATCTTGTTACTATGTGCTCATTTAGTTGCTATTAAATTGTAATTTTAAACTAATTTTTGAGCTGCATACATAAAGTTTATTTTTTATTTTAGTTTATTAGTACATGTATAGGGTCCATAATGTTTACATTCTTTGTGGGAGGCTGGTACCTGCACATAACACATCTTAGATCCTTCTTTCATCCCCTTTAGCTTTCTTCCCTCCCCCTTCACCCATCCCTTAATCTCTTACTGTTTTGTGTACATGTCTGCAGTACATTCCCTGTGAGAAGGTGGTGCATGTACATAGCACATCCCAATTCTTTGTTTCATCCCTTATTCCTTCCCACTCCCTCACTCAATCTCTTGATCCTTTTCCCCACTGAAAACTATTTATTCCCCTACTTCCTATTATCTTTTAGTTTGCTCTTTACTTTTACTGTGTTTCTCATATTAAGAGAAACATTGTCACATGTAAGCTTATGTGCCCGATTTATTTCACTTAACTTTATAGTCTCAAGGCACATCCATTTTCCTACAAATGACTCAAGTTTATCCTTTTTAATGGATGCTAGTTAGTCTCCATTGTATATAAATACCACATTTTTTATCCATTCATCTGTGGCTGGACATATGGGACACTTCCAAGATTTTGCTAATATGAATTGTATCACTATAAAGACAGCTAGGCATGTATCTCTGTAATAGGATCTCTTTAACACTTTAGAGAAGAAACCTAGAAAGAAGAATAGCTATATCAAATGGAATTTCTCATAGTAGTTTTTTGTAGACTCTCCATACTGATATCCATAGTTGTTGCCCTAGTTTACATTACCAGCAACAATGTAGTAGGGATCTTCTTCTCCCCTATAGCTTCTCCAGCATTTGTTATCACTTGATTTCTTAATGATATCCATTCTTTCTGGGGGAAGGTGGAATAGTGTTTTAATTTGCAATTTTCTAAAGACTAGTGATGCTGAGCAAAATTCACATATTTATTGGGCATTTGTACTTCTGTGAAATGTCTTTTCATTTCAATGGCCCAGTTTTTGGTTGGGTCTTTTATTTTCTGGGTAGTCTAATTTTTTAGTATTTATGTATTTTAGATCTGAGTCCTCTGTCTGAGGAATCACTGGCAAAATTTTTTCCCATTCTGTAGGTTTCTTCCTATTCTGTAGTTTTTAATTTAACATGATCCCATATGTTAATTTTCAGAACTACTTCCTATGCAACTGGGATTCTATTTAGAAAGTCCTTACCCATACTTATGACCAAGATTTTTACCTTCCATGTCTTCCAGCAGAATAACTGAATCAGTTTAACATTTAGTTCTTTGATTCATTTTTATTTTATTTTTGTATGTGTGAGAGATGTGAAGCTAGGTTCAGTTTTCTGCATGCACGTAAATAGTCGTTTTTCCATCATTTATTAAAGAGTCTGTCTTTCTTCCAGTATATGTTTTCAGGGCCTTTGTTAAAGGTCACATAGTTGAATGTACTTAAAGTTGTGTCTGCAACTTCTGTTCTGTTTCATTGACCCTCGTATCTGTTTTTGTGCCAGTGCCGTGCTGTTTTTATCATGGTAACTTTGTAATATAACTTCAAGTCAGAGATTGTGATGCCTTGCAGTCTATTCTTTTTACCCAAATTTGCTTTTGCGGGGCTGGGGATTTAGCTCAGCGGCAAAGCGCCTGCCTGGCAAGCGCAAGGTCGTGAGTTCAGTTCCCGGTACCGGAGAAAAAACAAAAAAACAAAACAAAACAACCAAATTTGCTTTTGCTATTCTGGATTCTTTCTGGTTCCATATAAATTTTAGGATATTTTTCTCCAATTCTTTGAAGAATGGTGTTGTTATTTTGATTGGAATTGCATCAGATCTGTGTATCAATTTGGGAAGTATGATACAAAGCCTAATATTAAAGCAGGAGTAGCCTCAATAAGAGAATGAAAGTTTTATATATCACCTGTTTCTGCCTCTTTCTCCAATTAAGAACTAGACATCAGAGATTATTTCATGCTGTCTGGAATATGCTAAATAATCCATCCTTTACTAATTGTCTTTCTTGACTCTCTTAAGAAATTACTCTTTTATATCTGTCATACTCTCGTTCTTCCCCCTTCATTAATGCCACTTCATGGCTGTCTGATATAAATACAGATTCCTTTATCATAGATATAGACATAAACATATCTTTATTTATTCACTGGGTTCTTTAATACACAGTGCCAGATTTAAATATGGCAAGAAACTGTTCAGTCTGACATGGTTGACTATGATTCCCCCTCTCGCATCTTACATAGTGGCTCTGTGTTTATGAGATCTCTGAAACAGCTCAGAAAGGCCAAATCCAGTCTCTTCATAGTGAGCACTATGGTATATGGGATACTAAGATGATAGGGAAGTGAATTTTGGAGGTGATGTTGGGCAATTAATCAAGCATAAACCCTTCCTGGATGCTCCTGGGCAATAGAGTATTTTCTCCTCATTTTCCCTATAAAATTTCTTGAGCTACAATGCTGTTTTTTGTTTTATATCATTAAAATGTCATAATCTGCAAGGAAAGTCTTTGTAGAGGTCCCTGGTCCAGATTCAGGAAACAGATATGTTTTTAAATGGCATCTTTATATGCACATCACTGTTGGAGTCCTGGGTAGTTGCTCTACGTCCTGTGTGACACTATTTCATTGCAAATAGGAAAATTCTAACTGTTATCTTAAGAAGTAATACATGAGGCATGTAAAAAATGGAGGCAACAGCTAGTGTCTTAGCCAGGTTTTCCTCACTGTCATCAAATATCTGAGAAGAATAATATAAAGGAAGAGGGAGTTTTACCTCATAACCCATGAGAGGTTACAGTTCATGGTAAACTGGTTCGAAGGTGGAAACATCATGGAAGAAGACCAAGATGGCAGAAAGCTATTCCCTTCATGGTAGCTGGGAAGTAGAAAGAGAGGGGGAAAATGTACCAGAGAAGAAGGGGCCAGGGACAACATATAACTTCCAAACCTCCACCCTCAAGACCTGCTTCATCCAGCTCAGCCCCTCTCCTAACAAGCCCATCACTATGGATTAATCCACTGATGAGGTCAGTGACCTTCTGATCCATATACCTTTCTAGGCCCCATCTCTGACCATTCCTGCTTTGGAAATCAAGCATTCAATACATGAGTCTTTAGAAGATGCTTCATATTTAAATGAAAACAACCAGATAGCTGTGACTATGTATGACCTGGATATTCTTCCTGTTTATACTCAGGGTATTTGCAGCCTGTTTTTATCAGCTCATTTTTCTTTCTTAGTTCTCACTTTATAATGTGTAGGAGAATATGAAATGCTTCACTGGAAAACTGTACATTGTCCATAGCACATGCTGTCACTTTATATCTTACATTCCAACTCCATAGAAACTACCTTAAAACTCAGCAAACTGTAGGATCTAAGAGACAAGCGAGTTCTGGGAATTTGCTTCCATTTGTACTTCATTTCACGATCCTTTTACTCCACATCCATTTATGCTTCTTTGATTTTTCCTTTGCACAGGGTATAACATCTGCTGACTTCATAATGAGTTAAAATCTTTGACACACATTCATTTTTATATTTGTATAAGAATAATGATTAATTTTTTCTTGAAAGATATCTTTTAACAACTGGCTGACTTTCTGTGGACTTGAGCACTGAAGGTGTATTTCTCTAGTTCACCAAAACCAAGGTTATTCTTGAGTCTGGATGTCTCTGGCAGGAGTAAATAGAACCAGAAGTTAGCTTCTGTTGCCTCAACCTTTGACACTAATTCTAGATATGCTGGTTACCACATCTTACCGAAAACATTCCTCTCTGCGATATCTACTTGTAAAAACACAGTTTCTTTCTTATGCAATTTCCCTAAAATAGAAGAGAAATCATAAAATTTTCCAATTGTTTTGTCAGTTGAAAAGACTTCAGGGTTTAAAATATTTTTAGGAGAGCTAGGTTTTATGAGCTGTTAATAGTTTTTTCCCTGGATTACTTCATTTGTTTTCATTTTACAGAATAGATGAAGCCACCAAGTATTGAATAATAAATTCATTAGCTGAGGTGTTTGGCATAAGGGGAAGCTATATGTAGCAATACCAAAATAAGAAATTTAAATTTGATATTTCCCTGATTGACAGAACAATTTTTTTCTGAGACTATGGCAGGGTCAGTTAAATCTATGAATGTCAGACATGTCATTTGGGCTGTTCTGCTTCTACAAGTCTCTGCTTCACTGAAGAATCTTTATTTATTTATGTTTATTTTGCAAGAGGTTATTTTTCTTGATGAGATACAAGCATATTAGAGTTAATTCTCATATGAAATTACCGATAATGTTCAACTGAGAAAAAGATAAAATGAAAATCAATTCACTCCAAACTAAGGAGAAGTGGTATCAGAGCTTGGGAAGATCAATGGATATAAGATTTAAACCTTATTTTTAATACATAACAATCACCAACACCTGGGAGATGTCTTGGCTTCCTGTGGAATGTAGAAGTGCAATATGCCTAGAAGTAACTGGAGCCTGATAGCGTTTATTTTCAGAAGGGTAAGGTGCTACTGATACACACACTGCTATATTCCCAGAGTTTCATTGCCAGGATAATATAGTTTCACAAATAAAAGTTGTCCCTTATTTTCAGATGCTTTTATCTTGATCGGGGAGGTGGTGGTGGTGGTGATCAAGTACATCTTATATTAAAATATGCACAGCTTCTTTTTTTTTAATATTTGGCTGGGATTTCATATCTTGGCTGAAAATAAAATTCTGATCTTATTGGATCAGAACGTGAGGACTGAGCTGTGACTTTGGGGAATTCTCTTTCTTTTCTAGCTCTCAACTTCTCAGATTGCTTTTCCTTATTCTTATGAGTTTGTATGAATATGTTCGTTTCTATGCAATGAATTGACCTTTGTGTTTCAGCTCTGAGGCCATATATACATATTCTTAGCCTGGGAAGGTCTGAATAAAGCCACAGTGAAGGACTTTGCCTGCCCTTCCATTTCATTCCTTAGCAAACAAGGACCACAGTGGATGGGGAGAAACAGCAGCTGCAAACTAATTTCCCTGCTGATTCAGGAGTTTGAAGTATTTTAGTGAGCACCATATATGATAAATATTGAAAAGAACTGGAGATTCACTTGTACATTCAGAGTCAGATCTTGTCTTCAAAGAGTTTAGGGTTAATGGGTAAGTCACAGATGAAGCAAACAGCTTATGAATAAATCACTAAATATTTGCTTTTCTCTCATCAAGGCAAACATGGTCAATGGAAATGCTCTGCTGATCATATTTCTTTGGCTGAAGAAGAAATAAGTTTGTCTGAGAACTTAATAATAAGTTTCATCTCCAAAACTATTAGTCACTATATTTTTAGTGGAGTTAGCCAGCACGCATTTTTAATTTTTTCCCCGGCACAGTTCTTTTCTCATAGGATCATTGGTGATTAATGATGATGATAAAGAGGCAACCATTAGGAATCGGGAGGAAGAAGAGCAAACACAAGCTAGGGAGAAACTAATACCAAGAGGAAACATTATATACGAAGATTGATAATCTGCAGTGCTGTTTTGCTTGACTTTTCTTGTAAAGAAATACAGAGCTGAGTTCTCAGTGCTGTCATGATGTGCAGTAGTAAAATCAATAATGATTATACTATTATTTTAAAGTATTACCAATAAAGGGAAGAGCAGCATTTCTATTAAAAGAAACTACTATATAGCCCTTAGGCTCTTCTTAGACATTCAGAATGAGGGCAATTTTGTTCTGTGCAAACAGTTGAGTCCTCTAGTAGTGATAGGAACTTCAGGGCAAGAAAAAAAATCTTGCAAACAAATCTGATTTCCTATGTGAGCCTGTGCCCTTATTTTGCTGACCATTCAACCCGGTGGGAGAGAAATAAAAGTTTCCTGAATTGGGAACATTGACATTGATCCTGTTAAAGGCCCATTGGCAAGATAATGTTAAGTGCTGTTGTATAGGTATAATTCTGGAATAATTTTTCTCTTTTAATGTGGCCATGTGAATCAGTCTTAATGCCCTATTAAAATAAATGAACATGTGTTAATGACACCAACTTGTGCCTCTTTCCTGAATGGCAGTTGGGGCCGGGAGTGTGGAGTGATTCTCTGTCCACTGGGATGTGCCCGTGGAGACTGTATTGCTCACGGTCATGGACAAACTAATCAAACAGCTCACACAGAAATCCAACTCAATCTCTTAATCAGTGACTCACCCCAACAGCTCCCAGCCCCTGTGGTCAACTTGGTAATTGCTTCAACTGTCTTGTTGGCCCTGGGAAGTTCAGATCTGGTGCGTTTTACCAGATCAGAGAAAATTATCCTGCAACATTGACAAGATATTTAACCTTCCCTATAGTTTCCTATCATATTTTCAAAGTGGATTTGTGCCTTGTGAGATAAGGGTTATTCTCTGTTTTTCAGAGGAGGAAGTTAAGAGCAGAGATTCTTTTATTTAGGTCACACGGCCATGATGTATCACAACCAGAATTCAGAACTAATTCTGTTAAATAGATGTTTAGCTCTTTATCCTATTGTCTATTGTCATTCAGAGAGAAGCTTACATAAAATGAGAGCTTACGTAAACTTACGTAAGATGGATGGTGAGCGTACAGGTTTGTTTCATGGTGCTAACTTCGTATGTTTGAAAGAGAATTCTAAAATCTCACGCCCATGCCTATGCAGCTACTTAGGATCATTCATTGATGTAACTTGTTTGTTCAAATCAGTGGATTAAAATCAGTTACTTGTTATGAGACTGTCCAGCCCTTTAGCCCCTGTTATGGTTTGTGTCTGCATGTCCCCCCCAAATCCTTGTGCAGTTATGGGGCAGACCTTTAGAGTTTATGATTGATTCATAGTCCAGTGCTTGGATTATGGGTGTGATGGCTGCACCCGCCCTGTGGCAGATAGTTTGCATACAATGTAAGGGAGGGAAAGAGGCTGCTTGTAGCAGCTCCTCCCTTTTGCTCTCCTTGCTTTGCTGTCTGTGCTGATATGAATGGTTACCCTGTGCCATGTGCCACTCTGCCTTGGAACCAGTCCAGTATGGACTGAAACCTCTACAGGCTGTAAGCTAAACAAACCTTTCCTTCCTTAGTTTTGGGAGTCAGGTATTTTGTCCCAGCAAGAAGAGAAAAGTAGCTAAGTCCCCCAAGATTAACACTTAGTTCTGGGGATGTGCCATGTTTTCTTTTCTCTTCTCTTGCGCCTTCTGTGCCTCCCCATCTTCCCAGAACTGACCCTGTGGTTGGAATTCCTTTTTATTTAATTTAGAAAAGAATCTTGCCCACTCTTGCTCCAGCAAGATAATAGATTTCCTTTTAAGTGAGATCAGGTAAAAAGTTTGTGTTTGTTTGCAAAGTTTACATTTCCTTTTTTCTAAGGGAACCAGTCATTTGTTCAATATCAATTTTTACCAACTTTATGAAACCTGATGCATATGTTTATAGCTACAGTTTGAAAGCCAATATCCTTAAATGGAATGGTACCATTTTGATAGTTCTTACCAAAAAAACTAATGCATAATCATTAGTACCTGCTATGGGTGAGGTTTTGTGATGGGCTCTGGGTGATCTGATAGCACAAAGGGTAATGAATCCTTATCCCTCTGCATATGGTTTAATCTTCTTGTTTTATGTCCTCTAGCTGCCATCACTTTGCCCTTCATTACATTTTGCACAATTGTAATTGTTTGTAGCACCGTCTTCTTCTAACCAACTCTCAAGGTGTAAGTCATGGCAGATGTGTCAGCTGCTATGCCTTTAGCGCAGTGCCAGGCACAGGATCTTATTTCATTGAGCTGAGTCTGCATTTTCCTCACAGTAGATTCAATTACCAATGTTGAGGTTTTATGTGCTTCTAAAACAAGCAAGCCCTCTGCTCCACAGAGATAGACAATGAGTGAGTAAATGAGAGAATTAAAGATTGTGAGACATGCTGCACTGACAATAAATAAGATTGTGACCTAGTCAAAGGCAGCATTTTGAGATCTTCATATGAGGAAAGATGTGAGTGACCCTCAGAAGCAGTAGGGCTCAGCAGGACGCATGAAGTATAAGAAGGATCCGGCTACCCTGTTGAGGTGCTGAGAGCAGGAAGAGTAAAAGGAAACGTCTGCAAAAGTGTGAGGAACTGAAAGGAGGAGCCCACGGAGCTTCAGAGCGCAGAGTTGCGGGTGAAGGGTGCAGGGTCCTGCTAGTCCCGAGATTAGGAGAGAATCCGAGCAATTTACAGAGGTTAGGGAGTTCGTCTGATTTGACTTTGGAAAGCATCACATTGCATGGATGTTCAACTAAGTTTCTATTTTGCTTTTTCTTTTTCTTTCCTTTTTCTAGAAATACAGTGATTCAGGCATATTGGCACTAGATTTTACACAGGAAAACTAAAAAGGCACTGGGAAGGGTGCTTGTGTGGCAGCTCTGTGGAACTGTCCATAGGTCTCCTTTTTTCATTTTTCTCCACTCTCTAGTTCAGGTTTGCCTTTTCACATGTGTAAAATAAGTGGTGAAGTACAACATCCCTTCTATCTCTCAAACAAGGGAAAACAGAAGGGCATACGACAACTGTATTTCTTGACTTCATTTGGTGGAAGTTTTGCCCACTGATGTCCAAGTTATTAGCTACTTCTAACTGCAAATAATCCTGGGAAATGCAGACCGTTCTACCTGAGTGCATTGCTAGAGGTAGTTTGCTATGTGAAAAAACTCAGGTTTCTGTTACTATGTAGGGTGCTCACTGGGCAAGCAGCCAGCAGTTTGGCCACACATGCTGTGTGAGGATCAGAGCAGAGAGGGCAGAAGAACAGACAAGAAAAGGACCATCCTAAAGATGGAGACAGTTAAAGTAACCGGCTCAGACTAGATGGGGAGGTAGAGGGAAAGCAGTTAAAAATTGGAAATAGAGAAAAGCATGATCATCAGAGCTATTTTAAACCCCAAATGTATATAATTTTCTAAGATTTCCATCTCCCTTAAACATGGATTCAAAAAGTTGAAGATGACTTGCATTTTAGCATATCTCTTTGTTATTTAGAGGTGCTATTATGTAAGAAAGAACATAGAAAATGACTAGATGGGGTATGGATAAGCAGATTATTTATTCATTTGATTTGTAAATAGCACTTGCTTTTTTCATAAAGGAAGCTAGCAGAGAGTCACCTGCTTCCTCTGGGGAAGGGCTCTCAGGAGAGTACAGGAAATTTTTAATCCCCTTTTTCATCACTTGACTTTCACATCATGCTGATGCTTATGTTTTGACAGCTTTTCAGTATAGACAAACACAGTAACTGCTTTGTTAGCAGATTCACGAGTTAAAAAGGTAAAAGGTGTTATGCAGATTTCGGGATGGGACCATATGAACAGCTTTCAATCAATTTGATGAAATGTAATATAAATTTTTCTTATGTCAAATACATCCTAGCAAGTAGTAAATAATATTGTCATAAAGCAGAGACAATCAGGTTAAACCACCTTATGAGTCTAGGTAGATTGACAGACTTTGAAATTGGAAGTCAAATATTTACAAGCAATAAAGCACGTACTTCCAAATTACGCCAGCTGGGGAGGGGCGGGGGAGGGTTGCAATGTAGTAAACTAAAATGTTAGCCAAGAAATTAGTGCATCTCCATATAGCATAATTGGTTTTCAACAAAACATTTGTCAACTTCCACCTAGGGACCCACAAGGCCAAATAGAGCCTGTTTCAAGAATGGAGATTGCACACAGAGCCCTCATATCTTAGATTTATGTTAATTTAAGCCAGATAATTTCAGCAGTGTCCTAGATAGTTGTCAGCAGTGAAAGGGCATGGGCTGCAAGAGACTTGAGTCTGAGCACTGGCTCCACCACTTCTAAGCTCTGTGACCCTGCAAATGTCATATCAAGACTTGGCTCCTCAGTTTTCTTTTGTGAAATTGGAAATATGTTTTACTTACTTATTTCTAGAACATTAAGCTTATCCTGATGCTTTGAATACATGAGTTAGTATTGAGTTATGGAAGCTGTTATTGACAAACAATTTAGGACTGAATGGAATGGGGAAAGCCCTCTGAAATAACTAGTTTCCCAACCTAGCAACATAGGCCCATGACAGTATGTTTAAGAACACACACATTGGAAGTCCATGCAAGTCAGAAATTCATGAAACTACAAACTAATTACACTAAAAGGAAGAGGACTGTCCTCTGTTATTTAGCAAATAACTAAAAGGAAGAGGACTGTCCTCTGTTATTTAGACTGTCCTTTGTTATTTAGCAAATTTGATTGCAAGTGAATTGATTGGTTACATTGAGGTAATCTAGCATCTTGAGTTCACTCATCCTACAGACATGTGAACATTTATATGTATGTGTGCATGCATATATACATGAATATATGTGTATAGAAAATATATGTACATACGTGGTTCCTCTCTATGATACTGCCTTGTGGTATTTTTAAGGACTAAATTAGTTTCCAGCTAATTTTATATAAATATGCATATTCCTAGCTTGACTGATAAAGTCACATGTTCCTGAATGGCCTCAGCTGGAATGGCTGACATTTTAGGTGGGACATAGAAATTATGGTGACTAGAAGCTCTATCAATAATAAGTTGATTTGGAAGAAAATAGGAGAAATTAAAGCTTTACCACTCCCAATGTTCTGTACTTTATCAGACTTTTTTGCTTCCAATAGATATTATTTTACTGTCCAGTCAAAAGACATTTTGGGGCATTATGGACCATTTCATAACATAAAATCAGTCCCTGGTTTTTGTGATAACTTGACCTAAAAGTCTTCAGTAATTATATATTGTGTATGAAATGTTCTTTTTTTTTTGTATTTGAGTTGTTCGCATTACTCTTAACACTATTTACCATTTCACAGGGTCAGATTGTGAACCTTTTGTTTGAGGACAGTCCTCTTCCTTTTAGTGTAATTAGTTTGTAGTTTCATGAATTTCTGACTTGCATGGACTTCCAATGTGTGTGTTCTTAAACATACTGTCATGGGCCTATGTTGCTAAGGTGTCTGGGGTACAAGCAGTGATTTTTTCTTCTGTTACCAGTCAGTTTTGGTGACTTGCTTGTGGTCAGCACAGCTGTAAGAAAAATTGTCCCTTAAAGTCTTCACATTCTGTTAGAATTCTAGGTATGCTATGAATCTGTGCCCCTATTTTTTATTTATTTTAGTTTAGTTTATGTCATGAATTTGGAGAAGTAGTCTAAAGTTTTTGCTTAAGACTACTTGTATGCTTATGTATAAAATGTGTTAAACATTGTGTGCTATGTACACAAAACATACACTGTCTCATAGAAACACTGTTCAATCTGCTAAAAAAAAAAAAGGAAGAAACTCTATCACTCAACAGTGGATTTACCTTTGCCTTCTGGTCCCCTGGTAATAGACATGTCTTATGTCCTTGGGGTAGAGTATGATTTGACATGGGCAAGATGCAATTAGTTAGTTCTCTCTGATAATGTTAATTGGTCTGCCATTAAAGACTGTGAGGCCAACCCTTTCACTCTAAAAAATATAATAAGAAATAATTTGAAACGTCCAAAAGTGATTATCCACCACTGTAAAAGTATTCACTCTAGCCTTTTAGTATCACATCATTAAAGGAAATTAGTTCACTAAACTTTCTTGAAATAGGCATGGATTTGCCTAGGGACAGGCATACTCTGCTGCATCCTTCCCCTTGTTGGGATTAAAGTGAGGCTTTTCTGAAGCTAACATATTCATGATGTTTTTAATTAGTTTTTAATTAGTGACCTTGGCCAACTGAGTCCTGCTTTTAAGCTTTGAGTCAAAGTCAACGAACAGCAAAAATCTCTTCCAATGCAGTAGATTAATATTTATGTGAAGTAGGATTTATAAAATAAAAACAGCACTGTATAGGGAATTAAATGTGTAGAAACAATAATTTTCAATATGTTTTAAATTAAAAGTGAGTTTATAACAAAGCTGTTGCATATGTAGCATCACTTAAAATACTGGTTCTCAATAGGTGACTTGCTACCCACGGAATATTTAGCATTGCCTGGAGATGAACTTGATTTCCAAGACCAGGGAGATGCTGTAGGCACCTAGTTAGTAGAGGACAAGAATGCTGCTAAAGCTCCTATAGTGCACAGAAAAGAAACTGTCCTGCACAAATACTTCATGGTGCTGAGGTTGAGAAATCCTCATTTCAAGAATGTATGCTTTAGAGAAATTTTATTAAATTCTAGGAGAAGATTAGACCAGGGAATTTACCATAAGTTTACACTTCTGCTTAAGGATGAAATTTAATTATCTGCCATATAACATTCCCTATCGAATGCCCAAATTCTTTCATGGCAATTGTAATTTTTGTACTGTATCAGTTTAGTCAACCTTGAACTGTGCTTTCCAGAGTTACCTCTCCTGCACAGTTATAGGACCACAAGGCACATTTTGCATTTGGAAGTCAAAAATGGAAATGTAAATATCTTGCTTTATAAGCTCAAAAGCTGGAAAGCAGGATAGAAGGCTTTACCATAGCTCACACACATAGTAGCACACCTGCTGTATCACCTGATTGACCTGATGCTACCACTGAGTCTGCAGGAAAAAAATCTCCTAGATTTTCTCTCAGTTTCTTTGACAACTGGACCAGGTGTATGCTACTTCATGAGTATGGAGGTATATTACCTTTCTTTCTTTCTTTCTTTCTTTCTTTCTTTCTTTCTTTCTTTCTTTCTTTCTTTCTATACACAAATAAGAAAGGAATTACTGGATCATGTACTGACATGTCTCTGTTTAAATTTTGAGTAACTGCCAAACTGTTTTCCAAAGTGACTGTGCTGCTTACATCCCCAGCAGCAGTATGACAGTTAGTGTCTGCCCATCCTGATCCTCATGAACACTTGTTATTGTATCTTTTTTGCTGTTGTTACAACCGTTCTAGTGGACACGAAGCAATACCCTGATTTTGATTTGTGTTTCCCTGATAGCTAGTGATGCTAAGCATGTTTTCCTATGCTTATCTACCATTTATGTTTCTTCTTTGGAAATCTGTCTGCTCAGATAGTTTGCCACTTAATTAGATTGTGGTTTTTGTAATTGTATGGTGATATTCATTTATGTCCCCTAGATGTATATGTGATATCAGGTATATTATTTGTAATTTTTTACTCCCATAAGTCAATTGTCTTTTCACTTTCTTGATGCTGACAGTCAAAGTACAAAAGTTTTTAATTTTGAGGTTGTCATTTATATATATATATATAGTTGCATATGCTTCTGGTGTTATACTCTAGAAACAATTGCTATCTGTGTTCCCATCTAAGAGCTTTACAATATTAAGTTTAAGATGTTTGATAGATTTTGAGTTATTATTTGTATAGGTCGTGAGATAAATTCCCCCCTTCACTGTGATTTTTTAAATTTGTGTGTGTGTGTGTGTGTGTGTGTGTGTGTGTTGCATGTAGATATCCGCTTGTCTCAAGTTTGTTGGAAAGAGTTTTTCTTCTTTTCTCCCTTGCATTGTCTTGGCCTCCTTTCAAAAGCTAAGTGAGTCTAAGTTTGATCTGTTTGTCTGTCCTTAGGCTTGTCTTGATTACTCTACCTTTTGTAGGAAATTTTGAAATTGAGAAGTATGAGTTCTCATTTTGTTTTTTTTTTTTTTTAAAAGACCATTTTGGCATTCTTTGTCCCTGGAATTTCCATAGGAATTTTTAAGATGAGAATTATTTTAAGCATGTGAGTTTGATAATGATTCCTTACACAGCAAGATATAAGTAATGCAGGGCTGTTCATATATAATCTTCTTGAGGTGTGGACGATTATTCACTAAAGGTGAATAAATGTGCTCTACAGGATGTGAAGGAGGTCCACTGAAGGAGTCCCACTGAAGGAGACAGCTCTTGGCTTCTGTCTCTTGTGGTATATTTCTATGCCTTTCTGAAACTAAAAAAATAAAGGCATGGTGCATGCAGAGCCCACATATACATGAATCTTGGAGTTTTTTCTTTTGTGCATTTAAATAAGATATTGCAGGACTTGCAAGGACTTGCTCAGCAATCCTCCTGAATATATATAATTTGTATGGGTCAATAAGAACTTGGGAACTGATCCTTCTAATCTCAAAGCTTTGCCTGTATTTACCCAGCTAATAAAAAAGTTTTCTTAAATTTCTTGAGGATATAGAATGTTCATATTAATGTCTTGGGCTCTGGGCTAATAGCTGGAAATTGAATCAACTGTGTTGTCCGTTTATCAGATGCCTGATTTAGGCCAAGTGCATGATTTCTCTAAACCCTAGTCCTCTCTCAGTAAAAGGGATATTCTAATGTAAATTGACTATCACTAATTTGAAATGCTTGGTACCAGACTGCTTCAGATTTTGAAGCTTTGTAGATTTTGAAATATTTGCACAGAGTTACCTTACTGAGCATCTCTAGTCTGAAAATCTGAAACCTGACATGCTCTGATGTCTGAAACTTTTTGATGCTCAAATAGTCCTGTATTTCAGAAAATGTCAGATTTTGGATTTTCAAATTGGGTATGGTCAAAGTGAAGCACCAACCTCAAGGAGCTTTTTCATAAAAATGGATCCATATGGTGCCTGAAGCAGGTTCATAAATAGTTGTGGTTATTCAGAAACAATAACAACAATGCATCTAAACAGAGATACACCTGCTTTATGAAAACCAGCATGTAGTAATCTGATCTCATGAAAGAATTAAATTTGAAGATGATCTGTGTAATCCAAAGCAAGCTTTAGACAGAAGGTGTTATTTAGAGTGCAGATACAATGTGATATCCTATTTCAGGAACATGCAACTCTTACCTAGGTTTTATCTTCAGTTATACTGAATATGCAGTGTTAAGGGTCATTTTCCATTTTCTGGGTCTCATCTGTCCTTCGAGTAGGGTAGCAGGTACTGAAAGTCACCTTTAGTTCCAGAGTATTGTCATAAAATCCACTCGTTTTTTGGTCATGAGACAAGAAAATTCCTGAAGGCTTACATGTTACCTAGTGAAGATCCATCAGAAGAGTAGATAAAAATGTGTTGGTAACTCTAATGGAAGTCAATTTGTTTTTGCACATACAGTGATTTTATAAGATGAAGCAGGCTATAATGTCATTTAATTACTTGCCACACACCCCAGAGGAAATATATAAGAAGAATCTATCATTTTAATGTGCCATGACAACCTGAGTAAATGGAGCGTTGGCCAGATGGTTCTTCCCTGATGTGAGTGAATGATTGATGGATAGACTTCTTCAGAGGAAAACATGGAAACTCAGAAAATCAGGGCCCTATCACCCTGTCTTCTGTGAACTCCCTACATCTATCCTTCTGTGTTTACTTATAAAGCATTGCTGCTTGTTTACGTTGCTACTTTCTTTTTTTAAAATTTTATAGAAAAAGGTAAAAGAAAATTTCTTAACAAAATAATAGGAGAATAATAATAGTTAATACACCACATGTTGTTTCCTTAACAACAGAGTATAAGATATGGGTATAAAAAATTCTCAAATAGATATTAGCACAAACCTTCCTTGTCAATAAGTTAAGAGACACTAATAGTGTAACTAACTTGCATTTTTTACCTTTTCCCTTCCATTTTTTCTCCCATCTTAATTTCTTTTTCCTTTTGAACAATTTCTTCCCTTTTCATAATATCTATTGTACATTTTGGACCTTATTTACTCTTTCAGTTTCTCACACCATGGAGATAATATGATGTTTACACATGTGAATCTGATTTATTTCACCTATGAGTATGATCTCAAGTTACATCCATTTATCTACAAAAGTCACAAGTTTATCCTTCTTATGGGGCTACTTTCATATATGACAAATCAGACTGGCTTGAAGAGAGATACGGGACCTGGAATTATTTTAGTAATGGAAAACAATGCATTAGTCAGGGCTTTTGATTGTAAGGTCATACCAGTTTGGTCAATAAAAGGAATTCAATAAATCAGTAGATATTTTTGTCTATTTTGTTTTTAAAAGCCAAGGATCATATTACTTTAAGCATAGCTGAACCAGGGGCTCTAATGATATAAATCATGCTGATAAATATCATCCCTACTCAAGCTATACTTTGGTTCTGTTTCCTAATGGGCTCCATCTCAAGTACACTGTCTCCACATAATACAATTGCCTTGACTAAGTACTGTGCTTGTCACTGGTCCCACTGGTCCAGACTTCACTGAAGCTGAGGTTACAAGGTTGAGCTACCTTTCTTCCTTCCAGTGAATGCCAAAACTATGTGATAAGAGAGCAAGTCCTACTGGCAGGAGATGTGAACTCTGGGAAATTAAAACAAGGTCCACTGCAGAGATGAGCATTTAGACACATAC
>NW_004955408.1:7525308-7530746 GCF_000276665.1 Chinchilla lanigera | reverse complement strand
TTTTGTTTGTTTGATTTGTTGGTTTTTATGTACACTTTCATATCATGCTTGTATATTATGAGGTGAAATTTTGAATACAAGGCTGTACTGGTCACGGATATAGCAAGCAAACTTATCTTTGATCCTTAAACTAAGAATCCTTAGGCCACACCTAGCTATCTCCCTTCAGACATTTAAAGAAGTTTTCTTAGTTTCCCCAAATGAAGGGCTAATGAAAATTTAGAGCAGTGAGAAATAGCAATAAGGGTCATAAGAGACCTGGGTAAAACACTGTATGAGAAATAATAAAGCCAACTGTGGGTGTATGAGACAGGAGAACACTGGTAGACATGGGGCAGTTGGATGACTTGTAAGAGTAGTCAAAGGTTGCTACTGTAAGATCACCCTACATGTAAGATCATCCACCATGATTTTCAGTGGATCAAATTTGCAGAATATATAGTAGATGAAAAAAATAATCTACTGCTTCATATCCAGAGTTGAACAATAAAATAGAATTCCTGAGAGATCATTAAATATCTATTGATACATTTAAAAAAAAAAAAAAACAGAGTAAATATTTACCAGGAGTTCTGTAGAATTGCATTGTCCAAGAGAAATAGAATGCAAATTACATATGCAATTTTAGGATTTCTAGTTTCCACATTAAAAAAAAAGAAATAGGAACTTAGTCTTAGATCTTATATGTCCCCCCCAAAGTCACATTTGTCCAGACATGGGGCTTTTGGAAGGTCATAAGGGTACTACACTCATTAGTGGATAGATCCACTTATTAGTTCATTGCTGAATGTGCTCCTAGGAAGGGGTATCAGGTCAGAAAAGATAGGTAACTGTTGTGGGACCTACAAAGGTGTATTCTTGTTGCCAACTCCTCCTTTCTCTGTTTCTTCACTGCCAGGAGTTATCAGCTTTGCTCTTCCATACCTTTCCACCATGCTGATTCTGCCCTGGAATTGGATGGCTTTGGACTGAACCTACTGAAATTATGATCCACAATAAGTCACTTCTTTAATGTATGGGAGTCAAGACAAAGTGTCCCAGCAACAGAAAAGTGACTTACACAGAAAATCGGTACCAGAGAGGTGGGTTCATTGCTCTGATTACACCTCAGCATATGGTTCAGAAGCCTTTGGAATAGCATTATGAGAGGAGTTGGGAAAGGTTTATGATTCTGGCCAGAGAAACTCTTGAATCTTGTGAGCAATAATGGATAGATAATACTGCTCCAAGCTCAGAAGACCAGAATCGTGATAGAAACCCAAACAGTTAATGGCTCAGGAGGTTTCAGTTGGGAACAAAGTCTCCATAGGAAACTGGACTAAAAGCTATGTGTTTAATTTGGGCAAAAAGAAAAAAAAAACTTGTGCAAGGTACTGGGAGGCTGGGGATGTAGCTCGGCAGCATAGCACCTACCTGGCAAGCACGAGGCTCTGAGTTCTATTTTTGGTACAGAAAAAGGCGCTGGGAGACTAGAAAATTACTTGATGAAATCTCGGAATTGGCCATATACCCCACCCATCATAGGCTCAAGACTGCTTTGAGAGCCCCATGGCACCCTGTTCATTCAGGGTCATCCAGGTTAGTATTTCTCGGCTTTCATCCATCCACATACTCAGAGGCCCCTTAGCATAGGGCCTGCATATTGCTATAGATAGTAGCAGACCTTGGTGCCATCCACATGGTGCTCTTTTGACAGATACACAGAATGCAAACTTTGTGAGGTCAGGAAGGGTTTCACTCAGATTTCAAAGGAAGATTTGGGTGGCCAGGCAATGTTCTCCTGAGAGGGAAGTGCATGAAGCTGTGCAAGTGAAGCCAAAGGAGCAGTGTATACCCCAGGAAACTGAAGATGCTGGGAATGATGAAATTTCTGCCTAGCAAAGTAGCAGGCTGGGACTGCCTAAGCCCTCTGGAGGTCACAGCTCCATGTGGACATGTGTGTTACTTACTTTTCTCTCATTGCTGAGACAAAATACCTGACACCCAGAATTAAGGAAGGAAACGTTTATTTAGCTTGCAGTTTGTGGTGGTTTCAGTGCATACTTGGCTGGCTCCAAGGCAGAGTGGCACATGGCAAGGGCAACAGCTCATGGCAGTGGGAAAATAGCAAAAGCAGCAAGAACGCAAGGAGGGGGCAAAGCAGAGGAAAGCAGCCTCTGTCCCCCCCGCCCCGCCTTACACTGTATGCAAACTACCTGCTCCAGGGAAAGTGTAGCACTCACATCCATAATTCCAACATTTGACAGTGAATCAGTCATGACACTAGAAGCTCGCCCCATGACTGCATGAGGCTTTCAGGAGGCATCCATATACAAACCATAACATTCCACCCCTGGCCCCCCAAAGTCTCATGCACATCCCTTTATACAAACGGCATTTAGGCCATTTGCAAGAGTTGCCAAAGTCATAAAAGTTTCAGCATTGCTGAAAAGTCCAAGTCCCAAGTCTCCTCTGAGATGTAAGGCAAACTCTTAGCTGTGAGCCCATACAAATGAAAAGTTAAACACTTCCAACATTCAATGGCACAAAATAAACATTTTCAACAGGGGAATACAAAGGAATGGGACCAAAGCAAGTCCAACATCCAGCAGGGCTAACATTATGTAGCGTAGTTCTATGTCAAACATCCGAAGAAATCTATGGCGCATTGTGAGATCCAAAGGCCTTGTATGGCCCCACCCCTGTGGCACTTGTGGTGGTAGCTCCCACAGCTTCTCTCTTAGGCTGTTTTGCTCCCTCCTTGCAGCTTTCCTTAGACAATCCACATTCCTGGCTTTTCCAAATTTCTGAGGTCTCCACTGCAGCTTTCGCTTTATACTCATAACTTCACACACTGCACTGCAAGGGGCGTACTGCCTGGCCTACCAGGCCTTCTGAAATCTAGGTGGAAGCCTTCTTAACCTCAGAACTCTTGCATTCTCCATGCACCTAAAACCAGGGCCTTGTGGATGATGCCAAGGTCTCCTGCCACCTGGAGCAGTAACCAAGCTTTCTTTTCTCTCGGTCATAGGAGTCGATTGCCTGGATCTCTGGGCACTCTGAATTCAATTCTGAGGTGCAAATTCTCCATGCTACCTCCACTCTGGAACGTGACACTCTGCAGCTTTCTCCTCAAGGCAAGGTCTTTCACCTTTGCAGTTCTGAGTTATTTAACTTTAGTTTTGGTTTTTTCAGGGTCTCACAGCTAAGACTTTGCCTTCCATCTCAGAGGAGAGATGGGTTTGAATTTGTGACCAATGCTGGATCTGTTAAGACTTTGGCAACTCTTAGAGATGAAGTAAATGCACTTTGTTTAGTTAGATGGGCCTGAGGGGTGAGTTCTATAGTTTAGGTGTCCTGCAGAAGTGTCATGGATCCAGAGTGGGGCTTTTGGAAGGTGACTGTATTATGGGTATGCTTTTCTCATTGTGGATTAGGCCACTGATGAGTTCATAGCCAACTGTGCTTTTAGGAAGAAGGGCCTGTTCAGAGGTAAGTCACTGGGATTACGACAGGAAAAGGTGTATCCTTGTCCCTGGATCCTCCCAGCTCCTTTCTTCCTGGCTACCTTAGGCTGAGCAGCTTTTCTCTATCATGTCCTTCCCTGAGCCACTTCTGACTTGGTGGCAGCCAACCATGAACTGAAACTTTTGAATCTGTGAGCCAAAGGAAACCTCTCTGCCTTTAAGTTGTGAGTATTTTTTTTCCAGCAACATGAAAGCCTTACATACGTAAAATGACTTTCAGAAATAGGTGTAATCCAAGGTATTTGAAGTATTGTCACATCTATATGTAGTAAATATAAAATGTCTTAATGAGATTTTACCTCATTTTTCAGCAATAAATCTTCAAATTTCAGTGCATTCTCTATAGTTACAGGAAATTTAACTTGGACTACTTGTATTTCATTTGGCCAGTGGCCATATGTGACAATTGCATTGGATAGCACAGCTGTGGGGGGCATTTTTGCATTGAACCTTTGAAGTCCCTTTCAACTCAGAATTCTGGACTCTGTAGGAAAACAGCAGTAGCCCCATTATCTACTGATTGGGAACCTTCTGTGGATGTCTAGTATTTGCAGAAAAAAGTAGCAACTTCTTGTCTGTCTGATTCACCTATTAGATTTAAAGGCCCATGATTTATGTCTGTTTGGTTCATCTTTGTAGCCTAGCTTTGGTAATGCAGAATATGCTAAAGATTTTCTTTTTTTTTTGAATAGAGGAGGGACCAGGACTTCAACTTGCTCTCCAGCTTATCTCCCTATTTTCTCTTGCATGAGTCCTATGTGACTCCCAAATGTACCTCCCCTTATCTTACCCTGCTGCTCTCCAGAATTACTCTCTTAATGCCTTTTGTTTTGTAGAAGAAAGAAATGCCATTCTCTCTATAGGGCAAACTGTGATCCATCAACAAAAAATCAAATTCATTTAGGACAGACAATCTGGCACTGAAGAGCTGTCACATAGATCTGAAACTGCTGACTGTGAATATTCTGATTTTGGCTCTTGCTTACACCAAAACATGTTGACCAACTCAAGATCCAGTGTGATAGGACCTATCACGTCCTGCGAAACATCAGTTTAGACCAGGTGGGCTCTCATAATAACATCTTTTCTCAAGTTGTGTTGAAGTGATAACCCTGGGTCAAGTGGAAAATTGAGTTGGATTTCACATATAGGGGATTTAGATAGTTGTTTAACTTCACCACTCATGATTGTCTGAACTTGAAAGGAGCTCCTTATTTTTGTAGACCTTAGTTTATCTTCAAATTGATCATAACGATAGGTTTCAAAGTGAAAAGAAATATCTAGTATATGTTATCTTGACCTTATGCTGTTATACTTGAATGCCAACTCAGAAGTCATTCCTTGGTTCAACTCTTTCTTGTTAGCTGAACAATTGATCTATACGAAAGTTACTCAAGGTGTAATCCTCCATTGCATCATCTTTTATTTATTTATTTATTTTTGGTCTTTTCTTCCGGTAGCAGGAATCAAACTCACGACCTTGCACTTGCCAGGCAGGCGCTTTTGCTGCTGAGCTAAATCCCCAGCCCCCTGCATCATCTTTTAAAGTAGGGAATCATAAGTTCTTTAGAACAATTAGCTGTGGGAATTCACATAAATGTTTAACCTTTAGAAAGGCTGGTATGCTGCTACTGTTCTATTTCTTTACTACTGTCTTTAAAATCAAATTTCCCCTGTGTTGTTGCTCTCAAGGTGGTAGAAAAAAACATGACTTGGGACCATCTCTGAAAGCCTTACATTCTTTTTTTTTCATTTTAAGAAATAAAAGAAAGAAAACATATTAACAAACAGACATCCATTTACAAAATAGCTTAAGAACAATGCAAACAAAACAGAGTTACAGACAAAGTTGTAAGAAATTAACAATGGTTGTTGTATTATTTATTGATATCTTCATAGTGGTTTCTCAAGAAAACAAATAAAGGCATACAA
>NW_004955408.1:7521203-7524077 GCF_000276665.1 Chinchilla lanigera | reverse complement strand
ACCATTTATTAAAGAGGCTATCGTTCTTCCAGTGAGTTTGTTTGACCCCTTTATCAAAGATTAGGTAAGTGTGAGATTAGCTGGGTGTGTTTGTGGTTGTGGCTGTTTCTTCCAGTCTGTTCCATTGATCCTCAGGTCTGTTTTTTAGTACCAGGTTGATTTTATTACAGTAGCTGAAAGACTTACATTCTTTATTAGTTTTATTTTCTATCTTGTGTTCCTTTTTCTTTGAGACAGGGTCTTGCTATGGAATTTTGACTGCTCTTGAACTCACTTTGTAGCTCAGACTGAACATAAACTCAAAATCGTACTTCCGACTCAGCCTCCTCAATGCTGTTATAAAAGGCGTGTGCTACCACTTGCACCTCTTTATTTTCTTTTTTTCTAAAAAGATATTCCTGCTGTTCTTATAGGGTTATTGGCAGGATGCCAAGAAGTATTATTTGTGTAAGAATTTTTAAAACCATAATAAAATTTCATGTTCCTTTTTGGTTTTTTGTTTGGTTTTAACTTTTATTTTTTGGAACTGGCTATTAAACCCTGGGCCTTCACACTAGGTGCATTTGTAGCTATTTGATTGGTTGTTTATAAAGACAGCTTTTCACTAAGTTGCTATGCTGACCAGTCTGGGATTGAACATGTGATCTTCCTGCCTCAGCATCTCAGAGTGTTGGCGTTACAGGTGTGTACCATCCTGCCAGGCTAGTGCATGCATTTGAATAGCAAGGAAGTTTTTGGGGATGGTTGAGTTTGCACATGTGTTCAAAATTCAGACTGCTAACTTCAGGAAGAAAGGCCTTTTCTGTATTTGCTCCATACTCTCTCCCCCAGGGCCAAGCACTGTGTCTGGCGCCCACCAGTGCTGATTGAATAAGCATGTGGCATTGTTGCCAGTGTGTTTTTTGGCAGAAGAGGTGGAAATCTTTCTCAATACAAGGAGAATATCCAGGATCTCCTGTGATTCTTTTCTTTGAAAACACAATCACACCGTTGGAAAAGTTACGAAAATAGAAAATGAAATAATTTGAGTAAAACACTTTCTATGTGATTAGAGACCTTTGCTTCAGATGAGCTGACACCCATTGAAGCTCAGAGAGGGAGCTATTTTAGAAGCCAGGTGGCATTATGCAGTCTGTTTGCTTATCTTTTCATTGCCTCTCTTTTTTAGTGTCTCAAGATATTTGCATAATAACAGATTCTTTGTTTTCGTGAAATTCAGGTTTCTGCCTTGGGCCCCACATGAATACAAAATCAGGAACAAGACAAGGATGTCCACTATCCCCACTCCTATTGAATATAGTTCTGGAAAGTCCTGGGATTGTGATATCAAAATTATTTGTGCAGAAATGCCTCAATGGCTCTCAGCAGATTTGGACACAGTTTGGCTTAGTTATTGTTTTCACATTAATACTGGTGGTTACACATTGGGTTTTTCATTTTCTAAATGGTAGCCGAAAATCTTGACTCGCTTTCAGAGGAATATATCAGAATAAAGACGAAATGGGTGCAAAACAAATATATATGAGGGCAATGACATGCAAAAACTGTAAAGTAAGTAGAGCAGGCTGGTGCAGAGCGCAGTGTGTGAATGGGGGAAGGAATTGAGGGGAAAATCATTGAACGCTCTTCCAAATAATTCTTATACTTTGGGAAATTTTATTACTAGCAAAGCTTTTAATAGTATTTCACCCATATTTCTGTCTCACTCATTTTGGACATATTCTTCTATAGTATTCCAAATGAAGTTCATTATAATTGTCAATCAGAAATATTTGGCTTCTTACCATGGCTATAGTATAGGTTGCGACCCACACTGAACAAAAGGACGCTGCCTTCTTGGAGCCTAGTGTCTGGCTAGTGAGGCAAGTAGGCAGAACCAAATCATCACAGCGCCAGAGATGGGAGGGAATCGCCATGTTCTTTTACGAGAACGGAGTACAAGATGTAACTAGAAAGAGGAAAGTGTGGGCTTGAGTTCCATCACAAGATCTAGGAAAGCTTTCCTTATGATCCGGGTCACCTGGGTCAAGCCAGGTGAAGAATGAAGGATATAACCTTCCACAAAGGCAGATGGCCCTTTGTAAAGCCCCTGGGGCAGGTGTGAAGAGCAATCAAGGAAAAGAAGACCTGCGTGGCTGAGAAGGAGGCAGAACCGAGGAGCAGAGTAGCAGGTGGGGCTTCAGAGGTAGGCATGGCTGACATGGCACAGGCCAAAGTGAGAACTCAGAGTTTTCTCCTCTGTCCATGGGGAAATCCCTGGAGGATGTCAGATTCGGAATAGCACAATTAGCCTTGCTTTATCTATAAGGAACATCAAGGTGAACTCCCTCAGTAAAAGGACTTCTCAGAGAATTTCTGCCCCTTCTCAAGCGGCTTTTCACTGTTAGAGAGTTTAGTTCAGGGCCACATTATATGTGCCTGGTAGGGTCTTCATCACTGTGTTGTTCAATAATGGTCCCCAATTTTTAATTTTAATTTTTTTTATTTTTAAAGATAAAGAATGGAAACATATTAACAAACCAACAGACATAAACAAAACAACATCCAAACAGTAGAAGCAATACAGAGTTTCAGACAAGGTGATAGAAAATTAACAATAGATATTGTATTACATATTGTTATCTTCAAATTGGTTACTTAGTTAAACAAATATAGGCGTTTAAGGTTGATCAAACAATTGAATATTAACTGTTGCTTCCAATAAAGCAATAGAAGTTGGTAGTACAACTCTCTCAGTTACCCTGTGTGTGTGTGTGTATGTATGTATATATATGTATGTGTATATATATACATATATATGTATGCATATATATTTTTATATGTATATATTTATTGTATATATAAATATATATTTATTTATTGTATATATAAATA
>NW_004955408.1:7508030-7519953 GCF_000276665.1 Chinchilla lanigera | reverse complement strand
CAAGTATTTCCCGTGCAATTTGGTTTTTGTTCATGAACTCTTTGCCTACTTTCACTTCATGTGATTTTTACCTACTTTCACTTCCAGTGTGTTTCTGTTTAGTGTTTTAGTTCTCTTTAGTGTTTCTGTTTTAATATTTAAATATTTGATACATTTTGATTTGAGTTTGGTGCATGGATTCACAGCTGAATTCTGCAAGAAACTGAGAGAAGATTTAATGCCAATTCTTCTCAAACTTTTCAATGAAATTAAAAGGAAGCAATTCTTCCTAACACAAATCTGGAGGCAAGTATTATACTGATAGCAAAACCAGAGAAAAACCCAACCAAGAAAGAGAACTATAGACCAATCTCACTAATGAACATAGATGCAAAGATACTCAATAAAATATTAGCAAACAAAATGCAGCTAATCATCAAGAAGATTATACACCATGACCATGTGGGATTCATCCCAGGGATGCAGGGATGTTTCAATATTTGAAAATCAATCAATGTAATACACCATTTCAACACAGCCAAATATAAAAACCACATGATCATCTCAATAGATGCAGAAAAAGCTTTTGACAAAGTCAAGCATGTATTCATGATAAAAAACCCTACAGAAAATAGGGATATATGGTCTTTACCTCAATCTGATCAAAGTCATCTATGACAAACCAACAGCCAACATCACACTAAATGGACATAAGCTGAAAACTTTCACTTTAAAATCAGGAACAAGACAAGGATGCCCACTGTCACCTCCCCTGTTCAACATAGTTCTGGAAACATTACCCAGAACAATTAGACAAAAGAGAGATATAAAAGGAATAAGGATAGGAAAAGAAGAAGTGAAATTATCATTATTTGTAGATGACATGATACTCTACATGGAAGACCCCCAAAACTCCACCAAAATACTCCAAGAATTAATCTTGTTTTATACTCTGGTTTCTCCTCAGATCACATAAATCTTTCCCCTTTTCTTTCTTTCTTTTTTTTTTTTTTTAATGAGTCAACCAGGTAACATAGTAAATGAGCCCAGCTTTGGAGACAGATGGGTTTGGGATATATGCCATAAGCCTTTGGAGATTCAATTTCCTTAATCAAGAAAACAAGTTAGTGAGGATTTAATACAGCTGAAAAAGAAAAATATGGTTCTAGTAAAGGAATAGGAACATTTAAGTCTAAGAAAGAAGGTGCCCAGCACATGTAAGAGGGACTCAGTGACTCTTGATTATAATAATTAAATTTGACTTGCAACTTAAAAGAAATCATCTCATGTATCAGTTTCCTGGCTTGTGTTAGCACAGAATTCTTGGAATTATAAAATGTCCAACAGGTTTGTGATCCTGAAATGCATCTCACATCTCCTTTCTGAGTCTCTACTTTCAGCCCTATGTATCGCCTTTTTCTCCTGCCACCTAAACAGCCATCCTGGAGACTTCACGTGGATCCCTTTTCTTCTCCTTCCTTCTTCACTGGGTGTGATCTTTCTCCCTCTTTCTTCCCATCTCCTTAGTGTCCTGTCTGTTTCTCTGCTTCCCCCTTTTCCTTTCTCTTCTTTTCCCTTCCACTGAGAGTTCTGGTCCATGTTAACAGTCCCACTGACTTATTCCTTAGCTCTACACAGAAGCAGGGAAGAGATGTATTATTTGCACAGAAAATTACTGAGTATAGCTCTTGAATAGGCTTATCCTCTGCTTTGATCTATACCATATCAAATGATGGCTTCATTAAAACCAAAACAGATTGATTATCCCCAGCTGTTTCACAACAGGTGATAAAAATTCTTGTCTCCTTGGAGAAAATTTTACTCCATAAATGCACGCAGCATAACTCATTTAGCTACTTAATTCCTCTTCTTTCTTGGACTTAAATATTACTGTTTCCCTAATAGAAAACACAGCTGAACATTGTGCAGAAGTTAATAGACTATAATTCCTAAAGGAGTTTGCATTTTAATAGAGAGACAGGTAACAATATATAACACTAAAATAACGATTTCTTTACAATTATGAGAAGGAAGGAAAGTAACACGTAAGCTTCCCTAATCTCAAGAGGTCAGGAAATGTCCACTTTGCGAGGTACTACTGAATATGAATTAAGAATGGATAGGAAGGACCAGGGTCATAGCAGAATGGCAGAGTATTTACCTGTAATGAACAAGAGAGTGGGTTCCATCCCTAACCCTAAAGGAGGGGACAAAAGAATGGGTGTGGAAGAGGAAGCTTCAACAGTGCTTTTAGTGGGCACGATGGCACATTCCTGTGATCCAAACACTCTTGGAGACTGAGTCAGGAGGATCAGGAATGTGAGCATACTCTGGGCAACTTATATAGTAACTTACATAGACCCTGAATCAAATGAGAAAAGACTTAAAAGCTGGGGATGTAGGCTAGTTGGAAACCCCAGTACCAAAAAAAGGATAGCAATTAAATTAGCACTTAAATTAGCATTTAAATTGACCCAAAGTGATCAAGCCTAAGGATGTGGTAATAAAGAAGTACAAGTGGCTTTATATTTGGGATGCAATGATGCAGGAGAGGGAATTCCTAATCCCAGGAGGGTGTGTACAGAAAGCAGAGGCCAGACCATGGGTTTGCAAGACATTATATGTACTGTCTGTACTGCCATGGCCAACCTGGTGATTGTAGGCCGAACACTAAACACAGAAGGGATGCTAAGAGGAAGAGTGAATTGAGAAGGAATGAATTATTGCATCAGGCTTCTACTTGTCCCTGTCAGCCACAGAGGCATGATTAGGACAGACTGTGACTGGAGTCTTATGTTCCTAGAGACTCAGTAGTATTTAACGGAAGGAAGCAAGATTCCAAACACTGGTGCAAAAAATAATGTGCATTTAAAAATAAAGGGATAAACTATAAGAGCATCTGGAGAGAAAATTTGTGTTTCTATGGAAACCTCTCCTAAAATGTCTCCCTCAGGCAATGGAGCCAACTTCCCAAAGGCCAGGGAGGAGTAGAATATGGGCTGAAGAAATCCTTCTTAGGTTGTCATGCTTCACGCAACACAGGTAGTTGGAAGGAGAGGGATTGGAGATGGGTAAGGGCGGCCTCCCAGATCTTTCTGTTCTTTGGATGACTGGGTAAAGGGAAAAGGAGGTCTGGGAGTGCCCAGGTTTATTCTTCCTGTAAGGGATTAAGGCAAGAATGCCCTGGATGAAATCAAGTTGCCAACAAAATGAAAGAAAATAGAAAACTCTTGTTATAATTGAGCCACCAAGAAATTATGTGTGGCGAGGTAGCAAAAACTCAGACATATGCTTGGAGCCCTTCCCTGCTTAGAGCACTGTGAGGTATGGCTCCTGCCTTATCTCTAATATTACCTTGTATAATTCTTCCCCTGCATGCAGCTTCAAAGCTCTCCCTGCTCTTTATCAGATACCAAGTGGCTTCCTCTTTCAGAGGGTTTGAACTTGCTCTTCTGGAATTGTTTGCATTTCCTGTATTGTTTTCCCATGCACAGGTCTGTGTAGGGTTGGTTCCTCTCATTTATCAGAATTGCATCTTCAGAGAGCCATTTCTTGCACCTTCGGTCTAATGCAACTCTCCATTGTTCCCACCCCATAGTAACTCCACCACGTCACCTGGTTATTTCATTCATACCATCTTCTATGAACTGTTTATTTATTTGTATTCTGGTTGATAAGCTGCTTCTCAGAATGTAAGCTCCATGAAACAAGGTAACCAAGCCTGCCTGACATCTTGAGGTTTGAGAAGCATGTAGCATCACCTTACCCTCAACAAACCTGTGACACAGTAATTATTATAATGACAAGTACTATGTTACTAAAACATACACACTTGATATCAGATGTTACATGGCCCTGTGTGTTGGTTTGGGTGCAAGGTAGAACAATACAGGACACATAGTTTGTAAGATTATTTATAACAGTCACCCAAATAACAATATGCAAAAGAGTGCAGGAAATCTGTCCACACACTAAGACCAAGGAATCCAGCTGAGGGCCTGGATCCCATGGAAATGTCCTGCATGAGTCCAGCTAAAGGCCTGGAGCTCATAACAATGCCTGCAACGAATCCAACTGGAGGCCCGGAGCCCATAACAGTATCTCATGCCAGCCTGTTTCATAGATCTGTGCTGGGAACGCTGAAAGGTCAGTGGTGGAATTCCGAAAGTCTGTGCCAGTGGCATGAAGGATCTGTGTAGCAGGATGAGGGATCTGCACTGGAGCCAGGAAGCAATGCTTAAAAGAACCAGAGCTCCCCTAAAGGTACCACAGCCACAGTGAGATCCTGAGCTCCTCCGATGATCAAGATGGCTGAGTTCCCATCAGGGAAGCCAACGCAGCAAGCTTCTCTAGGAGACTGAGCTGTGCACTTTCTTCCCCTCCAGAGTCAGGAAGCGATGCTCAAAGTGAGGACCAGAACTCCTCCAAAGTGAACCGAAGCTATTCTCAGTACCAACAAGGTCCCGAGCTCCTCAAAAGATGAAAACAGCCAACTTCATCAGGAAAGCCAGCATGACGAGCTCCTGCAACAAAATCAACAGCTCCTTGCAGCTTCCACCAGCTCCAACAGCCTTTCTCCGCTGCTCCCAACTGCCTCTCAGCTCCTAACAGCTTCTCAGCTCCCGACAGCCTCCTTCTCCTTCACCAGTTCTGCCTCTTATACTGCTGGCAACAGTCCCCAGGTGGGCCTCCCACACCCCACACCATACTTACTTGGTTCAGCTGGGGATTATAAGTTGACCACAAGTTATCAATCCACTACACCCTGGAATATCAAAGGTTAACTGATCTCCATAATATCTAGGACAAATATGACATGGAGTTCACTAATAACAGTAACACAAGCATCATATTAAAATCAACATTAACAAGTCACATTTATTAGGTACTTTCTCTGGCTAGGTTTTAACAGGTATAGTACTTCACATTTGTTATCTACCTGTAAAAAACAACTTCTGAAGTAAGCTATAGGATCTCAAATTTCTGATTAAGGAAATAGGACCCGAGAAGCTAAATATATAGAATTGAATTTTGAACAAAAGTTGGCCTAATTCTTAGTGGTAGGAGAATTCATTCATTCATTCACTCATTCATTCATTCATCTATTCATCCTAGGTATAGAATTTTGGGAGACAAGACATGAACCTTCTTGAGATCAGAAAATAACTGGGAGGAAAAAAGATACCAGAGAAGGAGAAGCCTGGTCTGTGGTGCATTTCTGTAGGGTAATGGGGAGAAATGCATGTGGGATTCCATGAGAGAAGTATCAGAGTGCTCAGCTAATGGGCTGAGTGCCCATACATCCATGCATCTCTCATCTCTGAGATTGGAAGTGCCTGGGGCTCCACAGTGTGGCTGGGATGAGGGGTGATGAAAGATGAGGTCAGCTGAATAGGTTTGGATCACATGATAGAAAATCTTTAAATCCCACAATAAGGAGTGTAATACAGAATTTTTAAATCTATTTATAGATTTTCCCATCACATTAGCTTACCTCACTTTATGTATATGTCTGTGGAATGCTTGGCAATTTGTAGTGTGAATTTATCAACCGCCATATCCCTCTTTCTACCACATATTATTATACTCATTTTGAGAAAGAAAAAAGCAAGACTCAGGAGATCTTTGCTTGGCGAAGGCTGCAGCAGTGCTGGCTCTGGAACCCAATATCCAGACTTTTGGTGTTGCACTTTTTGTTATGCAAATCGTTCTCTATGTTGAAAAAAATCTTTATATTGATCTAAAGCACTGGCCTATACCTTTCTTTTTATAGTTAAAAGTAAAAGATAAAAATGATGAATCGTTTTTATGAAATTGATGTAGATGTCAGGATTCATCCTTCAAAGCATAACTAAAATTTCCAAGAAATAAAAATCTTATATCATGATCTTACTTTCAACATATTGGATTTCCATATTGGATTTAATTCTTTCGTTAAGGCATTTTTAAAAGAAAAAATTCTCTAGTTCTATTGTGTTTTATATAAATGATACTCAACATGAAAATTTTCCATTTTCTCCCATAATCTGATGAGTCATTCTTCTGCTTATTTTTATGAGGATATTGACAGGCATATAACCTCTGAGTGATCTTCATATTCATTATCATTCTTTCTTCCTTCCTTTCCCCCATTAATGGTATTAATAATCATACCTTTCAGTCTATTTGCAGAATAGTGGGACTCAACAACGCAGATGTGAAAGCACCATGTACACTACAAAGCATTGTATAATTCTAAGTAATAATGGTTCTTTGATCACTGATGTATACTCTGCTTCTAGTGCTATTTCCCAGTGAATATGGCTTCAGGTCGCTTCACTCCTGTATGCTTCCAGAGAAAAACTGGGCTCCTCTTCCATGTCCCTGAAATGCCCCTTTTGTGTTCCGAAGACTCTTGCCAAGTCAGGAGGACACTGTGAGTAGGCCAGGACCCGAATGTCTGGAGAAGAACTTTCTAAAGGACAGTGGGAACCAGGAGATCTAGAGTTATCTATAGACCCTGTCTTCCTGCCTATATGCTCAATCAGCTGTTTCTTAGTGTGGTGGTCATGTGTTAAAACAAAGCAAGCTAATGAAAGCACTGCTATGTAGCTTATTCTGTACCCCCCTGCACAATAACTGAATGTGAAGAGTCCAGCCAGACTCCACTGGACATTCTTTATACCTCTGGCAACTTTCCTGCATAGTACACTGACCGTAGACTCTCTCCTTTCTTAAACACCTGCAAGCCTCAATGAACTCTATCCTTTAGTGCAAATATCTCAATAAAGTGGATGTCTCATGATCCATTTCAAGGTATTTTTCAGAAGTTTTTTGGCAACCTACTCCACTGTCCAGTGCACCTAGGCATGTGGATAAAACACCTACTCTGTAATTTTCTTGCATTTGTCAATGTCTCCTTTAACTGCCTGTTTTAGAAATAACAATTCTACAGTGCACTGGAGAAGGAAAGGCACGGTTACATTACACTGGATTGTAAGTGCCTGTCTCACTGCGGTTGGGATCCAGAAATGTGTGACTCAGGAATCACAAATGGGCAGCCTATGGGGGAGAACAGGGTTACAGAAATGTATTTTATATGGTTTGTATATTTAATCCAGTAAAAATATTGAATCAGTTTCAAAAGCTGGAAATATGTACACAGCCTCCATATTTCTCACTTATTTTGAAAAACTGGAGCATCTAACAATACTACTTTTGTGCTTCAGTCCTAACTCGTGTTAGTCAGAGCATCACCCTTCACATGGACATGACTTCCCTCATTTACCACATCACTAAGTCTTTGTGAAACCCGTACCCATTGACAACTTCTATATTCTGTTATATTTGACTTGCTGTTTTCCTCCTTGGATAGATGAAAGATAAGTTAAAAGGGATGCTGTTCTCAAAAGCCAGTTTATTTCATTATGGAAGAATATTTCTGTGTTTTATGTTCCAGCAAAATGTCTCTGTATCTTATTTTTCTCATACCTGGGCTGTGTCATATATTTTCTTTAATTGTCTGCCTCCTGGAGATATTTGATGACTTTGTCTTGCCATTATGCATCTATGTTGATCACCCTTTCCTATGGATAGAGGATATAGCCAGTATGCTATATTTATTCTCCCACCCCCAGAAGTTACCCTTTCAGCAGTAGCATGCCTCATTGCCTCCGCATTTCCTGGGGGAGATGTGTGTTTCTGATCCCAAGCTCTGAGGGCACTTATTCCACATCATTGCCTTCTTACCTCCACCCAGTAGCACTCTGGGTTCTGTTCTCTCTGGAGACTCGCAGTGGAAATTTTCTTTTACCTCTGAGTCTGCCAGAAATTCTCCCCAAGCCAGAACATCTCTGCCTTAGATGTAGAGATGCCCATTTTGTCTTTCAGCACTCTAAATGGTCCATATCTATGTTTTGTAGGAGTGTAGCAGTGGATAGTCTAGCAAAAATGTAAGTACTTTTGTAAAAAAAAAAAAAAAAAAAGGTATACTTTGGAATACTTCAAGAAAACCCAAAATAGTAGCCACATATCCCCAGCAATGATTTTCTTTGAGAACTGAGTAAAAAGTATACTGCTTATCTTTTTCCTGACCTTTCTATTTTCTAAGTTAGTCATATCACACTTAAGACTATTGTCATTGGAAAATGAAATTTTGACTGAAAAAAATGGAGGTACATTGCACTCTTATTCGAATGTTATTTTGAAAATGAATTTAGGTTAGTAAATGAGAAGTAAAACATGGATCTAAAACAAAGAGATTTTGTTCTCCTACCCCCAACCTACACATCTTATCAGACTCTGACCCACTGACTAAAATCTTGAGTTCTTACATCGTTAGTTTTATTGGGGGGGGTGGTTTGTACTGTTGCCCCAGAATGTTTTTTCCACTGTTGGTGTTCTAAGATGTAAATGATTATTGCATTTGCTCTTTTCATTCCCTGATAGCTGAATAGTGTGGCTCAATGGTCAGGTAAGTAACAGGACTGAATGAAGAAATCAGGGTATGAGACATAAGGTTGCCGGGGACTGTGATAAGCTGGGCAGAGTAGAGTGTGTCTAAAGTTAGTGGTCAGCTTGGCTGGATGAGGATCCAGCAGGGCTGCAGGTCTAGTTGAACCTTTTATGACTTTCCTAGTGAATATTCAGGTCAGAAGTAAGAGTTGTCCTGATTACTTTTACATGCTGTTTTCACAAGTAGGAGTGCATAAAGCCTGGTAGAATGTGGAAAGCAGTTACGTGTTGCCAACCATGACTCTTTTTAAGTCATTTAGCTCCTCTGGGCTTCACTTCCAATGTGTTGGGAGAGAAAAACATAGTTTGTACTCACTTGGAAAAGTTATGATGGGGTAGGTGTCACACAAAATAATGCATTAAAATACCGTCATCCCTCAGTAACTGCAGGGAATTGGATATCAGGACCTGTCTGCAAACAACAAAATCTGTACAGATCTAAGTCTTTCTACAAAATGATGTACTATTTGCATATAACCCATGCATACACTCCCATACACTTTAAATCATCTACAGATTACTGATAACACCTAACCTAGCCCAATTTAAATGCTTTGCAAATAGTTCTTATTTAGAGGGAACTGCCAAAGAAAAAAATGTTCCCACAAGCTCAGTACATGTGCACTTAAAAAAAAAACAAAAACAAAAAAACCCCAAAACCTTCAATCCACACTTGACTGCATCCATGGATGTGGATACCAAGAACAGAGAGGGCTGGTTGTAAAAGATATTTATTGAATAATTCATCTGTTGGAGCTACATAGATGCCTAAGAGGAGGAAGCCAGAGTTCTTAGTTACAAACAGCAGAAACCAACTCTCTCACTGAACTGCAAGGAATTTACCTGTGAAGAATGAGGCTCGGGCCATGCAGCCAAGAGTATCATCTAAAATCACAGTACGCTTGGTCAAGATGTTACCACTGCTGGGCATCACATGCCTCCTTTCTTGTTCTGACAAGCAGCAGTCACACTCAGTATCCCCACAAGCGCAGTGTCTGCCTTTGCCACCCATTGAAGTATGTCCTCTCCTTTTCCCATCACCCATACATAGCTCATCATTTATTACTGGTGAGTCTGACTGGTAAAACCAGGATCTGGTACCTGCACTTTAGCCAGGAAAGAGGTGGAAAAGAGATTACGTGGCCACTTAGCTCCTAAGGAGAGAGGCTCAGGTTACACTTTGTATAATACAGGACTCCGTAAAGTAACCAACTTAGACACTGAGTACCTAAAGGAAAGAATTTCCCCTAGAGTTGTAATCTTCATAATCAAAAGTATATCCTATGAAAGATGAGCATATTTTAAATATATATGATTGTAACTCATACCAATTACGTATTAAGAGACATTTGACAAGCTCACTACACTGGATTTGTTTAGAAAGATCACCTGGTACAGAGGTTGTCACAAGATTTTCTCATGTAATGTCCACTCTGCTCCTGGTGTCTCTGGGTCTGTACTTTCCCATTGTCTCTGGTCTTTTTTCATCTGCAAGTAGTGAGCAGACCGAGGTGTAGTGATTATCACTAAGAATAGAAAACTAAAAATACCCTGGGGAGAAAGCAGGCTCCCTCCTTTCTGAACGGAGCCAGCCAATCTGCAATCCATCGTCCCTGTCTGCCCTTCATTCCCACACCTTTGTCTTTCCCTGGAGCCCTCCGTGTGGTGACACTCTTTCAAAAGTTTGCAAATTAATGAGAAAGACCTTAGAATCCTATGATGTATATAGTTGAGGTTCAACTTTAGGTGGTTAGTTTTCCTCCTAACTTCTGCAGAAATCCCATGACAGCAAATCCCATGGCAACCTCTGAACAATTCCCAAGGGACATAAACTCTTCAAAGTCAGAGACTGTGTCTTTCATTCTTATCACTGCAATCTCAGTGAGAAGAACCCTAAGTGGTTCATGATTAGCAGTGAAATATTCATGGAATGAATGAAAATCATTGGTCAGCATTTTGGAATTTGCAAATGACTCTGGAGATGCTTAAGTGGGTATTAAGTGGCTTATATAACTGAAATCTCAGAGTGCCTTCAGAGACAGGTAAGGCCAGGAGGGGTCTGGGCTCTTTTCACCCCAAGTCTTCTCCCCAGAGTTGTATTCTTCCTTTTTTGTATTTTAAAGAGAGTAGTAAAACAAGAAAAAAAAAAAAAGAACAATAGCAGCATACCAACATCACAGACATAAACAAAACAAAGCAAGAACATTAAAAGTGATACAGGGTTTTGAGACAAAATGACAGAAATTAACGGTGGTTGTTCTATTATATATTGTTATCTTCAACTATGTTGCTCAGATTGCCAGATGTAAGAATGGAGGATTGTCCAAGCCATTAAGGAGAATAACATAATTCTTAGATAAAACATTAGAGATAATACAGAGTTTCACTAGACTAGATGGTAGGCATTCACCAATGGTTGTTCCATTGCATATTGTTGTCTTCAAATCAGTTGCTCAGATTACCAGATATAAGCATGCAAAATTGGTCAAAATATACAAAATTTTAAGCATTAACTGTTCCTTTAAATATACCATCAGACATCAGAGTTGTATTCTTCCTAAGACATATCTTTACTGTAACTTTCCCCAACAAGTCCAGGCCTAGCAACTCCAAATAAAAAACAAAAGAACTTTTTTATTAAGACATGTTGGCAGTACATTCAGTTTACAGTCATCTTTGGGAGTCAATAATGTACATAATACTGCTTGAATCTTTTTCTAACCCCCTTCCCCTTCTGTCCTGCCTCCCTCCCTTGTCTCCTACCCATCCTTTGCTGTACTCTTTGTTTATACTTAGCCTTTCTCAAATGAGAGATACTATATGGTATATAAGCTTGGTGTCAGTGCATCTGTTTTTCTATACATGTCTCAATCTGTTCTTCTTTATAGGAAAGTAATATTCCATTATGCATAGATACCACATTTTCTTTATCCAAACATCTTTGCTGCATGGCTACTTCTAGTATTTTGCTATTATAAATTGCGCTGCTATAAACATTGGCATGTGTGTAGCACTGTAGTATGATGTCTTTAGCTCTTTTTCAGAAGATACTTAGAAGGGGGATAGCTGAGACATATGGAATTTGTAATTTTAATTCTTTGAGGAATTTCCATACTGATTTCCATAGTGGTTTTACTAGCTTATATTCCAGCCAATAATGTAGAAGGATTCCTTCTTCCTAAAGGCACATCAACATTTGTTATGTTTTGATTTATTGATGATTGCTATTTCTAGTATGAGATGAAATTTTACTATTATTTCAATTTGCATTTTTCTAATAGCCATGGATGTAGATGATTTTTTCACATATTGACCAGCCATTTGTATTCCTTCTGCTGAGAAGTGTCTATTCATTTCACTTGTCTAATTCTTGCGTGTGTCTTTTGTTTTAGGTGGTCTAATTTTTTTAGTTCTTAATGTATTCTAGATAATAGATCTGTGTCTGAGGAAT
>NW_004955408.1:7468284-7507127 GCF_000276665.1 Chinchilla lanigera | reverse complement strand
CACTTGTATGTTGAAATATTTTCTTATATTTGGAAAATTTTCCACTATAATTTCTATGAATATATTATGAATTCCGTTTATGCCAGCATCTAGCTTTTATCTAATTCCATTTAGCCTTAAGTTGATCATTTCAGTGTCATCTAAGCTGCTGCTAGATGGTCTTTGTGTGTGTGTGTGTGTGTGTGTGTGAGAGAGAGAGAGAGAGAGAGAGAGAGAGTGTGTGAGAGAGAGAGAGAGAGAGAGAGAGAGAGAGAGAGAGAGAGAGAGAGACTTCCCTTAACTTCATAATTTACTGTTTTGTTCTCAATTTCAGACACTGTCTTCACACTGGTCATTTCTGAAATTTGTGAATTCTGTAGTGTTTTATTTCAGGTATTTCTGTCTCATGTCTTTGCAAGGATTCTGTATCTTTGATAAATGTGTCATTCGTGTTTTGAGCTGACTTGGCTACCTCTTCCAAATTTTACTCATTTCCCTCACATCTACTTTGGGTATTATGTATTTATTTCTGTGAATTTTGGGTTTATCTTCCTTTTGAACTCATCTTGATTCTTGAAATTCTTTTCCTAGATCTCTGGTACCTGTATTTGCTTTCCTCTCAATTTGTACCCTGTTGATGTGCCATAGGAGAATTGAGAGATTTTAGGGGTCTCTTGTTGGTGGATTTCTCATACTCCCGTGGGTATGTATATTCTCCTGCTATTATTTACAGCCCCCAGGAAATCCAGATATTAGTATAGAGAGTAAAACAATTGACAGCCACTACTATGTCACATTGCAGAGAAGAAATGAGTGCTTTGGAATCAATAGGATCAAATGTCAAGTAGGTATTTACAGACCCTGGGAACCACATGAACATACCTCAATGAAAAAAAGAGGAATGTACTTTTAGTGAAGACAAGTAGACCATCTGTACATTGGCCTAGAGTACTTCAGACTACTCATTTTGATAGGGTGTATGTACCAATGTCAGCCCTCAAAGATATGACTAGACTAACTGTCTTTGGACTTCCCCCTTTGATGCTTTTACTCCCCAAAGCAGGCCTCCCCCAGTGGAATACAGGTCCACTGAACCTCCTGGTTGCATCCCAGGCCTCCCAGGGAAACCCACAAGATCCCTATTTAGCTCTCCTATTTGCCTAGCCTGTCTTCAAAGGCTGCTTCTCACTTGGTCTCTGTGGTAGGATAACACTTAAATTCTGAAGTGAAACTTTCCTTCTGGGCTGTTGGTCTTTTCTTTGATGAGGTCAGTCTGTTGGTTGTTACCTCTGTTGGGCTGTGTTGTGGAGATGCCAGGAGTGGGGGCATCATAAGCTGGGGGATAGGTGAGGGCAGTCTGGGTATCCTTCCTTGTTCACCACTTGGTGTCCAGTGTGGGCAGTGAGAGCAGCAATGCCAGCTCAAAAAAACAAAACAAAACAAAACAAAACAAAACAAAAAAGCAACCTTTTATCCCTAGTACTTCTAGATATAGACAATGAATCTCTTGGGTAAGCTGTTGATTGTTTTAGTCTGCCCTGCACTTTGACCCTTGGTGTCCAGGTAAGTCTGACCAAGTTCCATGAACAGGGAGTGTAGGAATTGTGAGTCCCTAAAGGAGAATTAAGACGTTATTCCCTGTAGGTAGGAGAGCAGATGCTCGTTACGTTATGTTCAATGGTGACTCCCAAATAGGTGTGTCTGCCTAGAACCTGTGCATATGATCTTATTTGGAAGAAGGCTCTTGACATATGTAACTAGGGATCTCAAAATTAGATTATCCTAAGTTTGGATGGACCCAAAATTCAACAGTGAGTGTCCTTAGAAGAAAAGGCAAGAAGACACATGGAGAAGACTGTGTAAACATGGAGGCGCTGGATGAATTGATGGATCTTTTAGTCAAGGAGTGAAAATGCTGGCGTTCACCAGAAACCAGGAGAAAAGCATGGCCCAAACTCTCTGTAAGAGCCTCTGGAAGCAATCAACACTGCTGATTCCTTGAGTTTTAAATTGGCTGGTTCCAAAACTGTGGAAGAGTAAATCTCTAGGTTTTTAGCTACTAGTCTCTAGTACTTATCTCAGCCCCAGGAAAGGAGTATATAAAAACAACTGAGGTTACTAAAATCACCAAGTATGACTTGGTCTGATTTGGAGCATTATCCCCAAAGCCAAATAACTGCCAAGACACCAGGTTGAGATTTGTATCTATTCTAGGCAGTATCTACTCGCCTCTCAAGCTGGTCCTTTCAGAATCCAGCTGTGCTGTTAGCCTCTTTGGATGTTCCTCCTTAAACAGACAATACAAACTCAGGGTACACATTTCATCAGGGGAGAAAAAGATGACAGAAAAGACCAAAGGACACGGAATCTGTTGCAGCAGGGACACGACTAGTGGCTGCAGAAAAAGCTGCTCTTTTGTCTTGACACCACAATACTTTCAGCCATCAATTTGTGGCTCTGAAGGTACACAAAATTTACCTTGGCAGCTGGTGCTGCAGTTTCTGTTCAGTAGCTCAAGAGTGGCTGCATTGGTTGTCCAAAGCCAGGTGCTATGGAAGCTGGATCCATTAAAAAGGGAGAAGGAGAGAAATAAAAACGCATTGCTGCTAGCTGTGGTCTGACTCTTTTGGGGATGGTAAGGGTTGCGTCTCCTTTTTTTTTTCTTTAGTTCCCCTAAGAGTAGGAAACAGCTACTCTCTCTGCTGATTCTTACAAGTGTGCTGCTTTTCCAGCTCATTAGCCACATTTGTCTGCTTTTTGTCGGGGCCACAAGCAGCCCTGGGAAGAGTGAAGATGCCAGCACAGCTGGATTCTCAGTGGTTGGCAGCTTGTGTGCAGATCAAAGCCAGTAAGACTGGGGCCCAGATGTCCAGCATAAACATAGCAGGATAGGAAAAGGATTCAGGTAGCCCTGGCTTTTGTTTTGTGTTTTTGTTGGTCAAGGTGGAGGAATATACCAGGAAATGGACCAGAAAAATTATTAAGTCTTTATTTCACATCCAGGACAACACATGTTGTCCTTTTCTAGACAAATTAAACAATGTTGCTTTATTTTAGATCACTCATAAGAAATGGAGAGGGAGGAAGGGAGGAATAAAAAGAAAAAAGAATATAATTTTTGAGTTAAAGTAAAAACATTCACAAGTTAACCACTTTATTTTTCAATTACATTTAAATAACAACACCCTGTGTACCTGGTGTGTACATGTACCTAACACACCCAGGAAAAATTATTGGAAATAACCATGCAAAAGAACATCACTGATTTTTTTCCCTGTCTTATCAGATACAGACAGCATTAGTTAAAAATGCAAGATAAATACAAGGGTGCCTTAAGCCTGTCAAACACAGCATGCAGAGCAAAGTCAAATATCACTTAATTTTATATTTTTAAAAGTAACTGCAGGCTGGGGATATAGCTCAGTGGCATAAGAGTCTGCCTGGCAAGTGCAAGGTCCTGAGTTCGATTCCTGGTACCACAAAAAAAGTAACTGCATTAAATCCAGGTGTAGTGAGCCACACCTGTGATCCCAGCACTGAGGGTGGGGGAGCTGAAGGAGAAGACTTACAAGTTCAAACACAGCCTGCATAACAGCAACAAAAGAGAAAGGACTGGGAAGGTAGTTTGGTGTGAAGGCACTGTGTTCAATTCCCAGTACTGGGGGGAAAAAGTGCATTGCATTGACTTGGAGGTGGGTACTGAGGAGGAATTGCATTCCACAAGGAAATAGTAGTCAAATCAGTTCAATGTTGTCCGTAGCACTCAGCCTTCAGCTTCCTGTGGCCCTTTTACATTGCCATGTTCTTCACAAAGCCCTCTTGGATAGATCACTAACCTACCTTCTAACCTCTACTTACCTATCTCCTTTCTTCTACACGCTGCCCTTCTCTAAAAGTGACTTTAAAAAAAAAAGTTGTTACTACTTTTACAAGGCAGAAAAACTGTATAAGAGGCAAATATTACTACTGGAAAGCTGTAGAAGGAGAGATAATTCCATTAGCCAGTTTGAAAGTCTGAATTTGTTTTTTTGCTTTCCTTTCAAGGTCAGTTTTAAGGCAGTATTATATTGTTCAGGTGCTGTGATATCTTGAACTGTTTATCAAGTGCTTCTCAGCAGAACACTACATACAGCTGTGAGTTTGTGAAGCCACAGTCCTCCCTAATGACAGTTTCCTCTTGTCTGTAAGGTGTTCACAACTTATGACTCCTTAATGGTACTTTCCTGGATGAGATTACCTGGAAGACATGAGGCAGGTGATGACCTTGGAGACGTTACTGATCCTGAGTCGGTCTCTTCCATTTCCATTCACGGGAAAATGAGGTGTCTCAGCCCATGTTTGCCAAGATCCCTTGGAGTTCAGAAACGCTGCAATTGTGTCATTAGAGTTATTCCAGTGGCTACAGAAAATGAAAATAATATCTTCTGTTTCCTGAGCACTAGCTACATACTGGGGATAATGCTAAGTCTCCAGCAGTCCCTGTTCAATCTAACCATCGAACCATGCCTAATAATTAAGAAAATATTCTTATAATCCCCATTTTATGTTTAAGAAGACTGAGGCTTAGGGTAGTTAACCAATGGGCCCTTCTTCCTTGAGTGCTTGATCCTCATAGCTGCACTCTATTGTAAATTTCATCCTAGCTTATGTTCAACTTATCAAATGGGATTTAAATTAATGAGATTTTACTGAACCAGGGAACATTGGTCCTTTAATGTCTTCCCATCCATCCTGCTAATTGGTCTTATAATTTTAGGTTCAGAGGATTTTATCCTGCTCGACTTAGAGGGATGAGGGTGGCAAAAAGGGCACAGTACCTGAAATGATTCTTTTGACCTTTCTCTTCAGCGTCTTTACCCAGAGTTAAATAACCCTATATTAGACAAGAGGGAATGTCAACCCCCCTACACTCTGTGATGCCCAAGACATTTCTCTTGTTCTAAATCCCAACATCCCTGCACTCATGTCCTCCAGTGCGTTTATTAATGACCAAGTAAACTGACATCCTATTTTTGTCCCCTGATCAGATCTCCTAAACAACTGCACTTCTGGGCCTCTATGTGCTTTGCTTTCTTGTAAAGTTAAGGGAAGGCTGCATTATCAGCTCAGGTGATCCATTACCGCTTCTTGAGGGGGAGCAATTCTCTGCAGGTTTCCTTATTTAGATAGCAACGTAGGTATTCAGCCTTCTCCTGTTCTCAGTCACTACTTGCTTAATTTCTCTCACTCTCAGTATCTCTCCTCCTTGGGTTCCCTCCCACTCATGTTTTAGCACTGGCATCCTCTACTAACATCCTAGAGAGAGCCTTTTGAGGTTTTTATTCTTGCACCCTCTGGAGAAATATGCTGCCTTGGGGAGGGAGCCTAAGCCAGGTTCACACCGGGCAATCAGGAGCCTCCTGGAGCTTAATACAAGGTAGTAGGTGTTGCTTTTCAGATTTTTTTGCCACTCTGGGTTCCTTGGGGTAGCTTTTTAGAGAACCCCTATGATATATTCTTTGTACTTTTTTTTTTTGCTAAGGGAAAAAGAAAAGCAGGAAGAAAGAGCCCACACATTGTCCTGGGGGAGAAATTAAGCAGGACGCACTGCAGTTCCTGCCCATGCTGCCCAGGCTCTTATAGCTACATTTTTCCTTTGGTGAAACTTCATCACACAGGCAAAAAGTGGATAATTACCTTTTGTTGCTAGTTTCTTGAAATCTGTTCATTTTTGTGTCTCCTGAGCCATTCCAAAAGCACCTTGGATTCTATAGTGTGGAGGACAGCAAATTTAAAAAATGATAATTATGTATTGCTCCTTAGACACTGGAAATTTTGGCCAGGTGTTGGCATACATCGATTTCTTTAATTCTAATAGCAACTCTGTCTGGTAGGTGACAGTACCCATGTCCTCATTTTACATATGGAGGTAGGCAAGGAAAACTTAATTGGCCTAAAGTCACAGTGGTATTAACTGGAGGAAAGGATAGTAGAATATGGATCTCTGTAACTTTATCCCACCATGAGCCAAGCTGAAGCACACTGGTCTTTTCACTCGTCCTTTGGAAAATAATCACTGGGTTTCTAGAAAGGAGATAACACTGTTGGAAGCACTGTGGGCTCCATCAGGAGGGAGGGAACACTTTTGTGCAGCTCTGAGAAACTAACGCATCACACACCTCATATAGTCTGGCAGTATCTAGTGGAGATAAGATGGTGTATGTCCCATCCCCAAACCCTGTATTTCTCAGTATATGTCCTAGTAAAAGTAGCACATGGTACATGAGAAGTCTCGTCTAAAAGTACCTATTTCATCACTGTGTCCTGGTCTAAACTGGAAACAACTTAATGCCCACTGGCTGATGAGTGGATTGACAGATTTGATGACTTCATGCAGCGCAATTCTACTTGATCCTTATAAGTGAATAGTGTCCATGTGAGTGGACACAGATTCAAACTCAAACATATTGCATTGAAAAAACAAGTGGGAAGAAGATGTGACCCTTTTAAAATGCACAAAATATTACATGGGTTATCTATTAGCTATGAGCACATCTCTAATTAAAAGAGAGACACGAGAGGGAGGGATGCACGTCTGCATTATGACTGCGGTTTCTCCTGGGCAGGAGCATGCAGTGGGGAATGGTGCGGCGGTGGACCGGGCAGGGGTTTCTACTCCTTCTCTAATACATTTCCCCAGGTAGAAACTTTGAAAAGAATAATGAGAAACTATGAGATTGTCAGATCCAGATGATAAGCCAATAACTGTATCTCCCTTGTTTCTCATTCACTGCACTGTTTTGTGTATTAATATTAGTTTATAACAATTCTTTTCCAAGTACAAATGAAAAAGGCATCAGCAGGGTTTGCAAAAAAGTTGTGTGTGTGTGTGTTTGTGTGTGTGTTTTTGTGCGTGTGTGTGTGTGTGTGTGTGTGTGTGTGTCCTCCCCAGCCTCCAGCATGCAGCAGTGTCTTCCAGCACAGTCCCCAGGATTTGGGGCAGATGGCAAATGTGAGGGGCAGGTGGCTGAAGCTGCTCTGCATTCCAGATGATCTCCCATCCATGTCCGCATCTCAGTGCCAGCCAGGACGGCTCCCCACAGCAGACCTGCTAATGTTTTTCTCATCTAACTTTAAAAGGCAAAGGTTCTTATCACTCCTCAGGGCAGAAAATCAGCCACGAGTTCATTTTTCTTGAATTCTAGACTAAATGTTGTGGTTCCTCTTCTGCCCACTGTAATTCTGTCTGAAGTGCTTCGGAAATTATGAGCTCTCCAGAGAGAGAAACGTGCCTTTCTGAAGCAAAAGGGGAGAGTATTCTGTAGTTCTGGTCACTAAATCCCAGGGGTTCTCTCTGTCCTTCAGGTTGCCGAATATGCCAGGCAGTGTGGTGCCCTGTTTTGAAGGCCTGCTGCCCAGCAGGACTCCATGCCAAAGTCACCATCCTGAACCACAAATATGTCTCATGTCTGTTTCAGGGGAGACTTTCCCCAATTATTCTGAGCAATCTGTCCTTTGCTCCACATCTCCCCTCTTCGCTCTGTCACTTACAGTTCTATCACCTCTTCCGTTCCTCTCATTTTATATTTCTCTCTTGTCCCGTCCTTTTCCTCCTGTGCTCTTTTCTCTGCCTCCAGAGAGCTGGCTACAAAGCTCCAGTAGTTGGTCCTGCCTCTAGGCCAATTATAAGTGCTTTGTATTTAAAAGTCTGTATTCATTAAACATTATTATATTTCTGTTCTTGTCCATTGAGAACTTTCTAAATTCAGACAATCTTTGGCCAAGTGCTAAAAGATGTATATTCAGGGCTTTGTTCAAGCTTGAATTCACTATATGGTCTTGATTAAGTAGAGCCAATACTCTTTGTCTCCTGCCAGGTATTATGAAGACCTGGGAGGATGTGTGAGTGTGGAATAACTGAGACAAACAGAGATGGAGATAAAAATGTCAGGTGCTGCTGTAACTTCTCTGTCAGGTTGAAGTAGCTGCTGACAGGGCTTAGGGTGCTTCCTGCCAACATCTATTGCTCTTCTATAGCACGTATCCCCATGAAAGTATTCTGATTAAGAATCCCTAAGGGGGGGATCTTTTAGTTATATATGTATATTGGGCCAACTTCTTTCTTTTATTTGACAAAAACAAGGGACAATTTAGTGGATCCATAGAGTCGGAAGACTTTTAGATCAATGAAGGAAAACATGTCTTCCTAATAAGTCTTTAAGTAATTCCTCTTTGCTCATTTCCAATTCACTAAGACTTATTCAGGTAATAATCTCTACAACTGGGTAAAAAATGAGGCAATAAACATATAATGCAATTGATTAAATAAAAAACCAGCCATTTGTGTAGGCCAGAGCTGGAAGGGCAGGGCAATTACTTAAGAAGCTGGGGCTTTTTCTTTGCTGTTCAGAAGCCCCACTGCGGATTGCAGCGAGGAAGGTCAGTGTCCGCAGTTCCCACGGGGGCCTCAGCGGCACGCAATCACCCAGGAAATCCTGTGAGAAAGACCCAAGAGGCTTTGGGTCCAGTCAACCAATTCTCTTGTTTGATACAGTGTAAGATTCTGGAGCATCCCATGGGCTGATATGGAGGAGATACAGCTTCTCTTCACAAACCTGGAACTGTCACTGTGCAATTTGTTCTTGCCTGTCTGGTTTTTAGATTCTCAATTTAAATTATATCTGGAGTGCAACATACATATTTTCCTCTCAAAACTGAGAAAAATTGTGAGACTAAACTCTGTGCCTACACTTACCTAATAGATGTGTATCTTGGTTACTTGGTTATTCACTCTCTGTTTCTGGTTCCTCCGTGTTCCCCCATCGCTAGCCAAGAGGCATCTGTAAGAGCTCTCAGAGTACTCTGGAAAAACTGGAGTGGAGGCTGTGTACCAGACAAAATTGGGAATGATGCTAATGAGGTGAATACAGTCTGAAAGAGAAAAACTCAGCTGACAGGAATACCCAGCTGTTTGGAGAATCATAGGGTTAGGGCCTATGTAACATGGCAGTTTTCAGAAGCTTTCCTGTGAGTTATGTGGGACAACTCTTTTCAGAGTGTATGTGACATTCAGCTTAACATTGTATTGCTTACATCTTTGGCTGCTGGAATATACACTTTTAACACATATCTTTATGTGTTAGAAAAGAAAAGTTAGAAAAGTTAGAAGGTCAAAGACGTTTGACCTTCAGAAAGCCGACAGAAGGTCCCGGGATTCATGCAAATTCCCATGCCACATGCCCTGAGAGACGCCCAATTTTATCCTGGAGTCCTTTGGAATGGAAAGGGTTTTAATTGTAAAGTGCCATTTTCTTTTTTCACCTATTATGTAATTAGGTGGCAAGAAATTCAACTTTAGCACCTAGAGAAAAATGGAACCACAAGGAAAACATTGCCTTTGGTTTAGGGGCTAAGGCTCAGTTCCAATTTAAAAACTGAAAAAGAATCATTGGGTCAGTTGGCACTGATAGGATCCACTCTGTCTCAAAAGAGAAAGGGAGATGAAGGTGTAGCTCAGTGCAAAGCTCCTGTATGAATCCTTACCACCATTAGGAAGGGGACTCAGTGTATAGCAGTGTTGCCTTGGCCTCCCAAATAGCACTAAGCAGGATGTATTCTGAGTAACCACACAGAAGACAGAAAGTGCAAGGTCTACCTTGAATCTCTTTGTAGTTTAGTATTCTCTCAATTAGGGTTTTAGACTCTGATTTCTAATGATAATTATGTCTGCTAAAGCTGGGCTATTAATGAAGCATTTGCACAGTAGACTATCTCAGGTTTTGCTGTCTCTAATCTCTAGATCAAGATCATGAGCCTTATGTAGGTTAAATATTTCCCAGAAAATTTAGTGTTGCCACTTTAACCCCAGGGTCCTTGTCACCTAGGAAGTTGTACCAGGGTTTCCCAGGGTATAAATTCACTTCCCACACAATCCTGAAAATTCCCTATGTGTGGGGCACTCTATTAGGGAAAGCAAAATGAAAGGCAGTTAAATGTGGTAACTAAATGCTTCTTCCAATGAGACAGCTGTGGAAGTAGGTAATTTCTATTCTGGCTGGCACAGTATGTAAGAGTTAGGGTGGAGATCTAGGAGGGTCCAGTTCCTCTCGGAGGGTTCAGGAATGAGACAAGGGGAAGTGTTTGAGTAAGATTTTTGAGGTATCACTAATTGCATGCTAGGTAGATAGAATTTCCATGGAGAAAAGCACAATCATTACTCTGCTACTATCAAAATAGCTCCTGTGGTGTGTTCAGATTCTCTCCTGGCCACTTGGACTGTTCTTTGGTAGAGTAGCCATCATTCACTGGAGGAGGAATGTGACCCACATGAGCACTGTGTCCACATTTGATTCTCTGACCAGTTTCAGTGACTTCTCTTTTTATTAAATATTGGATTAACTTGCTCTACCCACATCAAAAAGCAAACACTCGGTCATCCTGGTGATCTTGCACAATTTGCCTGCTGCTTACAGATTGGAAGGAGGATGGCGGTGAACTTGGATTCTTTGGGTGGTCTGGTCTGTGTTGTCTCCGGAGTCTACAGCGGGCAATGCTGTCAATGTTTCTATTTATTTCTTCATTTAAAAAATCCAGATGGTGATAGTTATTTCCAAAATGAATGCAGAAATGTGAACTTTGATATAATAAAATAAAATTCAGCTTATTGTTTCTGTTCCATAATAACTGTTTCTTGGAAGTGAGGAGTGATTTAGAGATGAGAAAGGATTGAGCATCCCCTTTGCTGCCACTATCATTTGTTGAGCTGCATGTTCCCTCACTCAAAAGAGACGGCCAAGCATTTGGCTGGAAAGAGAAAGACATCTGAGAGCAATGAAGTAGCATTCATGCCTCAAAATGCTAGCCACCTATTTGTCCTACAATTTCTGTTTGCCCAGCTCTTCTGCCTCAGTTTCTCTCCTTTGAGAGGAAGAAGTCAAATATCACAGGAACACTGAGGTCTGTCACACACCTTGAGGGCTTAGGAACCAAAGTACTGTGCGAAAACAAGATATTATTAGAAGGCACAGTTCTCACAGAGAAAGTACATTCTCACTTGCTTCACAGGTGCTCTGAGGTGAAGAGTGGCAGAGAAGCCCTGCTGACCCAGCGTAACCCAAAGTAGGACTTCTCTCCAAGCTTTGCTTCTCCTGTTGTCCTCCTCAACCTCCAAACCTCTCTCTCCCTACTCTGCTCTCATTTCTCTCTTTTCTTATCAGAATCTCAGAATTCAGATCTCCCATGACTTTTCTGCCATATGCATCAGTGAACAGCCTTAACATGCTTTCCTGGTGGGCCTAAGGGGCACCTCTTTAACCTGAGCAGAATTGGCTTCCTAGAGAAGCAGCTAAAGATGAGGCGGGCCATTTGCATTACCTATTGAAATGGACAGTGTAGTTTTTGTTTGCTTGGGATCAATTTCCTAAGCAAAAACTGTGCCTGTCTCTGCTCTTAACATATGGATCATATGGATCAAGAAAGGTTACTTTTCATTTCCAGTTCGAAAGATAAACAGATGTCTTAGTCAACAACTCTGTCCCATTCCCTGGCCATGGTGATGTGTTCTGACATGGACATGACTAAACCAATGAGATGCGATGTTGGGACTTTAATTAAGAATAGTCAGAAAAGCCAATCTTTTCCTATGGCTGCAAAGCTGTGGAAATGTGAGGCTGGCCTTACTGCTGACAGTCCTCACCACTGGGTGGGATGGGGATAAAGCCCTTGCCTGTGAATAGAGCTCTTGTAGAGAACAAGTGTAGCTGAGACAGTGTTGACAATGTTTGCTTCCCTGAAGGCTGAAGTTCATTCTAACTCTTGAGCTTGATGGTTTCTCAGGGTCACACTGGCTTTTCCTTGTGCCTGCATTTGCAAAGTTCAACTTTCCCCTCCAGCTGGCTCATTCATGGCCTGCTTTAACCCATGTCATCAAAGAAAAGAAATCCTAATACTGTGCTCAGCTTCTTGAGCAAATCCGTATCAGAGATCATTGCCCAGCCAATGGATTAAAAGCTGGTGGGCCTGATATCAAGGTCTGCTGATGAAGTTCAGCTGTGTATGCTCTAACAAGGTGCCCAGGTGATTATATGTGTTTGTAGGTGACTCAAGCTACTTGTGAAGCCTGGCAGGTTTTCTTCTAGCCTCATTCTGGTCTTCCTCTTAATACTATCTTCTCCCATCTCTCCTAAGTGAAGTCTTCCTTCTTGGTCAATGATTCTAACCCATCCCCATTTAATTTCATGTAAACTTTACACCAAGGTGTCAATGACTACTAAAAGACTAGTAAGTTAATTTTTAATGGATTTTTTTTTCATAAAGGAAGATTTATTATAAGAACTTATTACATTACTTGATTACTCATCATATACATGAAACCATTAAGAGAAGGTAGAATTAATACTACTAAAGATGTTGGTAACCTTTACTTACTGCAAAGCAGCATTTTACAAATGGACCTGTATTTTCGCTTTTTTCTTCATTTAATCTCAAAATTTCTATGAGGCAATTGTTCTTTGTCCCATTTTACAGATGACAGAAGTGATTGTGGATCATAATACTTGAACGTGTATTTATTTTAGATTTGTGCATCTGATCAACCTGTGACAGGACTGAAGCATTTAATTTTCTGCCTAGAAATGGATATTGGAGGCTGTTTTATGATTTTGGTGATCTTGACACTTCTTTCAATTTGATGTTTTTGGAAATACAGAAAAACTGAATTTTCGTCAAAAACGCACTTGGATAATGTAAGTTTTGATGGTAGAAATTTAGAAATGTGAATATAAAAAAGTAAAAAAAGTAGTTTTTAAAGTATGAATCTCAAAGGCATGTCTTAACAATTCAGGAGTATTTTTCCTCATTTTTGAGCATGCTGAAATAAATAAATACTATATGTATTCTCACATGCCGTCTTTATCTGAACCTAAAATTCTATTACTATGAGTTACGTCTTGTCTCCAGTATTGTAAAACATGTTCATGCAATTCTTCAGAACTGAACAACAATAAGGACTTTGGACTTCAAAGGGATAGAATATGGATAATTTTCACTATTCTTTCCATTAAGTTAAAATGAAATTCTTGGGCATTTGTTATAAAATAAGTATAAGGGTAGAGAGGGTGATAGACCAATTACACAGCCTTCTCAACAAATGGTGCTACAGCAGTTGGACATCCATATATAGAAAATAAAAATTATGTTGACTTAAGTGTCTTTTTTTTTTATATGTTACTACATACAATATATAGTAATGACATTCACCTTTAGGAATTGATGTATATTCATACCATGCACACCTTTAATATACTCAAAATGGATCATGGACTTAATTGTAATATGTAAAACTGTACAGCTTTTATAAGAAAAAAACACAGAGAAAATTTAATTGTCCAGGACTAGATAACAAAATTATGAGATTCAACATCAGAAATATTACCTGTGGAAGGAAAATTGTGATAATTTGGACTTCATTAAAACTTGTTCTTTAAAGACTTTGATGTGAAAGAATGAGAGGAAATTGCAGGCCAGAAAAACATATTGCAACCTCATAACCAACAGCTAGTCTCTAGAAAGTACACAAACCCTTCAAAGTCAATAGTATAAAAGCAAACAACATAATTAGAAAATGTGAAAAAGATATGATGAGACCTTTTTCTACAGCATTTACAGATGATAAATAAGCCCTTGAAAAGGTATTTAATACCACCCAGCATTAGGGAGATGAAAATTAAAACCACATTAAGATACCTTCAAGTACTTATCAGAATTGCTACATGAAAAATACAACTAACCCAAGATGCTGATGAAGAGAAAGAGAAATTGAATCATTTAAACATCACTCATGGGAAGTGGGTCAGTGATTCTGGAAAACATTATGGAGTTAAAAACCAAACAAAGCAAAAACTATACCTGAAAATCTCCCATGACCATTCCTGGGCATTATCACAGAGAAGCAAAACATATGGTTCCACAAAAAACCTAACATGGATGTTTGTGGCAACAGCTTTATTCGCAATTGCCCCAAACACAGACTGCCAGGGGTAAGTGGCTCAAAGAACACACTCTAGTGCAGTAGTTCAGGAAAAAGCCTTTAACACCTCACCATTGCACCTTCAGAGCCAGCACCGTATCCACTACATAACAGACCCCACACATACATTTGTGAAATATATTAGGAGTATTTTCACATTACTATTAAATAGAACAGTTAACACTTCTTTTCTGATCAATTTTGCATGCTTATATCTGGTAATCTGAAAAACTATTTTGAAGATAACAATATGCGATAAAACAGCCAATGTTGAATTCCTATGACCTTGTTTAGTGAAATTCTGTATCCTTTTTAACTTTTTGTTTTTATTTTTTATACTCTTTAATGGTTTGATCAATCTTGCATTCTTACATTTGGTAATCTGACCAACTCTGATGAAGATAAAAATATATAATATAACAAGCACTATTAATTCTTATCGTTTTTTTCTGAAACCCTGTATGATTTGTATTTATTTTGCTTTGTTTGTTCTTTGTTTTGCTAATGCCCTTTTCAAAATTCTCTTTAAAATTAGAATAAAACAATTTAATAAACCACAGCGGGAAATTTCAATGGTTTTTGTCCTCTGCAATTCAGGTTACATGGTGTCAACCACAGTTCACAAAAAATTACATGGAAAATTCCAGGAATAGTTAACAAAATTTAAATAACTTTCATTACAAATGGGATTCTAATTGTTATTACTGTTAAACTCTTGCTGTGCCAAATTTATGTGTGTACAGGAGAAGAACATAAGACACAGTTCAGTACCATCTGGCACTTCAGGCATCTGCTGGGAGGCTTGGGATGTGTCTCCAATGATCAAGTGGCACTGTAGTATAGCTGTGCCATGGAATGCTACTCACTTATGAAAAGGAACTAATTATCAGTACAGAGAGCAAAATGTATGAAACTATAAAGAGTGAAAACACTGAGTAAAAAAATCTGATTCTAAAAGGTCACATACTAGAAGATTCAGTTTGTATAGCATTCTCAGAATGACAAAATTTAGAAATACAGAACAGATTAGTAACCACCAAATGTTGAGAAGGATTTGGGACAGGTGAGAAATCACCCGTGTCTATAAAAGTGTACATGAGAGATCACTGCTGGTGGAAAGGTTTTGTACTTTGACTATAACAATGTCAGTGTCCGGTCAAGATATTATACTGAAATTTTGAAAGAGGTAATCACTGGGCACACTGGCTAATGAAAGTAGAGGAACTTTTCATAGTATTTCATAAAATGAATACGGATTACCAGTGATTTGTTCTCACAGCAACAGTATTACCCAGGCATTTGTAAGAAGTGTAGGATGAGGGCCTGCCCCAGAACTGCGGAGTCTCTAAGCTCATTTATAGTTGCATTCATATTTAAAAGCACTGGTTTAAGTCATGGCTAGTATGTGCAGGACAGGATACATGATACAGGCAGCTCAACTACCTAAAACAAGTTTTCTGATTGTTGCAGTAAACAAGCATTGCATTGTGTGAGGGTGGGAAGAGGATCCAGCACACAGGAATGGATGCTTCCAGTCTCTTCTCAGCCATTGAGTCCATTATTGAGTTGGCACACTGACTGCAGGTTCTGTGCATTAAGAACCTAGTTGTGTCTGAGGAGACTTGAAATGGAGAAGAGCCTAGAAAGCGCCACAGATGAGAAACAAATGGAAGGTTATTATGTAAGTGTTACCATGTAGGAGATGACGGTGAGAGAAGAAGGTGACAGTAGCAGCAGGGGGCCTTCCAGTGCAACTGAGTGATCCCTAGTTGGCAATGACTGACACTGTCACTGGCTTCCTATTGGGTAGATCCTTCCTGATGACTGGATTATCAAGCTGTGGCTGATTGATCTTTGCTAGAAAGACACTATGAAAAAAAAAAAAAAGACACTATGGAAAGAATGACAATCCAGCAAGTACACAGTCCTTCTAATTCTACTTAAGCCAAGCTAAATTAGATATGTCTTTTTCCTTTAGACTTTCAAAATTTATAAAAAGTTTCTCCATTTCCTTCTTTCTCCATTCCCATCTGATATGACTTACTTTGTGTAGCACATTAAGTTAGATATTGAGTAGAAGCAAGAGTAAGACCATCTTCATCTATCAGTAATGTAAAAGAAATAGAGAAGAGTGATCCTGAAAAATCACTGTATACAGCATAAAGCAAATAAGACAGGAGAGTGGAAATGTTCAGTAGTGCAGAAAGAGAACTAAGGGCATGTTATGTGTCAGGATATGGATTAGGACCTTCTTCCCGGCGGAAGTAAGTGGTACATCTGTTCCTGAACCTTGCTGTGTTACTAAGATTGTGGAGGGTTGAGGATGGTGCTGCTTTGTTGAGGGATGGACACAACTGAAGTCAAATCAGAGGTGGCATCAGACACACGCGTAAAGGTTTAGGGAACAAAATGAGGTAAGGAGAGAAAGGACCTCTATTGTCTTGGCTTCGGAATGCCACACCATGAATGGAGGATGTTATTCTGCAGGAAGTGGAGGTCCTCTGAAGGTGTGGACCATATAACTCAGCCTAAGGGAGTGCACTGGAGACCCTGGAAGCATAGTACCCGTGTTCACATCGTAGCCCTGCCACTTTCTTGCCACAAGCCATAGGAATGGATTTCTTGGCTCCTTAAGCCTCCTCCTTTTACCTGTTTGTAAAGTAGGGATAACTTGTGCTGTTACTGTAAGGCATACTACCCACTTAAAGCTCTAATATAGTGCATGGTGGGTAGTAAATTCTTGATGAGTATTTAGAAAATGACAGTGACTGTAGCCTCACCCCTGAGACGGACGATTGAACTGATGGCTGTGAAAATCCTCCTTATGTCTGAGCTCTCAAGAGGTTCAATAATGCTGTCCACAAATCTCCCATTCAGTGGCCAACAGAGATAACTGTATGTTCTTCTCAAGATATGTTTTCTCAGACCGCAGCTGGGCTCCTAAGAGCCATGAGATGTGCCCACATGTTACAGTACAGATTCAACAGTGATGAAATCTCTTTTATTAAATGTTTTAAAAACCTAAAGATTCACTTTATCCATTCTGAATTCACAATGCCAGCTTACAGAATAAGTAAGTAGTTTTAGATGTAGAGGGACATTTTCCTAAGTCAAAGAATTAAGTAGAAACAAAGAAATCTCTGGAGTAGATGGGAACACCCCTATGGATTCTACAGCAAGATACTTTCAGAAGTGAAAATCTCTCACAGAGTTTCTCAACAGGAGGCTCATTAGTTTGCTGGGAGCATCCTTCTGTCCTGACAGTTGTACTAAGCACTAAGCATATTCTGAGTCTTGGCTTTACTCATCAAAAGCTAGAATCCTGGACTAGGTGTGGTGGTGCACACCTGTAATCTTAGCACTCAGTAAGCTGGATTATGAGTTTGCCCGGGACCAGTCTGGATTGCAGAGTGGGACTCCATGGTAGATGGAGAGATGGATAGATAGATGGATAGGCAAGCAGACAAAGTCACTTGAGCCCCTGTAATGACCATAGGCAAACCCCATACACACTGTAATACAAACAAACAAAAGTAACATTTCCAAACATCCCTAGATGGTGGCAGGTAGGTTCACCACACACCGAGCACTATTATGAAGATGCTATCTGTGAGAGAAAAGCCTACAAGCATTCTACTTGGCCATGGCTTATTTAACAGGTGACAATGAAACTTCCCAACTGACCTTGAGTCAGAAAGTTACCCATCCTGATGTCTCAGTATCCTTTCCTATAAAGTGGAAGAAAGAAAGGAAATCTATGTGTACCATGGAGCAGAATCATAAAGCTATCCATCTCAAAATTTATCTGACCATTGGCATTTCAGCTTCTCTTCTGGTACATGACTGTTCAGTCATAGTACTTGTTCAGTACCCCATTTAGTGCAACCTGGGGTGCCGTATTTTGCACAATGCACCATTACTTTACAAGTGCTATAGAAAGAACCAACATTACCATTTAAATGCTGACTGACACAGAGCTTTCGTGGCATTTCAAATATCTGTCTATATCCTAAGTGCTGAAATTAATTAATTTTTGGTTCCAGGACTTGAATCCTGGGCCTGTGCCTCCCCACTATATCTTTATATATACTTTAGAATTATTTGTCAACATTATTATCCTGCATTACTCCTGTACATGTATAAAAAAGTAGACTATTCCTGACACTTCATATTGTAAACCAATTTTGTGACTCCCCTTTGACCTTAAAGATGCATTTTGACCAAATGAGAATATTTTCTCTGCTACTAAGAGTAGTTCAGATAGCACAGTGTCAAGAATCAGCACAGTAAAAAAAGCCAGAGGGCTGGGGCTATGACGGTGACTTTCTGACGATATGTCTACCTGCAAGGATGGCCTGAGGAATGCTGAGAAACAACAGGCTCACCTCTGCTCCCTTCCTTCCCCACAACCCCGAGTCTCTTTGTGGCTGAAAGGATATTTCTCTGCTGCCTTCAGGACTTTCTCTGAAGTCCTGACACACAGTCTGCTGTTTGGATGCTTTAGTGTTTGATGTTTCCATGTGCCCAGGCAATGAGAACTCTAGCAGAAATCCAGCCTGGCTTGGAGGACAGAGATTATAAAGCAGTACACAATTCAAACTGCATCCTCGTTTCACAGGTATTAAAAGGGTAGAAAAAGTTGTGTGTTGGGAAAGATGAAATGTAGTAAAATATACATTGTTTTGAAGAAAAAGTGTGCCTAAAATATTCATGTGTATTCTGTGGCAAGCGAGAACTTGCTGTCTAATTCTCCATGATTTAGTGTCATCTGCAGACCCATATGTGTGCTGCTCTGTGGATCACAGGGCAAACCTTGCTGGAAGGTCTTTTTGTATTGGTTACAAGAACTAAGAGCTGTTATTACATTTATCCTCTCCATCCATCTCCTCACACTTGATGGAAGCAAACAGGAAGCATAGCCTTCGCCGAAGTTCACTCACAACTAATCCCTGTCCCATAAAGCACGCAAAGCCCACAGGAGTGCAGATTCTAAAATAAGTGCCTGTATGTGCACTTGTCTTACTGGTGTCCACAAACCTGTTCCATGTGCACATCCTATCACTGTCTCTCCCTGTTCTGACGTAAAATTCAACAGTGGGCTTGTTTCAAAGTTGAAATTTGGGAAATAGCTCTAAAGAGCAGCAATGCAATGCCTGGAGCCCTCCTGCAAGAAATGCTGTCTGCCTCCACCTTATTTAGCACCTTGTGTTGGAAACTTACCATCTGCCCTGAAATCGTCTGTCCCACCTCAAAGCCAGCGTTTAGCTATGTTAATAGAATCAGAGGATTCAAAACTTACACATTGCAAATGGTGTCAGCTAAGCCACTAAAAGATGTCTCCTCAGGTGCTGCTGCCACTCAAGAAGCGTCATTTGAATCAGCCCCCCAAGGAGGACGTTTTGGGGAAAATAGCAGAGCTTTGGCTTCTGTGTTTCCCTGCGAGTTTAGCTGTGTTTTCAGGTCAGAACACTGGCCTGAGCTGTCGGTCTGATGAACCTATTTCTACTATTATCAACTTGTACTTTTCTAGGAAGGCAAGCTCTCCTTTTGCTGGCTCCATTGGAGTCATCTCGCCTCTGACAGCCCCCAGTGTCCTGCTTTCTTAGTCTTCCATCCAGTCACTTCAGTCCTGAGTCTTGAAGTTAAGTTTTGCCAGTGTGCCTTGCATTTGCTCAGCGGAGAATAAGGCAAAGTAGGCCCTTGCCCCTGGAGCTGGTGGTCAGACCGAGAGGATAGGCAATCCCAGGTAGAAATCATGAGAAAGCACGGGAAGAGGTTAATAAAATTAGGAGTTCTGGGGGGGGCATAAGAGCACCCAAGGTACACTTAAAAATGGAAGAATAAGTATCAAAACAGTGTGATAGGGCTGGTAAGTTTTTACAAAGGCAAACAGTGAACATTTTCTTTCTTCTTAATATGGGATGCACTTCCTCAGAATTGCAGACCCTTTGAGAAGTTAGATTTCTGGTAAGCATTTCTAGAGTCCCTGCCTGCTCCTACCTTTCAGAGAAGAGAACCCTTCTCCGTAGTCATCTTCTGCGTGGCAGGGGAGCCTCCTTGGGGCAGAGACTGCAGCTGAGATGTGGTAGGTGAGGCTGATGCAGGCTGCAGGGAGTAGGAGGTCGGGCCGAGAGCCTGCTGAGTTGAGGGGCGAAGATGGCTTTCACAGCTATTCTCAAAATTGCCATTAGGAGCACCTGAGAACTTTTAAAACACAATCAACAAATATGTATGGTAGTTTCCTCATGATTCTGTAAGCAACTATCCCAATCTGGGTGACTGAAACATCAGAAATGTATTTTTTCTCCATTGTGGAGGTCAAAGTCCAAAATCTTGCTCACTGTCCTAGCCCAGGGGTATTACTGTTAACACTCCATTCCCTGCTTCTATCATCCTTACATCCTTCCCCTGCATACCCAGGTCTCGATATGGCCTTCTCCTTTCTGTGTGTCTCCATCTGTGTGTCTCATCTCTTTCTACAAGGACCCCAGACAGCCTGGATTAAGGATTCACCTGACCCCTAGATGACCTCATCTTAACTTGTATCTGCAAAGACTTTCTTTCCAAATAAGGCCATGTTCATGAGGGTTTAGGACTTCTTCTGTGGGGACATAATTTCTCTGCAACAAGGAGATTCTGCTTAGAGCTACTGAATTGTTAGTTCCAATAAGAATTCAAAGATGAAGTCAGTATTAGGCACAGAATTCATGCTCAAAGAGAGGAAAGAGAAAATGTTTTGAGAATTCAAAGACACCAGTTTGGTGTTTACCAGCTGTGGCTCTTTGCCTCTGTCATTTGGTGTTCTATATGTCCTACTTTTATCACACTTTAAGAAAAATGTGAACAACTGCTCCTGTCTTATATCAGAGAGTTTCACGGTCCAACATGAACATAACTAATTACTTGAGTCATTGTCTGGTGCTCTGTAAATATTCTGATCATTGGGTACTTATGGTGGCCCTAGACATTGATACCTTTCACTGGGCTTTTGTTTCCTCACTTGATAAAGAGTTGTACTAGATGGCCTCCAGTGGGGCAGACAGCTGAGAGATTGGAAGGATCCTAAAATGACCAGGAAGAAGAGTGCCTCATGTCCTTCGTTTGTGTGTTTTAGAGCCAAAAGTAACAGAAAGGAGAAGATATTGTTCAGAGAGTACTAGGTCTACAACACACTTTCAGCTTCTCCCAGCTGATTTCAAGGCTCATTCTTGCCTGATAGTACATCCTGTACTAGGATAAGGCAAGAGGTGGTGCAATTCTCAAACAGAGACCGAAGAAAACCGTCCAATAAGATCGAAGCCTTTCTGATCTCTCCTTCACGTACGCTCTGGGGGAATAATTGCATACTTTGGATGAGAAATTAGAAAGAGTAGATCACCAATGGTTCAACATTAAAAAGGTTTACCAAAAACTTTTCTTGAAATGAACTAATTAATAAAAACTACTGTGTATTTTATGAGACAAAGGAGGTAACAAGAATTGGAGATGTAGGATAAGTAGCAGCGGGGGGATGATTGTGATGGAATGGCCCAGGGGGGCTCTCAAATTACTAGTGTCACCCCTGCAGATTGACTTTGATCCAATGATCCCACAGGGCTTCTCAATGCCCCTTTGTTAGGCAGGGATGTCAGCAGAAGTACATTCTACTTTGCTATAATCTGATGATGGCGAACCCGTGGCACGCATGCTGCAGCTGGCTGTTTGTTATTAGGGAAAGTTCTGAAAGGTTCGCCACGATTGCTCTAGTCAAACAGCTGTAAATAGAAAGTGTCTCCAAACTGGTGACCTGACGTAAGATGGAACTGCAACACTGAAGAACAAGGGCACATGTTATGGTACAGATGAAACTGGACTGAAAAGGAACCTTTGAAACCCTGGGTCCTGGAGCCGTTATCCCAAGGTGAACTGTGTTCTAAGGCCTAAAATTTTAAGTGTTCCCATGATGTCATCTGTAAACCTTGCAGAGACCCTGAAGGTTAACATTGTAATTGACCTTTCTAACACCATATATGTGAGCACACCAAGCTTTCCTGTCAGCCATGCTAGAAACATTCACCTGCTCCTCAACCTTCCTGTCTGCCAGCAAAGCTATTCAAGCAAGAAATCAAATCCTCCCACAGGAGCCCAGGGCACACCTGATCCTCTTACTCTGTTACACAGAGTCCTGCAGGTTCCCTGTGCTCCTGACTACACACGGCATGTCTGTCTCTTCATGCAATGTGGTGTTCTCCTTCCTGGGCTGTTCAGTAAATGTGATTAATAAACTGCAGTTCATCTCCTGTCTGGTTTAGCCACGCCCAAACCTCCAAAGCATACTGTTCCACTCATCAATGGGCTAAGTAAGAGGTGAACGTTATACCCTCTCTTGTTTTAGAAGAAGAGAACCAGTTCAAGAGACAGGGAAGAGCGACTCAGCCAACATCTTCTCAGCAAGGATAATGCTATTATAAAACGTTCGGCTAACATCCATATTCAGGGCTAAGTAGTGTATTCAGCATTTGCTGTGTATGTATTATTTGACTTAATCTTCACAAAAGCCCATATAGCACCCCCATTGTTATTATTAACATTGTAGTTGTGGGAACATTAAACATAGTGACGTCCTCTGTGAAGGTTGCACATTTGGCACATTGCTAGAATTCAAACCCAGTGTCTGGGGATTACTTAACTATATTCTTGACACTGTGCTAAATTCCTTGTGGGGTTGTCATTTGGAAGCTCTATTCTCATTCTACAAAGTTGGACTTGGAAAGTTTCAGTATCTCCTTCCAGGTGAAAATGATACTAAATCATGAAGTTTAATTTAAAATCTCTCATGATTTTTGATTGTTTGTTTTTGTTTTAATGCTATGAGCATGAAAGGTTATATGGAATGAATGGAAAAAGAAAGGGTCAAAAATGCCATTACCAGGACTCGGACAGGTATCCAAAGGCCTAATTTCTGCTTGCCTTTGTCCTTCCTCTCAAGGTTAAAAATGCTATCAACATGCCTGCTTATGTTTGTAACAATATTCTGTGCAGCAGTAACTGTGGCTCCAGGTATACTGCTAAATGTTTTATGGTAGCTCTCATTCCCACCTTACAAGATATGGAAATGGCTTCCATAAGCTCTTTACCAAATCTGGCAAAAATAATTTTAGGTTGCCAAGAGTAGTTGTTAGGGAAAACTCTGGTCTGCATCCAGAGTGTGACATTTATTGGTAAGTGTAGTCTTGAAAATGTATTTAACTTGTCTGAAATTGAGTTTCTTAAAGATATAGGCAGTTATAACAGTAGCTACCTGATAGGATAGTTGGGAGGATTCTATCAGAAGCTCCTTGTAAGCATTGAAATACGTACTTGATAAGAGACAGGCATTACTGCTAACTCTTCACAGGCATGTAGAAGCTTAAGGATCATCTATTTCAACTTTATTTTCTAGTGCTGAGTGCAAAAGAAACTGGTTCAAGGTCATTCAGCAAATAGGTGCTTGAATTAAGGGTGCGCCAAGTTAATCTTGGGTATAGAAAATAATTTTATGTTAATGCATATTTTTCTCCTTTTAAATTGTGTGTGTGTGTGTGTGTGTGTGTGTGTGTGTGTTGTGTGTAAAGAAATGAGAGAACTGATCTATTGCCTTAGTTGCCTTCAAGTCATTAGTCAGCATTATGGGTTTTCCTATGTCCAAGGAAGGCTAATTTCAGTCTTCAAAGAAGAATTAGTAGAGACTAGGAATTAACAACACTGGCAAGAATTCATGAACTTATAATTGGAGCCCACAGTTTTTTTAGATAAAGCTGTTTGACATGCCAATATACCTATTAAGGGCTGTGGAGACCATTACAATAACTACACTAATAATTACAGACGGCAAAGCCAGTAACATGTACACTTGTGCTACACCGAGCACCACGCTTCCTGTAGAACAGTTCTACACATAGTGCTATTTAAAACACAGGTCAGTAGTTCCCACATATTTGGATTTCAGGAGTGATGTCTTAGAAGAAAAGAAAAATAAACCCCTGGCATGCAAGAGCCAGACATCACCCCAGTTAAAGATCTAAACAATAAAGACAAAACATACTGTATAATTTAAAAAAAAATTATTCTAACACCCCACATGTAGGAAGTATGTGAATTCAGGATGAAAGACACCAATTTCAAAGGAAATATTTACTTAGGAAAAAGGTTGTTTTGTTTTTCTGACTTGATTCTCAGGCTTGAAAACACACGCTCCCTCCTCCATGGCAGTTGTACAAAGTGTGCTTCCTTTCCTTTCCTTCCATATAGTTATATCTATGGAAGATTCATGGCTGTCATGAAGTATCTTTATTGATAGGAATGTGCCATGTCCCCCAAGCCACATGCTATAGGAAAAACTAAATTCCAAAGCAAGTACATCAACCATCTAATCCAAGTATTATAGATAAGAGTCCCTCCCAAAGCACCAATGATTTCCTATCCATAGAATTTGCCTGGTGTGTTTATTTATTGTTCTACATAAGAGCAGAGTGACAGGTTGGGAAGGCAAAGCAATTGGAATTACTTAGTGCAACCTTCCATCCACTACACACATTGATTCCTCTCTGTCTTCAGGATCTAGATGAGTCATGAGGACCACCCCTTCAGGTTGTGGCTAAACTGACTTGTTGTATACCTCTTTGGGCAGGGCACTGTACTAGGCACTGTCTTTGGCCCTATCTCTGTGCCCTAAAGCAGGGCAGCTCATTTTAGTAGTACTCCCATTTGCTTTGAGCTCATGCACCTGCTGGAGGAATAGTCAAGGCTGTGACAGGCTCCAAGCTGTGTCAGACAGAGGCTACACACACATTCTCTTGTTCTGCCTTTTCCTGTGTGGAGGTTTTATATTCTAGGAACCATCTTAGCATCTAACTCTATCATTTGTGTGTCCACAGCTTCTGCTCATCTACTCCAAGTACCCCTAGCTGCTTCCATAATCAGTGTGGTGGATGCGGAGCACCCTAAAGCAGTGGTTCTTAAACAGGGCTCTGGGGTGACCCGCAGCAGTCTTTGTCTCTGTGCCCTCATTTCCTGACTGTAAAATGAGCTTCATAATAGCACCTGTGTCACAGGTTTCTCGTGAAACAAACAAGTGTAAAGAATTAGCTCAATCTTGATGTGTTCTAGCATCTTTAGCATTAGGTCTTAGTGTTATTTTTATAGAACCCTTATAGAATATATTTTATATATTAATTTATAGATTTGTAAATAGACAAAATGCTAAGTTATTTCATGTTACATATATGGTAGTATTTCAAGAACATCTGACTCCTGTGTTTTAAGTAAGGCCAGTTTCAGTATAATGAGGTGTAGTACTGGCTCCTCTCACAGTATGCTCACTACCTCGCAGGACTGTGGAGTCCTTTCTTGCTGAGACTTTGTCTTGGAATTATTCAGATCTCTTCTCAAGCCTAGGAGTAAAACGAATCACAAACACAGCATTCCCAATCATTTGCAGGTCTTGGTTTAACATGATTTACTGTTTAAGCCCCATAGCTGGACCTAATCTGCCTAACTCCTGCTCCCTGGCCCTTCTGGAAGCAGGTGCTCTTGCTTTTCTACCTCTATTTTCCATATCACAAAGTGATGTAGCACGTGAGGATGTATTTCAGGGCATGATAAGGCTGAATGACTTCATGGTTTTCCTCTGACTTGGCTCTTGAAAAGTTGCTAAGGACAAAGGTAAAGAAGAGAAGTGGGCATGGTGTGGCGAAGAAAGGCTTCATGCTGAATATTTAGCTACTGCTGAATGTCTTGAGGGTAGCAGGCACTCACCCTTTCCTGAACAAATGTTTGAAAAAGCCAAGGTGCCCAGGTGAATGAATCCTAAGCAATTATATGCAGCACCATGTTTTTGCTAGAACATTTACATTTGCTAGTTAAAACTATTTAATGAGTGATAAGGGGCAGCCAGAAGTGAAATACAGGTCCATTAGTGAGCACCAGAAAAAGTAGTGCTTTCTTGTGCTTTTCCTGCTGTAAATAAATATTGCTTCTTCCATTTAGAACAGTAGCTGCTTGTACTCTCTGGATGTGTTTAGATCACTTTCATTTGTCAACATTCAAATAGCCTGGAATCTCTTTACTACTTCTGGTTGTTTTCTCTACAGCCTGTAGAATAGATTTGGGCTTCTCGTATACCTTAGTACATGAATAGAGGAAATCAGTACTGAAAGACCAACTGTCCATTTTAGTAGGAGACTGCATCAATTCATAAACTGAAGATTTTGAAATAGAGGAGAAACTTTCCTGTAATGCTAATGGTATAATTTTGAGCAAGTTATTTAACTCTTGAAGTTTCTTTTCTACACATACATAAGATACAATGATTATTTGAAATACTAAGTCCTGTGCCAAGTAGGCACTGTAAGTAGAAGGTAAAATCTATCTACTTAAGAAGCTGCCTAAAGATGAGTTTGCATATCATTCCCCAGGTATATTCTTCTGTCCGTGTGTACCTGTAACCATGAGTGGTGACTTTTAATGAGGCTTAAATCATCTTTTCTGAATTAGAAATTCCAATGCTTAATGCCACAAATCTTGTAAGAATCCTTTAAATAAAATGAAGTATTCTGCAGAGGGGGATAGATGATAGGGAAATAATATAGAAGTAGAGCCCAACTCACAATTATTAGCATGTGATATCCATTCTGCATCAACTATAAAATCTCAGAATTCCCTTTTTAGCTTTTAATCTATCTTATCTTCCAGCTCTCTATTGAGAAGAAATTAAGTTAATTCAAAGCTCTATAACTAGAAAAGACAACTAGCAGGTCACTAGAACTAATATTAATTGGCAGTATTTTGGGGTTTGGTTTGAAACTGGAAAAATTGTGGCTGAAGAGATTTTTGGATGGTATGACATGGACAATGCTGCACTGAATAAATGGATGAAGGACAAGAGTTCATCAGGGTTTGTTCTGGCTGCCATTGAGATCTCTTCTAACCTAAGAATCAAAGAATCGGTAACAATCTAAATTGTTTTGCTTTTTAAAAATACTAGTTAAATGAATGAAAAATACACATCAAGAGGAAAATGAAAGAATGTGTGTGCTTTTTTTCCTTTATCTAAATGCAGGAAGGATGTTTCCCCTTGCACCTGACAGAACCACAGGAAGGAAAAGAAGTAGGCTCTCCACAGAGCAAATTGGCTTCACTTTTTCCTGGCAGTGCACATGAATCCCCTCCTGAGGTTCTCTGATTTTTCCAGTGGTGCACATTTGCACAGCTGTGCTCATGTTTTGCTCTTATGTACAACAGTGCTCACACCACTGCTAATACAATAAAGCTAGAACTGACATGTTGCTCACTGGAACCTCCCCCCGCTCTCTCCAAAGTCTAGGGCTCTCAACCTATTACTAAGGAGATCATAGATGAACCCTATGTCACAGCTTGCAAAAGGATGCTTACATGTGAAGAAACAGCCCTTGAATTGGTCTTGCATTTTAAAAGATGCATTTCCATGCTGCTTATGACTTTTCCATTACTTTTTTGCTTGAGCAAGTTGGGTTTGAGTATTCTGTTTCTTGAAACCAAATTTCCTAATTAATAAAAGTGCCATCTGTGTGTTGGACACTGGTTGCAGCTCCAGGTATTCCATGGAAAGCAGTCACTCATGCCTGTGCTCCTGGAATGGATGGTGGAGAGGAATAAATATTTCCACAAGAGATACACTCTAAAATTTAGAACAGAGTTTAAAGAGGAAGACTAGAAGGAAGTAGTAGAGAAGGCTACTGTGAAAAGTGTCACAATGGAGTTGAAATCTGGGGGATCATTAGGACTTAAACAGGTGGAGAGAAAGGGCAAAATATTCCAAAGGCACTGCACAGATCTGGGGAGATGTGGGACAATTGCCTATTCCAGGAGGAACCAAGCCAGCTCAGGGACTAAAAAGAGACCTGGGAAAATGAGGTGGTGTGGGGATGGTGGGCCAATAGACATATAGGTTAGAAACTCAAAGGCCTCAAAGGTCATAATAAGTAGCAAAGCTTTAAGAGAAATTAAAAATCACACGACCTATGCTTTCCTATTGCAGATGTTAGCCTCAGACACAGTAAGCTTTATACGGTTGCATTTCCCTCTTGGGCAAAGCTAAAACAAGAGCCCATGGCGTCCATTCCTGGGTGGCCTATCAAGAGAATTGCTGGTAATTAATTGCATTTGGAGCCATATTTTCTGCACAAAGACCTTAAATGGGTGTAGAAAATCACAAAGCTCTCCTACTGTAATGTTTTCAACACAAAGTATACTTGTCAAAATTTCATGTATGAATTTAATGTAATCACATGTACAGTGAATGTTAGGAATTCTAAAAAGAAATACCTACCATCAGTTTAAAAATAATGCCTTTACCACTTCACACATATTAGGATGGTTAGTGTGAGTAAGAAGAAAAGAATAGTGTTGGTGAGGACATGGAGGAATTGAGACGCTGGTACACTGTTGATGGGGATGCTAAAATGGTGCAGTCACTGAGGCAACATTATTATGACAGTTCAAAAAACTAATCAAGACTACCATACGACCCAGAAATTCTGTCTTTACATATATACCATAAAGAACTGAAGGCAAGAGTTTAAATAGGAAACTGTGTCTACACGTTTATATCGCTATTGTTCACAATAGCCAAATGGTGGAATGATTCAACTGTTCATCCAAGGATGAACATATCAAATATGATATATATTTTTATATAAATATATATATGTTCAACCTCAAAGAAATGAGATTTTGATACATGCTACTTTCACGCATGGACCTTAAAAACATTATGCTAAGTGAAATGTCAGATACAAAAGAGAAAATATTGTATGATTCTAGGTATATGAAACAGCTTATACCAATCAGTCTCATAAGAATAATAGATTTAATATAATTATATATGTAATTATAAATATATGGTTATGCAAATTTTATATATATATGATTACATAAGTACATGACTGTATACAAGTACGTGACTGTGTAGATACATATATTTGATCTGGAGATAGACATCAGTAATGGTTGCCCAATAGTACAAATTAATCCCACGAATGTGATACACATACATTATGATATAAAAGGTAGTTTTACAATGACCACCTCAGGATCAAGTGTAAAATGCAAAAGGGCTACCTGTGTGCTGAGAACTGAATAATCCAGTCCAAGACAGAAATCCTGTAGCTCCTTGTAGAATTCCATTGGCAGCCCAAGGGTCAATGCTGGACAGCTGAAGAGTATGAGCTGGGGGAATGAAAGGTCTGCACTGGAAGCCTGGACATGGGCATCTCAAAGCAATGGCAAAGACTGGAGTTCCTCCACAAAAACGGAAGCAAAGCTCCCTTCCTCCATCACCTTTTCCTTCCATTCAGGTGATGAGCCTGTGGGTGACTGCCACTTGAACCCAGGGTAGATCTTCTGTCTTCACTAAATCCCTCGGCCACACCCAGAACTGTGCTAATCCAATCAGCCAGGTATTTGTTACTCAAGTTGACACAACAGTTAAATATCACGTACCTGTATGTACTGTACTGACATTCCTGAAATCCTCAGATTCATAGAAACTGTAATAGAATAGTGGTTAGCAGGCACTAGGGAGTAGTTGTTCAGTGAATACAGTGTTCCAGGTTGCATAATAGAGAGATCTGGAGATAGATACTGATGATGGTCACACAGAATTATGGATGTACTCACTACCACAAAGCTGGACTCTTCAAAATGGTTAGAACCAGTTGTGGTTGCACACGTCTGTGTTTCTAGCACTCGGGGACTGAGGAAAGAAGATGACAAAGTCAAGGGCAGCCTGGACAATTTAGTGACCCAGGGAGATCCTGTTTCAAAATAAAAATAAAAAAAGCTTGTTTGATATGTAGTTCAGTGTGAAGGTCCTGTGTTCAATTCCTAGGACTGCCCTCTCCCAAAAAATGTTAGAATGGTAAATTTTATTTTATTTATTTATTTATTTATTTTTTTGTTTTTGTTTTTCTCCGGTACCGGGAACCGAACTCATGACCTTCCACTCGCCAGGCAGGCGCTTTGCCGCTGAGCTAAATCCCCAGCACCAGAATGGTAAATTTTATCTTGTATGTATTTTACTATAATAGAAAGATCTTAGAAAGAATTAATACCTTACTTTTCTCTTCCTATTTTAATACTGTTTTAATAGTGTTTTTGTTTTTGTTTTTGCAGGGCTAGAAGTTCAATCCAAGTTCTTAACACTGACCTACATCCCCAGTGCTTTTTAAATATTTTATTTTGAGATAGGGTCATGCTAAGTCATTAAATTGTGCAGAATGGCCTCAACTTCCTAGCGTGTTAGGATTACAAGTGTGTGCCACCAAACGTATTTCAGATAGTTTATTATTTGGTAAAAAATACAAAAAACCAGCTACCTATTTCTTTTCCTAAAAGATTTTCTATAAAACAGATATTCTCTCTTTTGTATAAAAGCCAAATCTTTTGAAAGGTTTCTGTAAGCACAGAATGCAAGTCTTCTCACCTCAATTGTTCTAAACTTTCACATTTTTTTAATGTAGCCTTCAGCTTTTCTGAAAAACACTGTTGACTGCATTTACTTCTTACTATTCTTTTTGTCTTTTTGCAAGGGTGAGGATGGAACCCAGGGCCTCGTGCATACTGGGCAAGTATTCTACCACTGAGCTACACTCTCAGCCCCTTATTTTACACTTGAAACTTAAATTTTATCTTCTCATTTTCCTAATGAGATCCTTTTAGTTTATGTCCATTTAGGAAAAAAAAAAAAGAAAACACAAATTTTAATGTGTCTGGAGAAAAAGGCTGGGGTAATAAAAAAGATGGCTCATGTTTTTTTCTGTTGTTGTTGTTGTTTTTAAATGTCTTTTATCCTTCCGCCCCTACTTAATGGATTTGGCTTCTAAGAGCCTTCATTACTTTTCCTAATCCCCAGAACATTAAGAGGTTGAAAATGTGCATTTTGAATAAAAATAAAAATACACTTAACAAAGCACTTTTAAAGTTTATCTTTCCCTTTGGGGGGCATTCCACCTCTGTAGCTGAATTCTGTCTTGAGATATTTATATCTAGGAAAAAATGGCATGTTTTAACCAAGTACATTCTATCCCTTCCTCCTTCTTCTCCTTCACTTAATAACAGTTATACCCATTAGCGCCTCTTGGAACATCCATCTGCTAACAAACATCTAGGGTAATGAAAGGATTATGTAACCTCCCAGAGGGAGACATATCATTCTGAAATTTTGAACGTAAGTATTCATTTATTTTCAGGGACACTCTTGCTCAGATCTCTGTTAGATTTGGCAATGGGATGGAGGTTCCAAAACTATTCTGCTTCTCAAGCAATGACCTTCCCTGTTATATAACGATGATACTGTCACTGGTTTGTGTACAATTTACCAAGTATTTTGGTGTACACTCTCTCTCTAAACCTTGCAAAAATTCTTATGATGAATTGAGGAATCACCATTCCCATTTTACAGTTGAGGAATCCAAGGTTTAGAAACATTAAATGAATTATGCTTTATTTTTTGTTATAGTACTAACATACTTACTGTACAAAGTAAAGAGAAAGTAGAAAAGTATAAAGATGAAAGTTAGGAATATGTTGATTCTTCCCACCCAGTGCATCTCTTAAGAGTTGAGTACTTCCATTCCAGGTCCTTGTGTGTGCATATCATACATTTGTGGCTATGTGAATGATCACAAAATTGATCCCCATTGCAGTGAGATAGAAGCAGGTGTGTAGCAATGATAATAGAGCTATCTCAGTATTTGTATATTATAACCAGGGTATCATTTTCTTCTTCTGCCTGTTCAGAATGAAAGAGTCAAATACTGTAATCCCCTGACTTATAAATGAGTTCTGTTATGGGAGAACGTCTGTAAGTCAGATTTGCTCATAATCTGACAAAGTGAGTCTTATACAGTCCACCCGTGAAAGTTGCAACTCAAATGTTCATAAGTCAGGGACTTACCATAGAGTTGGAAAAAGGATCAGGTGTGATGTAACCGCTGTTTGGTCCCTTCCAAATTTGTACCCCTTATAACTTGAAGAGAGAGAGCCAGAGACATAGACACAGACACTGACAGACACACACACACACACACACACACACACACACACACACACAGAAAGACAGACAGAATGAACCTACCAAGGTCATGTGAATGCAATGAAAAATGAACAGAAAAATCAGACAGATAGATATGACTTTGGACTATAGAGCATCACTACAGGTGCTACAGGTACTCAGGCACCACAGGGTCTCTTGGCCAGTTTTGGAGTGGGTCATACAGTGCCAGCTGAATGATGACAAGGAATGCAAGAGGGCAGATTGTTGAGAATTAAAACATATAGACAGACAGGTTATAGAGCTCTGTTCTGCTAGATGTGTGACATGAGGAGAGTCTGTGATCCTCAGTTATCCTTCCTACAAAATGGGAATAAGTACATAATTCATAAAATCCCCTTACATAGCAGCTGGCATATAGAATGCATTTAATAAATCAAAGCTTTAAAGATGTGGGATCATCATACCACCTGGAAATTGGGCATTTCCTGGCTCGCTTTTGTGTCCCGTGGTTTGTTGGTGAAACCTCTGGATTCTGGAGGTCATTGTTCTTCTGCAGGCTCTGCCAGCTTGCACAGACTCTCTGCTCAGCCACTCCCCTGTCCATGGTGAAGGTCTGCCAATCCAACCTTTGTGAAGAGCCTGTGGTGTGTGCACACTGTGGTTGGCACTCTGATTTTTAAAGAAAAATAAGAACATGCTTTCTCTCCCCAGGAGTATAAGCAGAGAAGTAAACGAAAAGATGCTATAATATTTGACCAAGTGCAGCGGTGTCCATGTGTGGTGCAGAGGCACAGAATTGAACAAGGACCCCAACCTTATAGGAAGCAGGCAGGGGAATCCAATCTTCATCCTTAAGAAATATTTAGAAAAGGAAAAGTAGACATGCCACCTAGCAGAAACTTACCTGAATGAAGCCAAAGCACACCTTTTACTCTCTATGAATAAACAAAGATTTCTCCTGTATACTGATGATTATACAAATGCTCTGGGGCTAGATGAATGATGGGGTCATGTGGGGATGGGGTATATCTTCGGGACGTGAGGAAAAGATCACTCCCACTTCCTGACTCCCACTTTTGCTGTCTTCTTTGCTTCATTATTTTCTTCCTCCCACCCTGATGCCACCAATACGAATGAGATTCTGGAGCTCTGATATTGAGGACAGCACAAACCCTGACTTCTTGGAGTTTCTAGTCTTTCAGCAGTGTGAAAGAAGTGTAAGTACAAAGTGACAGTCTTGCCTTGGTAAGGACGGAGTCCTAGAAAGAACACAGAAGGGACATCTAGCCCACCTGGGAAGTGAAGGTTTTCTGGAGGACAGAACATATGGATTAAGAGCTCAGCAGAAAGCAGAGCTTACCTGGGGTTGGGGTAGGAAGGCTACTATTCCAGTTCACATGGTGGCAGGTGCCCTGGCCTGCCATTTGCAGAGACTTAGCAGGGTGGTTTGACGATGAGATGCTACTAGCATGGCAAACTTTGCTTTGTTGGTGGATAGAGTGCACCTAATCATGTCAGTACTGGGATCTAAGTGAGATATACATTCATGCTGGCCGTGCCTTACACCAAGAACATGCCTTTTGGTTGTATTAATTTTCCAATAGAAAATATACATAATCAATAACAAAGTGGAGGCACAAAAACACTTGGGCATAAAATATTTTGGTAACTAATTACCAGAAACCTCTGGGACTACAGGAACATTCTCTCAGTGTTCACCATGTCACCAACTGTCTTGGTTACTTTTCTCTCTTGTAGCTGAGATAAAACATCCAAGGCTCAAAATTAAGGAAGGAAAGGTATATTCAGCTCACGTTTGTAGAGGTTTCAGTCCAAGGCAGGATGACCTGGCTCCAAGGCAGGATGGTGTGGCAGAGGGGCAAAAGTTCAAGGTGGCAAAATGCAGCAAAAGCAACAAGAGCAAAGGGGCTGGGGATTTAGCTCAGCGGCAAAGCGCCTGCCTGGCAAGCGCAAGGTCGTGAGTTCGGTTCCCGGTACCAGAGAAAAAACAAAAAAAACAAACGAAAAAAAACAAGAGCAAAAGGGGAGAGCAAACATCTTTTTCTTCCCTTATATTGTATGCAGGCTACCTGCCCAGGACGGTGGAGCACTCACACCATCTCCAGGCCCTCCTCTTGCTCAGCTTGAGGATGTATGCACAGTGAGGATCCTGGCTCCCTGCTGAGTTGCTTAGATAAACTTCTAAACTTCTCAAGTTGACACAATGAACAATATCCTAGACCATTAAGGGCATGTCCTCTATACCCCAGGAAGTAGAGCAGCTGAGTTACTTAAGCTTCTAGAATTCTCAAGTTGACACAACCATTACCAACTCTCTGTGGGATAACCACAGAGGTGGTTAATTAATCCACTTGATAAGATGGTCTCTAGTCCAGTGGTGAATCAGCCAAAGAATTATGTCTGCAAGGATGGTACCAGGTTTTTCTGGTGAGGGTAATTATTCATGTCCATTGGCTAAAAATACATCTTCTGGGGAAGAAGTAATTAGCACCAGGACTTAGACTTTTGCACTGTGGAGTATTTGAGGGCCTCAGCTCTCTGAGTTAGGGAGTTGGGGAAGGTTATTCTGTTGCACACATTTGCTCCTCCTCTGTGACTCATGAAAAGTGATTTCCTGAGTGACCACAGGAACCCTATTCTGGTCTCTGAAAAACTTTGTTCAAATCTAATCTTTCCTCTTTGCAAGTCAACATTTTGCTTCCAATATCTGCATTGCTGTGTATACAACCCAGTAGTCCTTAAAGTGTGATGCTTAGTAAGACCAGAATATTATTTTTTCATGTTCACCATGTTGACATTTGGCTGATGATGCAAAGACATTGCGAATAGTTTATGTTATCTTAGCACAACGTGTAAGATGGTGGCATCAAATTGAACCAGGAATAATGGTAGGTGTCATAGCCCAGGCTTGCAATGAATTAAAGATAAAGAAAGAACTCAGTTTCCCTCAAGACTGACTTCATGAAGCAGTAAAAATACTATTAATAAATTTAAATCTTTAAGCACACATCTTTGTAATAATCTTTGTAATGGAATGAGAAGTGTCCATAAAGCACTACAGTTGTCAACTCAACTGTGATGATGTCTTCAGGAAAAGTCACACAAACTATTGTTTGAGCTACAGGCTGTACTAGCAGTTCTTGTGGAACTCCAGTTTTTAAATGAAAAGAAAAATGTACTGACAGACTTTGGTTATGCAAACTTGAGTATTTGGTCAACAGTTTTTAAACAAGAAAAAAAATTAAAGTGACAAATTCAAGAAAGACTACTCGATACTACTTGTTACCAATGATGAAATTTTGAGCTTGAAACAAAATTTAGAATTTTAGATAACTCATATTTTCCTCTAAAGTGATCTTAAGAACTTCTCAAAGCTCAGACTGCTCTGATAAGATTTGAGGTGATGTTAATAAATGTGAAGTTAAAACAGTTAAATGCTATTTTCAAATGAATAACACATGTGTTAGACAATTATGCACGAATGAAAGATACTTCCAAACTTCAAGATGACCAGTGGATTTTATTGTAAAAAAGGACAAAATTGGGGCTGGGGATTTAGCTCAGCGGCAAAAGCGCCTGCCTGGAAAGTGCAAGGTCGTGAGTTTGGTTCCCGGTACCAGAGAAAAACCAAAAAAAAAAAAAAGGACAAAATTTCTTTAACACTTTTGTGGAATTTGCCTGGGATTGGGGGAGGAATTGTGTTTGGAATTAGAAACATATTAAAGAAATATGTTTGCAAATAACCCTTAAAAATCTACCACTTCTTTAAAAAAAAAGATCTTCCTCTTGAGTTTTAATGTAATAGCAAAGAAGAATGCCCACAATTATGTTAACAAGGCTATTCAAACATGGGGCCCTGTCATAAAATACTGTCTTTGTGAGATAAGGTTTTCTTCATATATTTCAGTGAAAGTAAAATATCACATAAAGTTTGCTCATTTTTTTGGTAATTAACTTTGCTATTAGTATGTTTGCAGTACATGATGAGTACATTCATCTGTGTAGCAGGTGCATGTATACAACACATCTTAATTATCTTTCATCCCATCCGCCTGCATCTCTTGCTCCTCTTACCATTTGCAAAAATCTATATCCCTGGTTCCTTTTGTTTATCTTTTATTTTGCTCTTTATTTTATTTATATTTTGGGCTTCTTGTATAAGAGAAATCATACAAAATTTAAGCTTGTGTGTCTGATTTATTTCACTTAATATTATGTTTTCAAGTTGTATGCATTTACTACCAAATTTGAGAAATTTATCTTTCTTTGTGGCTATTCTCTATTTCACTGTGCATAAACACCACATTTTCTTTCTTTTTTATTTTATTTTTAAAGGGAAAAGAACAAAAACAAATGTAAGGACATAGAACAACACAAAAACAATAAAAACAATACAGAATTTCAAACAAGATGATAGAAATTAACAATGATTGTTGTATTATATATTGTTATTTTCGAACAGGTTACTCAGATAAACAAATATAGGCATGTAAGATTGATCAAACAATTAAACATTAACTGTTCCTTTCAATAAAGCAATAGAAATTAGTAGTACAATTGTCTTAGCTGTCTTGTGTGTCTGTGTATGTGTGTGTGTGTGTATTTTTCCCCTTCCTTCTGTCTTTCTTTTCTTCTTTCCCTTATCTGAGTTGTTCTTTCCTATTGAATAGTTTCTTTTCCTTTCCCATTATCTATTGTACCTTTCAGATTTTGTTTACTCTTTCAGGTTCTTACATTAGGGAGACAATATGGTGTTTACACATGTGAGTTTGATTTATTTTATTTATGAGTATGGTCTTCAGTTGCATCCATTTACCTATTAAAGCCTCAAGTTTATCTTTTTCATAGCTGAGTAATACTCCACTGTATAAAACTACCACATCCTTTTTAACCGTTCCTCAGTTGATAGACATTTGGGTTATTTCCACAACTCAGCTATGACAAATTGTGCTGCTGTATTTCCACAGTGGTTGCACCAGTCTACACTCCCACCAAGAGTGGAGAATAGTTCCTTTTTCCTCACAGCCTCTCTAGCATTTGTTGTTGGTTGATTTCTTGATGATAGTCATTCTTTCTGGTGTGAGATAGAATCTCCGTGTTGTCTTTATTTGCACTTCTCAAATGACTAATGATGTTGAACATTTTTTATGTATTTATTTATCATTTGTATTTCTTTATCTTAGAAGTGTATATGCACCTCAGAGGCCCATTTTTGTATTGACACCACATTTTCATTACCCTTTTGTTTGTTGATGGATATATAGGGTGTTTCCAAGATTTATTATGAATTGTATCGCTATTACATTGGTATGCATGTATTACTGTACTATGTCTTTAACTCTTTTGGAAAAATGTCTAAAAGGAGAATAGCTGGGTCAAATGGAACTTCTATATTTAGGGTTTTGAGGAATTTTTGTAATGATTGTACTAGTTTACATTCTCATCAGCAATGTAGGAGTGTCCCTTTCTTGCTATAGACTCACCAACATTTTTTATTACTTAGTTTCTTGCTGGTTTCCATTCCTTCTGAGTAAGATGTAATCTCAGTGCTGTTTTAATTTACATTTTCTCAATGGACATTGAGGGTGAACCTGTTTTCAATTTTTATTACCCATTGTGGTATTACATCTCTGATGCATCCATTCATTTCAGTTACCCAATTTTTATTGGATTTTCTCTTTTGGAAGGCCTATTTTTTTCAGTTCTTTATATATCCTAGTTATTCTCTGTCCAGGGTGTAGCTGGCAATATTTTTTCTGCTCTGTAGGCTGTCTCTTTACTCTGTTGATTATTTCTTTTGGTGTATTGAAGCTTGTTAGTTTGTTGTAATTCCATTTGCTGATTCTTGATATTATTTCTTGTGCAGTTGTGGTTCTGCTCAGAAAGTGTCCCAGATGAAACCAGAAGAGGACCCACAGTAGAAAAGCTACCAAGAGTAACAAGAGCAAAGCAGGAAGCAATACAATTAAAGAGTTAAGTTATATTAAAAAGCTACAATGATAAAAACAGCATGGTACTGGCATGAAAAGACATGTGGAGCAATGGAACAGAGGACAGGATTCAGAACCAACTCCAGACACATTTAGTCACATAATATTTGACATACTCTAGAAGGAAACATACACTAGAGGAAAGACAGCCTCTTCAGCAAACGGTGATCAGAAAACTGGCTGTCCTCATGCAGAAGATTGAATCTAGATCCATATCGCTCAAACTAAAATAAAAGTGATTTGAAGAGCTACACATTAAAACAGAAATACTTCCCCTGCTGAAAGATAAAATAGTCATAGGACTTCTTGAATAGAACCCTGAACCCCAAATGCACAGGCACTTTTCATCCAGCAAAATATTAAAGAAATTGGCAAAAATGTAAAACAGTGCCATGCTGAATGATTATTTAATTCTGAAAATTATCTTTTCTAAAAAATAATTCCTATAGTAACAGAGTAGATGAAATGTGCTTTAAAATTAACTTTCACATAAAGTTTTCTGCTTTAATTTTTTGTAGTATGGACATGCTTATAGAGTAAAACCCGTATGTGCAAAAGCTGTTTCTAATCTACAGTAAGTTTTAAAAGTATAAGGTGGTCCTTTATGGAAACACAAAAATTGCTAACCTAGCCGTCCAAAGTTAGTAGTGCACTGCCTTCCAAAGAAGATGCAGAACAGAGGCTGTTTCTGTTAAATCTACATTTCCTTAGGTCCATGAAACTATTAATCTAGGAAGAAAACCTCAACAGGATGACCTGACAAATACCTTTTGGAAAATTGGAAAACAAAACATCT
>NW_004955408.1:7451655-7468179 GCF_000276665.1 Chinchilla lanigera | reverse complement strand
ATTTCCTTAGGTCCATGAAACTATTAATCTAGGAAGAAAACCTCAACAGGATGACCTGACAAATACCTTTTGGAAAATTGGAAAACAAAACATCTAGACTGAAGCTTAAAGCAGTGTACTAAATTGATGAATCTCTTAGTTCACCAAATAATTTAAAACCCTGATGAACTTTCACCTTGTAAAAGTCACTCCTCAATGTAATCTTCTCTAGTGAATCAGTTACTATTCTTAAGGATCTGGAACTTAAATGATGGCTTTCTGTGTACTAACTTTGTGTGAGAGTGTGTGTGTGTGTGTGTGTGTGTGTGTGTGTGTGTGTGTCCTTGTATTCTATGTACACTTTCAACTTCAGTGTATGTATTTATGCCTGTACAGGTCTGAGTTGTAGTAGAGAGTGCTTTATTACCCCCATGTTCCACTTGAGGAATACTGAGGTATAGAAAGTGATGTGATGTGATCCAGCTCTCACCTTGGCATGATAGCCCTCCTGAGTTCTTTGATCTCTAACTGTAGGACTAATGTTTTCACTGCAGAAATGAACGTTGTGCATGTGAGCCTATTTGACAAGTTAACAGAAAAAGTAGAACATAATAGACAAACTGCTTTCTACTCTGAGCTGTCAATTAATTTATGCAACACTTAACTGCACTGAAAGTTTTTGTTTCCTTTTACTTACATGTTGCTCAATCGGTTCGGTTGTCACCAGTAAGGCTGGAAAGATAATCATGTGCTGATACTTCCAGTTGTATGTCTGTCCATAAAGTATTCCTAGATTTTAAATTTCTGAACTTCAGAAAGAATGTTTTTAGGGAGGCAGTTGTTTTAGAAGGTCTGTTCTTCTGAGCAAAGATGGTGTAAAAATGTACATGGCATATAAACGAAAGTAGCAAGGGAAGCTGTTCCTGGTTCTCACCACATAACTTACAAAATATGGCCAGGACAAAAGCATTTCTTTCTTGTTGTATAACTACTGTACTGTCCAGCTCAGGCCTTTCTAGCTGTTACTAAGACTTCTCAACCTTTTAACACAGACACTTTGGCTTACTGACATGGACTGTGTAGTGAGCTCCAGGACTTCAAACTTTGCTTGGATCTGCTGGCTCTTCAGCACACAGATGGGCATTTTGCCTTCTTCTACCCCTGATTCTGCTGATGGCCATTGTAAGTCTACTTAGTAAATCCTTTGAAATCTCTTCCTGTAGTAAGCACTACCTGATACAGTTCCTAATGTGTTATATCTGTTATAAATACTCAGATACCTTCACAAGGTAAATTATCTAATGGCCTAGCCTAGTCATTTCCTAGGCTCTTAGTTCTACTGTAAGCAGAAAAATACAGTAGATTATCATCTCTTTCCTTGTCTACCATATTGCAAAAATGTTCCAGAAAGCTCTGTTTGCCTTTTCCCCATGAATAACCAATTGTTGACACCTTCTACTTCTATCACTCACCTCCTTCTACCCAGAATACCCCAGTCGTGGGTCAGTGCTTCTGTCTACCTCTCTCCATGCATGTCCAGGAGGCCAGGGTGCCTGTGACTGTCTCATAGCTGTGGGTACTGGTCCTCTTGCAAACTCACAGCCTGTTATGTTGGATCAGCCACAGGATCTGCTAACAGATTAGTTTGCTCTTTCTGTTTTCCCACTAACTTTGACAGCTATTACATGCTGTCACCACATAGCACATGGTCCCTAGTCTATCTTCACGCCCTTCTCTCTGTTCAGATTGCCTTGGTCAGAGAGTTATCAGGAAGCTGCAGACCTTGTACAGTTGTGTCCCCTTCTACCTCCAAATCCTTCTGCATCCACAGCCTTGGGCACCTCCTTCCCACCAGCCTCAAAGAATGAAGCATCTCCTCTGTGATACTTTTGTGTCCCCTAGTCCTGTTTTTTAATTTTTTACATTTTTTTTTGGTACCAAGAATTGAACTCAGGACCTTGAGCTCGCCAGACCTGCTCCTGTGCCACTGAACTATATCCCCACCCCAGATTCCTATTTTTATTATGTCTTTATTACCTTTGGTCTTCATTTCTGAACAGCTAATATTTACTAATTTCCCACTATAGAGTGCATGATTTATTTTTTGTTTTATTATTTAATGATCACATCCACCTGAGACAAGTATATTAGGACTTCCTTCATTTCACAGGTGTGCCCAAAGCCACAGAGCTATGATGCAGTCCCACATCTCTCTTGATCTAAATACAATTTGAATATCAAGCCTCCCGTACTTATGAAGTAAAATAATTCTGGTTCTGGGGATTTAGCTCAGCAGTGCAGCACCCGCCTGGCAAGTGCAAGGTCATGAGTTCAATTCCTGGTACTGGAAAAAAAAAAATAATTCTGCATATCAGTCCCTAAATCTATTATCCCTTTTACTGAATGCCTCTATCTCTATGCTCTAAATAAATAATCCTATTAGTAAGTGGAGTGTAACAGATGGTTTTCGTAGGGAGGATGAAAGGACCACACTTTACTACATTTTTTCTTTTGGGCTCCTTGGTGCTAACTGGTTTTTAAATAGGAATTTTACCCCTCCCCCCCCACACAGAAAGACCTCAGTTTACATAGTTTCCTAGTGTACATGAGTGTTATTACTCTGTCTGGCTTTTAAAGGCTGGGTTTATTTCATGCTTAAAATAGTGGATGGGTAAAATTTTAAGCACACTAGTGACTGAATTTGAAAAGGAAAATGTGTTTTCATATACATTTTCCTTTGAGTCTGTTTCTGTGGAGATTCAAAAAAAAATCTGACACCTGAAGCTGCAGTTGTAGTAGAGAGGAATCTTTTAGAACATATAGTCACTGGATGTCATAGCTGGAAGGGACACGGCTCGGAATTGGTGACAGAGAACACAGGTCTCCTTCTAGTCTATAATTATTCAGCAGGGGAGTGGTTGTGAGGTACGTTGTGAATCACAGATTATGCAGTATTGGGCTGCTAGTTCTGAGCCTAGTATCCCTTCATTAGTACCATTTTGGCAGTAACAGTGCTGACCCCAGAGGCTGGGGGCTGCAGGCTTCATGCAGAAATCATTCCAAACAGCCTTACCCGTCCAGCTCACAGTGCGCCTCTCCCTACCTCCTCTCCATCTTCCCTGATTTCTTCCTTGTGCTCCTAAACTTCCAGTGACAGAATGTTTGAAAAGGCTTTTGGATTTACATCCTGCTTTCTCAATACTAGAGAGCTGTAGTTTTTGTTTGGGAAAATAAATTATTTCTTTTCTAGTTTCCAAGAATGTCAAGGGTTTTGCTGTTGTTCACTTTCAGACAAAGCTTGTTTGGCTATTTTCATGGATATTCAGAGCTTTCCTTACCTGTCTTCCCCAAGGACCATAGGGCGCTCACCAGAGGTCACTCGCTGAGCATGATGTTCCCGGACACATCATTATTTTATTCGCCTCGTACAAAAGCAGCTGAGGTCAGCATCAGCTCCATTCTTCAACTGATTAATTAAGAATGGTTAAGTAACGTGCTCCACATCATATGGCTTATCAGAGGCAGAGCCAGGTCTTGAAGTTTAGGCCATTTGGGTTCCGAGCACATTATGGCACAATGTACCATAATGCCATGGGAGATCACTAATGTCTAATCTTTTATCCTAACCCTGTGGGGTTGGTTCTCACTTTATGACATAGATGCTAAACTCTTGTGTGATTAGGTGTGGTGCATAAGAGGGAGGCAATGGAGAAGGTATAAACTCAGGAGGGCTACTCTGCCCTCACCTCGAGATGCCCAGTAAGCCTCCTATCACTTGAGTTTTAATTCTTAATCAGTGAGCCACTTTTTTCTTAGGTTCTGGTTCAGCATCTCATGTGGTTCAGAAGACAACTTCTGTCTGCCTTAACACCAGGCTCAAGTTGTAGAACTCGCCCCTTCAAGTGGTGGATTTCTTAAATTCTTATCAATTTCAATGGCTGGAATCTTCTCCTTTATGACAGGAGACACACACCTGTAGTCCCAGCACTCAGGAGGCTGAGGCAGTAGGATCATCATGAGTTTGAGGCCAGCCTGGGCTACATATAAGGCCCTATCTCAAAAAAAAAAACAAAAAAACAAGCAAACAAACAAACAAAACAAACAAACAAACAAAACAAACAAACAAAAGGAGGCTGTGCTTTTTCATTATGAATATCACTAATGGTTCTACTTTATGAAGTGGATCACCCCTTTGGGTAACTCTACTTAGTAATGACTTTTAAAGATGACTGTACTCCTTAGTAATTTATTACATTTATACCATCCATGAATTGATTTCCCAGATGTTGAATGTTGTAATTGTGACATCTCGCTTCTGATGTATTATCTGTTTGCAGCAAGTAAACCATCTTTATCAATATAGTTTTACTCATCACTCAGACTTTATTTCAAAAGCCCTCTTGGGCACACATCTACCCTGATTCTCTTATCTGACCTCATGTTTACCCTTTTCCTCACCTAAGGAAAATGCTGGTAATCATTGCAGCTGTCCCTGCACTTTCATGGCATTTAAACTTGGAAAACACATTTCCCTCACACGATATTTTCCCTGAACCGTCCCCATCTTCTAGAGTTGGAACTTTACCAAGACAGTGATTATGATATGAATCAGGACACTGAATTACCAAGAAACAGAGAGCCAATGAAATTAACAAATGTTGCAAAGCGTTTGTAATATCATTTGATAGAAGTTTTGCACTAACAGGGATTTCTGGAGATATTTAATTCTACTGTGCAACAATTCTTCACCTGTGGATTATTTTCTGTGAATTTCTTGGGTCTCCCCCCCATGAACCTAGGATGATTGGCACAGCTACAAACACCTCACTTTGGAGTATAACAGTAATACAATAGTTTTGTTGGTACCAGGAGTCGAATTCACAACCTTATGCTTGTCAAGCAGGTGCTTTGCCATTGAGCTATATCCCCACCTTCATTTTAAAGAACAGTTACTAGTTAAATGCCAACATTTGAAGAAGCAAGAACAAAAAGGAACAGGTTTTGCCTCCATAAGCTTTTTATTTTTTTTTAAATCTAGGAAAAAATTATTGCCCTAAAATTCACCAATAGAAGTTCTCTAAAGTCACATTAACTAAAACTAATTCATATTCCCACCCCTAAGCTAATTTCTTGAGAAGAAGAATGGTATTACCCTTACATAGAGCCGTCAAAGTTTGTTTTTTTTTTTTTTTTTTTTTGTACCGGGAATCGAACTCATGACCTTACGCTTGCCAGGCAGGCACTGTGCCTCTGGGCTAAATTCCCAGCCTCTAGCCATCAAAGTTTAAACCAATGAAAATTCTCACCCACGGTGGAGAGAGGGGCCATCTTTGCTAAGCACATTGCCATCTGCCTGACCACTAGATAAAATTGGAGTTCTATGAGCAATCCATGAGCAAATGGCTCTATTAAATATAGCCAAGAATATTTGAATAGACTGAATCTATATTCAGTAGGTGAAATAATGTGTGCAACAGCTTTGACTTAGCTGGCTTTTCATTGCTCACAGTGGTTGGTAAGATCTGAAACAAGCAGAGAGGCTTATTGGACAGAATCAATTATTTTATTCCAATGTTAAATATATACCATATGACAGAAACTTCTCTAGAGGTTAGATGTGCAGTGGTAAGTGAAATCAAATGAGGTCGTGGCCATTAATATCATAATAATTATGCTTACTGTGTAGCAGCAAAAGTGCTAAAAACATTACATGCATTATATTCACCTTCAAGAAATCCTGTAGGATTGGTTCTGTTACAATCAGCATTTTTCCTGATGAGAAAACTATGATTCCACAAAGTTAAGCAGCATAATACAGGTAGCAAAGATGAAATTCAAGCCAAGTTTTGTGTAAACGCTTTTTAAATATAGTGTATATGTGTGCATCCATGGGGGAGGAAATAGCTGAAAGGGGGGAAGGGAGGGGAGGAGAGAGGAAGGGGGAATCCTGTTTGCAGTACTTCTCTCGTTTCATTCATCTGAAGGACATATCTTATTCTGATTTCTCAGCCTTTATTCAAGTCCAGTAAACCCCATTTGTCTTACATTCTGCCTTTGGGGAATGGGTCTGTTTGCCTGCATAAGACTTTAGATGGTAATTCTGTTATCCTATGAATTACTACTAGAAAAGTAAGCTCTTGTTTTTAAGGAACCTTTTTATAAGTGTAGACCACGCAATATAGTGCCCACTTTAACTCTTTGCACTATAATTTAGGGTTTATGGTTCATAAGTGGGTTATGCTTAACATTCACAGATGATACCAGAAAAGAAATCATGAGTTCCAGATGAGATATATATATATTCTCTGTATAAAATATTTTATAAACAAGTTACTTGTGCTTAAAATGAGCACAGTCGATATAAAATGTGGATCTCCCTCTACTGTTAAAGAGCAGAGACCTGCGGTGTTTGCAGTGCACACAGGCAGGTGAAGCCTGCTCCTAGCGCCTTGCTACACAGGGACTGAGTAACTGCTACATGCCTCAGAAGGGACAGGAGCTTTCCAGTTGGCCACAGTGGCAGACACCCCTACAGATGAATGTTTTTCTCATTTTAGGTGTCTGTTGTATTAGTCTTGATCTGCTATAACTCCAAAATGTTAGAGGCTGGCAACAAGAAACATTTACTCCTTTTTAAAATTAAATTTATTGGAAGAGTTTTAGATATACATAATGATCACAGTCATCATGGGAATATGTACCTGTACACAACATATCTTGCTGTATCTTCAGGGAGCTGGAGCTCTTCAGGGCAGGGTTATCTTCATAGGCGTGTGACCCAGGTGGCCAGACAGGGCCCATGCTGAGTAAGGTCCTACATTTGTTTCCATGTTCTACTGCTATGATCTCCAGGTTCTTAATTTTTAATGAAACTTCTTAGTTTTTCACTTTGTTACCCACTCCTATAAATGATGTGGCTAGTTCTGTTGTGAGATTCTAAGTGTCTTTTCATTTTCAGCTCCGCCTACCTGTGCCTGCTTTTCCCAGGGTGAAGGGTAAAGTGTCACATGACAGCCTTTGACCACAGCGTGTCTCTTCAAGCCCCCAGCAGGAATTGGTTCATGGCCACTTTTGTGTGAGTCAGAAAAGTCACATGACCAAGTCCAGCGTTAGAATTGTGTACCAGTGTGTTTCATTTTGAGAAACTACCTTAGTCTAATCTAACACTGGAATTTGCAACCCTTGAAGCAATTGCAAGTTCCATCTGTATGTATCTGATATTTTATTTACTGTCAATCTAAGCCTGAGTTGGTAATGTCATGATGGATCAGATAATATTAAATGACATGTAATCTACTTACCAAAATTTACATAGGATGGGTAAGATAATATTAAATGACATGTAATCTGTTTACCAAAATTTAAGAGTTGCACCTTTAAAAGGTATAAAGCCAAAATGTTTTGGCTATATTTTTTTAACAAATTGTTCCTTGTTCAAATTAAAGGCCAGTTTAAGTCTTACTCAAAATGTGCCTTGAGTCATTTTGTTCTGTTTAAATATTAATTTGTCTTCATCATGGGTATAGTTTTTTTTCCAATTGGTTTTTCAAGCAAAGATGATAAAGTTAAATGAATCAACACACTATTTAGCTTTAATATTAAAATTTGGAGGGGTTGAATATTATTACTCTGTAATTAATTCTGTTTGTAATTCTCTGGTGACTTGGGAAAGCTTCAGTCATGACATCAAACCCATCTGGAGTATGGGAACCTAATTTCAGGCTTCATTATTATGATCAAAATGAGAACTGTGGCTCCATGAATTTTATAAAAGGAATATGTGCTGTTCTGAAATTGTCCTCTGTGACATAAGAATTCCTCTTGAGTATCTCTGGAAGTCCATACATTATGAGAAAGCCATAGCTCAGACTTAAAGTGTATTTATGAAAATAAGTGGAGGCTACAGAGTTGTCAGCCACTAAACACTGTTGGACCTGTTACTGTAGGCACATCCAAGGTGTTGCTCTTTGGAGTACAGAGATGAATACTGATTGATGGAGCTAAGACCATGGTGTAAGGGCAATAACATTTTAGGTCAAAAATCTGACCTAGAATTTGTACTGAAGGCCAGACATATTGGAAGAACATTTACCGGAGATGCATAAAGCCCTATGTTCAATTCCCAGCAGCACACCCACACTACACACTCATACCTGCACACACAAAGAATTTGTATCAAATGGTAACTACCATTTCATTCAGTTCCTAAAGTATGTCTATATATGATGTAGGTCTTGACATCTTAAGGAAGTGTTATGGGAACCCTGAGTACCTTCACTGGAATCAGAAAGTCTCCAAAGGGTCTGGATATCACCATATCCTGGATTCCATACCACATCCAGTTGTCCTAGGCAGCCTCACTATTGTTGCTATTATCATTATTATTTCTATTGCAAAAATAAAGAAATGAAAGTTCAGAGTCATACAAGCAAGGGAGAGTGTTATGCGCTGAGTACTGGACTTTGCTTTAGTCCTGTTGGTGTCTGAGTTATCTCTGATAGAAACTATAGAATTACTTTCATGAATAAATTCTGTTCGGATAGCTCAGCTAAATGTGCAGCTTCAGATTCAGAGAGCTCTGAGTTTGATTCCTGTTGAGTTTGCCCTGGTGCCCATGATAAAATACCATAAACAAAGTGGCTTACATTCATTTCTCATAGTTCTGTAGGTCAGGGAGTTTAAGATCAAGGTGCCAGGCAAGTCTAAGTCTGGTGAGGGCTGCCTTCCGGATTTGTAGATGGCTGTCTGCTGCCTTTGCATGGGAGGGAAGGAGATGGGGAGACAGAGACAGAGATAGAAATGGAGGAAGGAGAGAAGAGGGAAACAGGGGAGAGGAGCAAAGAAGGAAAAGCAAGGAGAAGAAAAGGAGAGGAAAGTAGAGGAAAGTGAGAGAGTGAGTCAGGTTCAAGAAAGCTCAAGCAAGAGGCAGTGTGCAAGCCAAAGTGCTCTCTGGTTTCTCAATTTATAAGGGCACTAACCTAATCAGGAAAAACTAAATGTATGACATCTATACTTAATTACCTATAGAAGGCCATATAGTCCAATACCATTACATCAGTGTTTAGAGATTTAACATATGTATTTGTGGAGCAGGGAACACAAACACTTCACTGACACCTCCTAACTCTGCTACTCACTAGCTGGGTAACCTTAGGTGAATTAACTCAATTTCTTTAATCAAGTGGGCATAATAAATAATAAGTGCTTTGGGGAGTAGTTATGGAGATTACATTGAAATACAACATGAAAAGAGTGAGTGTGGTTCTCAGGACACATTATTCAGGAAAATCCCTTGAGTAAACGTCCTATAGTAGTTTGAACAGGTTGAGAAATAAAAGAATTAATCCAAGCCAAGGCATCACTTTATCTACCTAACACTCCAGTTTGGAGAATGTAACTTTAGGATTGACAAAAGTGATATTGGTAAAAAGAAAACTCTGAACTGATTTCCAGTCATGGCAATGCTTGCCCCAAACTCTCTCCATAGGTGAATCCTCAGTGGTATTAAGGGTGTAGATGTACAGAGGAGAATCTATGCTCTGTAACAAAGAAGGAAGACCTGAGAGAAACATAAGGTGCTCTAGCCAAATTGATCGGTCAGAAAAACCTTTCGGCTACCTCAAGGATGAAGTGAATAAAAGAATGGAGATAAGCCAGGGTTTATATTGAATTCCAGTCATGAGAAATGAATATCAGGAGTCGAGAGATACCATTAACATAACTTTCATTACTTCTTACTGATGTTGTTATTAAAGTTTAAGAAAGAGTTTAAATGATTACAATGCTCCACAAACCCCAAATCCTCATTTAGGTTAGTTGCATTTTGTGACATACTACCTTTCAGATTGGGGTTTCAAAACATCCTTCAATTAGATCAGGGTTCTATCAAGAATCTAATTTGTGTGAATGTCTTCATCTCTATTACACTGCAGTTTTCTGAGAAGCAAAACCTTTGTCTTACATATCTTCATATTCCCATAGTGCTTTGTACAAACTTGGTCAATGATTATTACACTGATTGCTCATGTAGCTGTGAATTTTACAGCTTGCAAAGCACTTTCATGTTGAATATCTCATCTGGTCTTTTCACCATTCCTGAGAGGGAAGAGGAGAGGAAGTAGAGAGGTTATTCTCCTCCTTTCCCATCGGAGGAGCCTGAGGCCCAGAACAGCTATGTGATTAGTCCAACTAATGAAACCAAGTGCCAAAATTTGATTCTGAAGCTGTAATGTAGGTCATTGGCCCTTAATGTCACAATCCTTCCAGTAATACATTATGTTTTGTTCTGTCTGAATGGAGCTGATTGTACCAGGTCAGGTTGATCTAATATGAATCATTCTGAGAGTCTCAGCAGTGTTCATAAAGCAAGGTAAATACCTCAGGACTTGGAGAGTTAAGAGTCTTGCTTCTTTTAGAGTTTCTGTTGATACCTTTGTCACTTACTGAGGGATGCCCCAGGGTGACTCAGTAATGACAGTAAGGGGGATGAGCTGGAAATGAATTTCCCAAAAATGTTTGATGGGATAATATCACATGTGAAAGTACTTACGAACATTTTCTAGTTTGAGTTGCAAAACCCACCACTTTCTATAATGGCCACCATTAAATTAGAACTATATCACTATGTCCCTAACCCCATTCATGACCCTTATCATAGTGGAAAAGATAATATGGCATGGAGAATAATTCTCATCTAAAATCTGCCCAGGTTCTTGTCTGTGGAGAATGTGTGTTCACACCCACGGCAAAAGAGATTTGTGAATTCAGGATCATTGAGCTAGGGAGATTGTCTTGGATTGTCTAGATAGGTCCAGTGTAGTAACAAGGATGCTGGCAAGTGAAAGAGCAAAACAGAAGACTCCAAGGAGAATGCGATGACGAAAGCAGAAGCTGCAGTTCCCTGATTGCTGACTGGCACTGCTTGTGAGGCAAGTAAGACAAGGACCCTCTGGAAGCCGGGTAAGATGAGCTCCACAGCCTTCGCAGGAAGACAGCCTTGGCATCACCTTTATTTTTGCCCTGAGATATACATTTTGGATTTCTGACCTGGAGAACTGTAAGATAATGAAGTTATGTTATTTTGGGCCACCATATTTTGTAGCAAAAAAAAAATCAATATACACAGAGTAAAATTTAAATTACTTTTTTTATGATCCTTTCTCTACCTGTGATGGCTTCCACCTTGGGGGAATTTTGGAATTTTCTCTGTAAAGAAGCATTACTTGAGCCTTTGTGTGTGGAAAATGATGTTGTTCTTGGATGAACGCTGACAAGTAGTGGTTGATTACTAAAAAAGCAAAATTGGTGCGCCTTGATGAAGAGGGAGGGTAACGCAGACCTGGAAACTTTAGTATTTTGCAGCCGTGTTTAGAGATTCTTCAAATACCTGCTGAAATGAAGCCTTCATTCTGATGATAGAAATTCATGATAGTTTTGGAAAGAGTACATTTACATGGCATTTTGTTTTTTAAAAAAGGCACCAGAGGTAGAACAAAGAAATTCCTTTCAACCAGATAGTCCCCCAAATTATCCTAGCAACATCTTCTTGGCATGATCAGTGAGTGGAAATCTCCCACTGGCTTCCATTTTTTTGTAAAATTTTGTCTCTTAAGAGAGCTTTTATTAATACAGAAAAGAAAAGAAAGTGAACTTTAGTTGACAGAACAACCAAAATGCTCCTTACACCCACATGTGTGTAGTCTCCTCCATTATAAACATCTTTCATCAGAGTGGCACATTTGTTACAATTGGTGTGTTACAGAAGACAAGTCATTTTCACCCAGAGTTTATATTTTACATTAGGGTTCAGTCTTGGTGTTGTGAAGTGTGAATTTGGATTAGTGTGTAAGGATGTGTATCCACTCTTGTAGATACTTGTTATCATACAGAATAATTTCACCATCCTAAAAATCCTCTGTGTTTTTCCTATTCAACTCACTCTGCCAGCTGCTAGAAACAACTAAATTTTTGCCGTCTATATAATTTTGCCTATTCCAGAAAATGAGTAGTGAGAAGAGATTATCTTTCCTTTGTTTCTGATCTATGGTGCTAACTGTAGCTTTTTATAGTCATTCTTTATCAAACTGAGGAACGTCTGTCTTCTTGGTTTATAAAAAATAGGCACTGGATTTTCTGAAATGGCTTTTCTATGTGTATAATTATCATTACCACATGATCATTTGCTCTTTGGTCTTCAGCACATTGATATAATGGGTTATATTAAACAATTTGGGGCTACTGAGCCACCTTTGCATTACCTGAGGCAAGTCCCCTTTGGTGATGGCCTATAATTCTTTTTATACATAATTGGAATCAATTTTCTAACACTGTGTTTAGGATTTGGGATCTTTATTTGTCAGAGTGATTTACCTGCAATTTTCTTGCAACGTCTTTTTGTTTATTTGTTTTGGAGTTAAGACGATGTTGGCCTTATGCAATGAGTTAGAAAGCATTCCTTCTCTATGTACCATATAAAGAGAGTTATACAGTTGATATAATTTCTTCTTTAAATGTTTCTGAGAATCCACCAGTGAATTTACCTGATTCTGCCTGTACCTGCTAAAGAAGTTCTTTGTTAAAAAAATCTATTTAGATTACTTTTCTTCTCTGTCAGTTTTAGTAGATTGTGTATATTAAGAAATTGGCCCATTTCTTCTGAGTTATCAAATTTGTGAGCATAGAGTTGCTCAAAACATTCCTCTATTATCTGTTTAATGTTCATAGGATCTGTAGTGATGTCTCTTTTTTCCCCCTTTTTGATATTAAATTATGATTTCTCTATATTTTCTTAGTTGGTTCCTTGGAGACTTCTCAGCTTAATTCATTTGTTCAAAGAAATGGTACCTAGGTGTATTGGTTTCTACTACTGATTTCATGATGTTTTCAGTTTGTAAGGCACACATTGGGATTTCCTTTTGTCTTTAAGTATGCATTTTCCTGTTAACTGATTGTCATATATGCTTTAGGAAGTATCTCAACTACTTTCCTACCTACAGTGCAGCTATGTGGAAATGTAACTGACATGCAATAAGATGAACATATTTAAATATACATTTGAATTTTGCCAATTACGCACTTTTGAGACTTTTACCCTCAAAAATTTTCCCACGTACTGTTATAACCTCTCATGCCTTTTCCTAATCTCAGCAGTCACTGAACTACTGTCTCTATGGAGGTTTTCACTTTCTAAAATCTTATGTAAATGGAATTATAAATTGTGTATGTTTATTTTTTTAACCTGGATTATTCATTCTGTATTACTTTGAGATTCATTTACACTGTTTCATGCACTACTGAATTTCCTTTTTATTGCTCTGTCATATTTTATACTATAAATATACTACACACTGCATATTCATTCACCTTTTGAAGCACATTTGGGGTATTTCTAGTGTTTTACTTTTTGCTCTAATTAGCAATTCAATTGAGATTTTTAACTGTGGTGAAAACACAATGTGAGAGTTACCCTCAATAAATTTCTAGGTATATAATAGGTTATGGTTAATTATAGGTAAAATTTTACCTGCAGAGTTTGAGAACTTACTTAGCTCAGAAAATACTTTATCTTTATTGGTTACTACCTATTATCCCTTTCCATTTTTTTCTTGATTTGACTATTTTAAGTATCATTTTGTGGTGGAATCGCACAATTATTGACATTCTGTGACTGGATTCTTTCATTTAATTTAACTCTCACAGTGCTGGAAGTATAGTCATAGGCCACCACACCTGGCACAAAATGTTCCATTTAAAGGCAGTTTAATATTCCATTTGATATTCCAATGGCTTCCAACATACTGTGATTTAACTTGCAACGTTTTCATTTATATATTGGTGGAAACACAGTTGATTTCATACTTTTACTACTGTCTACGATGCTGCATTAACACGGAAGTGCCAGTATCCCTTTAGTAGACTGAATTTATTTCTTCTGCTTGCCCATTATGTAAGCACATAGTTGTTAATGTTAGTATCGGGATCTTTGTATTTTCTATAGTGTCTGTTGTAATATCTCCTCTTATTTATTTGAGTTTTTCTCCTGTTTTTCTCAGTTTAGTTAAAATCTGTGGATATTTATTTAAAAAATAAGCTCTTGGTTGTGTTAAATTTTCTATGTTTTCTAATTCTTTTTTATTTTATTATTTTTATGCTCTAATCTTTGTAACTTACTTTGTTTGGCTTTGGGCTTAGTTTACTCTTTCTTATTTTCCTCAGTTCTTTTCAGTTAAGATTTAGGTTGTTTTGGGGAACCTTTCCGTTTTGGTGTACAGGCAAACTTTCTTCATTTCATAATTTTAAGTATGCTGTGGGGGTTCTTTTTAAACATTTTTTATTTATCTCAAGGCATAGTATATATTTTTAAAATTTCCCTGTTGATTTCTTCTTTGACTCAGTAGGTTTTCAAAAGCCTGTTGTTCAACTGCTACATATGAATAAAATTTCCAAATTTTCTACTATTTTGATTTCTAGATTCATGTTAATATAGCCATAAAAGATATAATCTTGATCTTTTTGAATTTTGTAAGTCTTTTCTATGACTTAACATGTGATCTGCCCAAGGGAATGTTGCATGTGTCCCTGACAAGGCGTGTTCTGCTGCTGTGCGAAAGAATGTTCATACTGTGAGGCCTATTTGTAAAGTGTAGTTCAAGTCCAGTCTTTCCTCTTTGATTTACACTTCCTTTACCTGGTAATCACTGAATATGAGGTTGTGAAGTTCCCTATTAGTATTGGATCACTATCTTTTTGTCTTTTCTAACCCATTAATAATCACTTTATACATGAAGATGTTCTGATGTTATAAATATATATTTACAAACATTATATCCACTTGATGAATGACCCCTTTATCATTATGCAACTATCTTTATTTTGTTTTACATTTAAATCTATTTTATCTCATATAAGTATAGCTGCCTTTGCTGTTTTTGTTTTCATTTGCATGAGATATCTTTTTTCTCTTTTCCTTCATATTTGCCTCTGTATATTTTTACAGCTTAAATGAGTCTCTTAAAGACAGAATATAGTTGTATGTCTTGTAAGTCTAGGGTTTTTGGCTAGAAAATTTAATCCATTTATATTCAAGGTAATTATTTATAAGTAAGAATTTAGTACCACCATTTTACTAATGATTAATAGTTGTATTTCTTTGTTGTTTTTTTTTTTTGCTGTCATCTGTTGTGATTTGATAAGTATCTAGATTGATATGCTTTGATCCCTCTCTATCTTGTATAAAAATTGGAGACTTTTATACTAGGATTAACATGAGAGTAACATAAAACACGTTACAGTAATAATAGGCTATTTTAAGCTGACGACAGCTAAGTTTTGACTGGATAAAATAGTGTACACATTTAATCTCCTTGTGACATTTTATGTTTTTGATGTCACAATTTGTATCTTTTTATATTGTATATTACTTAAAATTAATGTAACTACAGTTATGTTTATGTTTTTGTCTTTTAACTTTATACTAGCAATATAAGTGATTTATACATTACTCGTACAGCATTAGTGTATTCTGAAATGGACCATGAACTTTCTTTAACTAGTGAATATAATACTTTTATATATTTTCATGTGACTAATAAGTATATGTTCACTAGCTTGAACAAGTCCTTTTTAGAATTTTATGTAAGGAAAATATACTGGCGATGGTCAGCTATTTTGTGAGAAAGTCTATCTCTCCTTCACTTCAGGACAATTTGTTCTATATTCTTGGTTAGCAGGTGTAATTATTAATCGGGATTTAGGCTTGTTTGGTTTGAGAGGTGCCTAGGAGATTAGGAACGTGTCTACTGAATGGGTCACAACCTTGGGGAATATACATAGTCTTGGTCCCTTCCTCTCACCTTTCTTTACAATCTGCTTCCTGGCATCCACGCCATGATCACCTTTCCCCCACCATGCCTTTCTGCCATGATGTTTCTGCCTTTGTGGCCTCAGACTGAAACTTTTCAAAGAAGTATGTTTTCATTTAAGTTGTGAGTGTTAAATATTTGTTCCAGCAAAGGAAAAGTGACTAACTCAAACCCCCCACCAACCAGTGCTTTGACTATGTCATCTCACCAGAAAATTTTCCTGCATAGATATCTCCATATTTGATGAAGCAATCACTTATTTCAAGGCTTACAGATTGATTTGGTGCAGGGAAACTTTTGCCCATGACAGGGTGTGGGGGCTTCTCAGAGAGCTGCCATGGTTCTGGCTCTGATATGTATATGGAAGTGTAGTCTTCACACAGCGCTATCAGCTCAAGTCTGCATTGGTGAAAACTGCAGGGCTTCGTAGAAGCCAAATCTGTGGGTGTGTGGAGTGGCAGAAGGGGTCTTGAGGACTTTGGTAGGAAAGCATATCAATGAAAGCATGTAAATTTAGATACTCATTCTACTTTCTCCCACCAGAGAAATTGTGGCTGAGGCCCTCTCTCATGGTCCTGGGTTCATCCTGCAGGCACACTGTGATGACACCTGTTAAACAGCTATAGAAGAGCGGGCCAGGGATATAGCTCAGCAGCATGAGCACTTGCCTGGCAAGCCTGAGGTC
>NW_004955408.1:7388117-7451555 GCF_000276665.1 Chinchilla lanigera | reverse complement strand
AAATAAATAAATAAATAAATAAATAAATAAATAAATAAATAAATAAACAGCCATAGAAGAGATTTCTAAAGAATGGGTGCACATGGAGAAGCTAAGCCTCCAGGATAGATGATAGTGACACTAGTTTCTGGTATACAGGTACCCCTACTGCCACATTGGCAATGAGAGGATAGCTGTGTATGTTCCAGAGCAGGTAACATGACACAGGGTAACATACTTGACAAGTAGCTTGTCAAGTTCTGGAGTACAGGTATACATAGAGCTCCAGAGGTTCCAGGACCCAGGGTGAGGACTAGCCAAGGGGAAGTGGTACCAGTGTCTGAGGCACAAATGCACCATTTTGAAATTCTATGAACAATTCATAGGGTTCCAATTCTTCCGCATCTGTTAGCATTTGTGGCTTTTTTATTTCTCTCATAATTATTAAGGCTTTTTGGACTATTGATGTACATTACCTAAATATGTTGCTTAAATATGCTAAATGACTAACCTCTTGTCAGTTGTATGGTTTGTAAACAAATATTCTTGTTATACCTTATGTTGCCTTTTCATGCCAGTGGTTGTTTCTTTTTGCTGTGCAGAAGCTTTTTCATTTGATACAGTCTCACATGTTTAGGTGGGTTTTGTGTTTTTGCTTTGGGTGCCATATTATTGTCAAGACCAATGTTGGGTAGGCTTATGTTTTCTGCAAGTAGTTTTATGGCCTCAGGTCTTAGGTTTAACTCTTCAATCCACTTGGAGTTGTTTTTGTGTATGATGAATATTATGCATCAATTCTTTTCTACCTTGTGCAGATATTCTACATTTGTTGAACAGGTTAAACTTTTGCCATTTTTCCATTTGTGTACTTGGCACTCTCATTGAAAATCAGTGAGCTATATGTTCCTGGGTTCATTTCTAGCTCACTGTTCTTGTTCAATTCCTTTATGTGTCTTCTTCTATTCTATTACCATACTGTTTTGATTATTATACCTTTGTAGTTTCAAAAAAGAAATATTATATCTTCCACTGTGTTTTCCTTTTTTAGGATTGATTTAGCTATTTCTGGTCTTTTGCAGTTTAATATATTTTATAATTTGTCTTCTTTTGAAAATAATGTCATTTGGATTTTTATGGTCAATTTTATTTTTAAAAAAATATTCAAGATCACTGAACTTTAAATTTTCTCTCTTGGTTTATATTCCATTTTTAAATTATACACAGATAAATTATAGTGGTAAATATTTATTCTTTATATGGCACAAAGTGGTGTTATTAGTGACATAATATATACCATAGTCAATTAAATATATTCAGATGCTGTGCAGTTGATCTAAAAAGTTAAAATTACACAAAATCAGAATTTTTCTTCCTATATAACTGAGGCTGTGTACACTTTAACCATTATTTCCCCATTTTCCTCAACCCAACCAGGATCTGGTAATTACTATTCTACAGTTTTTACTGTGTTGAACATACTGAAAATTTTACCCATTTTTCCTAAGTTACAGTATTTATAATTCTCTGGGGTCAATTCTAATCTCTTCTTTAATTTCCAGTTATATTTAAGTTCAACAGTCCCCCCCATTGGGCTAAATAGAGTTTTGTAAATTTTGTTTATCTTCCAAAAACCCAGGTCTTAATTTCACTAACTGACTTTTATCTAGTCTGGTGTCTTTTTAACTTTTGCTCTGACATTTGTTTGTTTTCTTTTGCTAGTAGTGTGTTTATTTTTTTTCTTTTTTCTATTTTCTTAAGACATAACATGAAATTATTTATTTATAATCTGTCGATGTGGGCATTTATTGCTATAAATCTTCTTTTTAGAAATGTTTTAGCTGTATTCCTAATGTTTTGGTGTCCTGTTTCCATTTTTATGTGTCTCAATATAATTTTATATTTTCCTATTCTTCATTGGTCCATTATTTATTCAAGAAACACATCATGAAGTTCCTGTGTACTCATGAGTTTCTCGTGTTTAATTTCTGGTTTCACAACTTCATGGCCAGAGGCATGATTTCATTTTTAATACATTTGTTATAATTTGTCTGGTGAGCTAAAACAGAGTCTGTCCTGGGAAAATGTTCTGTGTGCACTTGAGAAATCATCTTTATTCTGTTGCTATTGTATAGAAAAGTATGTACCTTTTAGGTACATGTGTGTACGTTTTGGGTCAATCTGCTCTTGACCAGTGGTCACAAACCTTTTAGTGGTCACTAACCTTTTCACAAACTGAAGTTGCCCAAATTGCAAGCCAAAACTTACTTGTCCCAAAATGCCAGTTTTGGAATTAAACTTGAATGCTAGGATTTTAGTTTAGAAAAAAACAACCCTTACGTTAACATTTTTTGTCCTAAAAGAAAAACACAACAAAGCTTTCAGTAATACAAACAGCATTTTATTGAAAGGTAAAGTTTGCATTTGCATGCTTTTGCACAATTAATGTGATCTTTGCTGTTCTACGCATGCTGATAATTTGTGAAACCTAGGCTGGGGCCACATTACTCATGGGTCAGCAGGGAGGACTCCAAATGCCTGCTGCAGCACATCTGCCAGAAGTTCACTACCACCGGTCTTGAGTATTTTGTTCAAGTCCAGTACTTTCTTAACAACTTTTTCTCTGGTTAATCTATTCATTACCATAAGTGATGTTTGCAGTGTGCCATTATTACTGTTTTGTATTCTGTTTCTCCCATCAAAATCTTTTCATAATACATTTACATTCTCCATTGAAAAGTGAAGTGAGTCTCATATAGGAAACTTATATTTAGATTTATATAGTTAGATTTTTATACCTTAAAGTTAGATTTATATAGTTAGATTTTTGAATGCATTGATTTACTTTAGGTATTCTTTGGTAGAATATTTAATCCATTTACATTTGAGGTAATTATCAATATGAAAAGAATTACTTTTGCCATTTTATTAGTTACTTTGTGGGCTCTGTTTGTGAAGTCATATAGTCTAAGGAAAATTTTCAGGCAGTGATGAAGCACATCACGACAGTGGTCATAGGAGATTGCGACACCCAAGGAAGTTGCAGTTATCCACGCTGTGTAAATACACAGAATGATATTCTCACAGTGATAAAACCACCCAAAGATTCATTTATAGGAATGTATCCTGTCATTAAGTGATGTGCGACCGTTCCTTCTTTCTCTCTTTCTCTCCTTTTGTGGTTTCATGGTTTTCTGTATTGGTATTTTTGACTCTTGTTGGTTTCCTTGTTTTTTTGTTTTATTTTTGTTTTTTGAATATGATGTTTACAAAATCACCTTACATTCAGAACAGGTTATTTCAAGCTTATAGCTTAACTTTGATTGCATAGAACTGAAAGGAAATTAAAATTTTAAATAAAGCCTGCCAAGAATGCCTTCCAAAATCAGGTGGACATGTCCAGAAAAGCCTGATAACGGGACATTTCTTCCTTTGTGTAACCCATGCTTGTTTAACTGATGACTTTGCAATGTAACTTCAGATATTTAAACACCCTTAGTAACCCATGAGGTTACGCAATCCTCCAAACACAATGTACCAAATCTACCTCTGTACTTCCCTGCCTGCCCTCCCTATAAAAGTCCCAAAACCCTGCCACGTGGGTTCTGACTCTTTGGGAAAGACATCCCAGTCAGGCCTACTGATGTAATAAACTGCCTCTTAAACTTTCTTAGTGCTGTTTCTCCCCATATTTGGTCTGTTTTTCTGTAAAACACCAAGTCTATACTTTTCTCCCTTCCCCACATTGGTGCTTTTGATTCTGGATTTATATCATTTTAGAATATATGTCCCTTGACAACTTATTTTATAGTTTTATTAATAATTTTGTCCTTTAATTCTTATAGTGTGGATAAAATTACAAACTACCATCTCAAACCTAGATTATTCTGAATATTGCTTCATATTACTTACACTATTGGGTTTTGTACTTTTGTAAGTTTTATGTTATTAATTAACAGCCATAGGCTTCAGTTTGAAGAACTCCATTTAGCAGGGAGGCAAGCATAATGATAACTGTCTTAGCTTTTGTTTGTCTAGGAAGCTTTTTAATTTATCTTTATTTCAGTGAAGGAGGTTGGCATGGTAAAGCACTATTGCCTGGCGGGGTATTTTTCCCTCTTTCAGCACTTTCAATTTAACATTTTACTTTCTCCTGGTTGATAACATTTCCACTGAGAAGTGATAATAATTTATTGGGACTACTTTTATGTGACATAGTGGTTGTCCGCTGGGATTTGTTTTTTAATTTCAGTTTTTAATAGTTTCTTTTTAGTGTGCAGAAAAAAAACTGATTTTTGTACGTTAATTTCATATTGTAAAAGTTTGCTGAATTTGGTAAAGATATCATCAGTTTATGTGTCATGATGAACTCCTTTGTGGGTTGAATTCATTTGGAGATTTATATTCTCTGTATTTGAATGTTTATTTCTTTATTCAGATTAGAAAATTTTTTCTCCTTCATTCATTTGCAGTGCTAAAGATTGAACATAGGGTCTCTCACCCATGCTAAGCAATTGCTATAACACTGAACTACATCCCCCAAAAGTTTTTGAGGCAATGTCTCAGTAAATTGTCCATGCTGGCCTCAAACTTGTGAACAGCCTTGGAAACACCTAAGATACAAGATAGGTTTCTTGATACTGTTCTACAGTTCTTACAGGCCTTCTTTATTATTTTTCACTTTTATTCCTTTGATTAGACAATTTCAAATATTCTGTCTACAATTGCCTGACTCTTTCTTCAACTTGATCAATCTGGGTATAAAGATTACAGTTGCATTTTTTTAGCTTAGTCATGATATTCTCCATCTGTAGGACTTCTTCTTTCTATATTTTTTCTTTCAAATTACTCGTTTATTCCTGGATTATTTCCCGTATTATTTTTTCAATCCAAATAATTTAAAATAAGTTTGCTCAACTTTTGAGAGAAAAATTATTTCAAAGACTTTTTCTCTCATTTCATATCTCCCTTGCTTTGGCATCCATTGTTGACATTTTGTTAGGTTTTTTGCTTGTTTGTTTACCTGTAGCCTTACTACCTAAGATTTTGTAATCTTTACTTGCTTGCGATAGTGTTTCTTCATTTGTGGAGACAGACACCTTTTATGGCTTTTATTTTAATGCATAATTTTGTATAGAACAAGTGACAATGCCCCTGGGCATACTAAGCTTATTTTCAGACTCTAAATTGTAGGGTTGCCACCCTTACTCCGAACTCATGTAGGGTGGAGGCGTAGGCTCTGCTATCTGAGGAGAACACTGGCTGAGAGCTACTGTTAGGCTGAGACACTGAATGGACGTGAAAATCCTCTCTCATCCTTCTTGGAGGTGACGTGCATTCTTTGGCTAAAAGACACCATTATGTGAGTCCAGCAGTTGGACAGGTTCACGGAAGGGCCCCGAGGTTATGTGGACCAGGAAGGAAAGACCAACTTCTATTCTGAAGACCAACTTCTGAAAGACCAAACTTTTATTCTGAGCAGTAATATACAGTAAAGTTTTCCCTCCTCTCCAAGTTGAGTATAGGGCAGACAGTGAAGCAGCTACTTCCTGGTGTGACAGAAGTAGAGCCTGATTGTTCTCCAAATTCTCTAAGAATCTTCTGTGGGACAGAAGCTGGCATGCTTGTTCAAGTGGCTAGTGAATATTCCCACAGTTCATCACGTGACTGAAGCCAAGACTCTGGGGGACAAGGTTATTTCTAAATTTGAATCTAGAAGCATGGTAGGTATTTCTGTCACCTGGCTACATCATCTCTACTCTAAAAATGACCCACTTATTATGTCTTGGGCTCTTGTGGGGCTTGGCAACTTCTCACCTGAATCTCAAACTTCCCACAATGAGACTGATTTGTAGATAGGTGTAGAATTTTTTGTGTTGGGAGACTACAGACAAGTGATTTCCTGTCCTACCATCTTGCTCTGCCACTCTGCTAGTCAGATTTTGATGAGTTATACTGAATTTATGGATTATTTATGTATTAGAGACATTTTAATGTTTTTAAGCCTTCTGATTTATGGCCAAAGATGTTTTTGTTTCACTGATAGCTTTTATTCCTTGTGTGTGTGTGTGTGTGTGTGTGTGACTTCCATAGGGTTTTTTTCCCCTGGGGCAAGGTAATGGGTTAGCTGGAATTTAAATAAAATACAGTTCAAACTATATTTTAATAATTGATAATTTAAATTCCGTTATACACAGAATTCTACATTTTAACCTCCTAAATTACTTTATATTGTTGCTGTCATAATGTATATTTATTCATATGGTGTAACTTTTAACATATTTTGAATATTACTATTTGTGGTACTAGGGATTGAACTCAGGGACACTCTACCAGTGAGCTACCACCCTACCCGTCTTTATTTTTGAGACAGAATCTCACTAAGCTGCCTAGGCTTGGCTCAAACTTGAAATCCTCCCATCTCAACCTCCTGAGTAGTTAGGGTTCTAGGAATGTGCCACTGTGGTAGTATATTTACTTTCATACTGTTTTGTTTTAATATTTTATGGGAACTAAAAGTGATTTAGCTACAGCTATTACAGAAATACAGTACTTAGTACTGACCTAGATATTCACCTATGCCACAGAATTGCACACTTTCTTATTATTTTGTTCCTGCTCAATGCCCTTTCATTTGAATTTTAAGAACTTCTTCTCTATTCTTTTCTGACAGGTCTAGTAGTGATGAGATCCTTCAGATTTTATCTGTATGAAAAGTTTTCATATCTCCATTTTTTGAAAGTGAGTTTTCTGGGCATAGTATTCTTGGTTAGTCATATTTTTCTTTCCACATTTGAAATACATCATCCCACTGCCTTCTGGCCTAAAGAGTTTCTGCTAAACATTTCACTGATGGTCCATGAAAGTTTCATTGTGTGCAACAAGGTTTGGTACACTTGGTGTTTTTAAAGTTTTGTATCTTTCACTTTCACGATTTGATGATGATTTGTGTTGATGAGCACCATTTAACATCATCTTACTGATGTTTTGAGCTTCCATTTCCTTCTTCAGATTTGGGAAGTACTTAGTCATTAGATGAATAATCTTTCTGGTCCTTTCTCAATCTCTTCCTTTCTATAATTCACATAATTCATACACTGGTATACTTAGTAGTGTTACATAAATCCTGCTTCTTTTCTTGCCTCTTTTCATTTTCATTTGTTGCTCTGGCAGAATTGCGTCCATTGGCCTGTCTTCAAGATTGACAATATTTTCTTCTGCTTCATATAGTGTATTGCTGAAAGAGTGTAGTGAATTTTTCAGTTTAGTTACTGTATTTTTCACGTCCATAGATTCTTTTCAGTACTTTTTAACATTTTCTAGCTTGTTTGCAGATTACCATTTTGTCCTTGTATTGTTCTCGTAACCTTAGTGGATCATTTATTAGATTTCCTTTTAATTCCCCATCAGGTAACATAAAACTTCATTAGCATCTACTTTGGGAAATCTTGTTATCTTTTTTCTTGTCTGAAATATCTATAACTGGTTCTTCATTTTTCTTGAGTGTCTGTTTTTCCATCTGCTTGTTAAGTAAAGCAATAACCTCTCATAATCTTCACCAATTGGCCTCATACAACAGAAGATCATGTATGTTACACAGTCCACCTATTCTAATCCTTTGCCTCTTGCAAATGTCCTTCTCCATGGAAACCCAGGAAGATGTGGTTTTAATGTTTGTTCTACATATGGCGCGAATGGGGGTTATGACAACTACCACCCCAACTGTTATGGTTTATATCTAGACTTTGCCCCAAATCTTGTGTGGTCATAGGCAGAGCTTTTTAGAAGACAACTGGGTTATGGGGACTTTGTAGCTGACTTGCTGTTAGAGGTAGAGTCTCCTCTGAAGAGGCGGGTCACTCTGAATGTGACCTGGTATGGTATAACTCTTTACCTAGCTCTTCCCTTTACCTCTCTCTCTGCTTGCTGGTTGCCAAGATGTGAGCAGGTTTTCTCTCCCAGACCCTTCTCCCATGCCAATTCTGCCTGTAGCCACCACCCCCACCCTGCAGGGACTGTAAGCTCTAAAATGTGAGCCACAATAAACCTCTCCTCCTGGGTATTGCAGGTATTAGGTATGCTGTCTTAGTGATGAGGAATGTGATAAGGCACCACCCCCACTTTCTCTGTTTTCTTCCCGGTGGTTAGATTATGCTCGAGCCATCAGAGCATCAAGACTAGTAAAGTAGATACTAGTTTGAGGATGCTCTGGAGAAGTTGAGTTTGGAGTGCACAGATCAGCTCTGTCCCTCCCCAGAGTGAAGTTGACAGTTGGAGTTTTCTATCTGCTTGCTGTGTTGAACAGGAAGGAGTTGTCTGTGGCATCTGCTACTCAAACTGCTACCTCTGCTCTGCCACTAGCCAGCTAACCTGTGCGGGACACGTCAAAGCTCTTAGACTGGTGAGATAGAAGTCTCCTGGGGAACCTCCTTAGAAATGTTAGGGACCTGCGTATGCAAACTAACCTTTCCCCTTCTGTGAGAAAACCAGGGAGTTCTGTTCCTCACTGCATGATTCCTGGTCAAGGAAAGTCCCTGGTATTATAGTGTCTCAAATCTCCTTACTGGTTTCAGTGACTTTGGTTTCATATTCTCTCAAGATACAAGAGAACTTTAGTTCGTTTCTGACTCCCCACAACAGAAGTTTTCAATACGTTGTTACTTACTGATGTATTTGTGGGGACACAACATGTCTATGGTTTCTCATTCTATCATGTTGTCGATGCAATGCTTTCCTCTTGTGGGGATATTATAAATCATTTGGTGGGGATATTAGAAATCATTTGGTGGGAATATTAGAAATCATTTGCTGTGAATGTTTTTATGTAGATTGTTAGATGGATATGTGCTTTCTTTTCTCTTGGTCTTTTAATTTCTCTAATTTTCTCCTTCGACTATGCTAAGGAGTAACTGAGTGTAGTGGATAGATAACAGTATGGCATGTAAAGTTTTTGCTTGTATGTCTCTGTAGCTTTTCTTTCCCGAGCAGCTGAGTCACAGAAAAGACCATCAGCAATTCATGTGGATGTCATGGGAATTCTAAGCAAAGCAGCGTAAAGTAATGACACACGAAGGTTGCAATACATGATGCTAAAAAGTGAAACTTGGGAAGAACGTTCTACATGTATAAACTACTGAAGAATGGATTGAGATCTCATTAGAGCAAATAACCTTCCAGTTAGGCGTGCCATGGAACAGGAACCTGAGCAAATAGCCACAGGGAATGTTTGTCTTGAATTCATTTCAGACCATAAATATGTATTGAATGTGTATGCAGTGCCAGACACTAGGGTTATGACAGATAAATCACAACAGTCTCAGCCTGGCAGGGGGAATGGCAAGTGAGCAGGCAATTTCAGTGGAGTGCAACGAGCATTTGCATTCAGCCCATGGAGAGTGTGCCAGGGCTGTGCATTCTCAGGAATATCTGGCCCATGTGGGGAGATGGAACACAAGTAGAGGCTTCTAGGAGGAGACTATCCCCAGCCCAAATGAGGGCAGGCTAAGAAAGAGAGCCCAGAGACATAGATGGTGCAATTTGGATGGCATGTGTGAAGGGCTAGAGTTCAAAGAAAAGATGAAATTATGGAAAAACATCTGCTCAGTGTGCTCAGAGTATGGCATGCTAAGGTCAGAGTGCAGAGACGGTCCAGGAGTGAAAATGTGAAGAGCTGGTATGTCATGCTAAGGGAGATGGCCCTGAGGACCCATAGAAATGGTTCTAGATAGATCTCAGTTGAGACTGGATTTAGAAAAGCAAAGCCATGAGGGTGGTAGAATATACACAAAAATGGGCAAAGACCCTGAGCAAGAAGGTGATACAGGAGAACGGAGGTCACTTTAGTAGAGCAGAAGAAAGCACCAATTTTAAAACATCCCTAAGATTGTTAAGGTGTCTGGTAATCCTCCAGCAGTCTTTTCCCCAAAGTTTCAGTGAATCTATAAGAGTTTGCCATAAAGTGTACTCCAAGAACAAGTGAAGAGTCCATTATATACCAGTGCAGTGGAATTTTAACACCAAGGCATTTACAGTGCGCAAGACACCGTACTTGGTGCTTGAGGGTTAGCGTTTCCCTGATGGCTCCCGCTTTTGGTCTCCTCTCTCAGGGGATTTTTCAGTGAATGTCAGTCCCTGTTAACTTTCCATTTTTTCTGTCTTTAATGTAGCACACATAGATTTTTATGCGCCCCTGTTTCATCCACATAACTCTTTTGTTGCCATGGAAATCAGCTTCAGTTTTCTCCCATTCTGGCAATTGTGTTTTTATAGTCTCTTTCTTTCAAAAAGATAAGCCGCCTTATATTTATTTCACGTGGATGCCAAAAGTTGACCTCGTTCAAGACACAGTCAACCTTTTCTTCAAGACAGTGTTGCAGTTATTTATTTCAGCTGATGTCATTTTGATTTCTGCCTGTGAAATCAGTTTCTGATAAAATGTCTTTTGGCTTTTACCTACCTCTGCTATCCGGGTGCAAGAGCTTGCAAGTCTGCAAGATTAAATTCTAGGTGGACCCAGGGGCTAAGGGTACCAAGATTGAGCTTCAGCTATTAAAGATGAAGGAAAATAGTTCGGATCCAAGAAGGAAGCTGAAAGCAGGGAGCTCTACTCATTGCTTAGCTTCTATTTGAGAGCTGGAGATATAGCTCAGAGGCATAAGCATCTGCCTGACAAGTGCAAAGTCCTGAGTTCAATTCCAAGTACCAAAAAAAAAAAAAAAAAAAAAAAAAATCTTCGATGGCTTTGTGTCCTTGGTCATATTACTTCCATTTTAAAATGCATTTACTCATCTCTAAAACCAGGAGATGGTCTAGATTAGAAAGTGTCTTTAAGTGAGGGAGACTGGAAGAAAGATAAAAGTATAACTTGGTGAAATAAGAGAATTGTTTTGATTTGAGATATTTCTTATTACTTTTATCTTTGAATTTATTTTTTATTTTTTGGTACCAGGAATTAAACCCAGGACCTTGACCTTACCAGGAGGTGCTGTGTCTCTGAGCTATATCCCTGGCTCCTATCTTCGAACTCATAACTATAAAAAGTCTGCAGTTATGAGAGTTCTTTGCATAGTCCAATATCTGGTTGATACACTATTTCAAATAAAATGTGATTAGCTTGGCTCATCCCTGGCACTCTGTAGTTTGATATATGTAGATGCTGTTGTAGTTTGTTTTTGTAGCTGTTTTTTATATGTAGTTTGATATACGTAGATGTTTTAAAATTGATTCATCCACCAATTCTAGCCATTTCCTTTAGGTCTAGGACTGTAAGACATAAAAACCTACCAGACTGCCCACATTTGTATTGTCTGGAATTTTTAAATATATTTTGATCAATAAAATGTGAAGATATAAGAGCGTGGATATAAACAGAGCAATTTATTTAGTAAGTATGGAAAAGAAATTCTGTGAATGGTGCTAACCGTATTAGACACTGAATATAAAACAACCAATAGACCAGGATCTCACTCAACCACAAGGAAGCTACAATCTAGTAAGAGTCAAACATGCAGAGGACCAATGTGTTTCAGTAAGATAAATGCTTACTTTATAGAGAGGCACACAGAGGGCTCCTCCCTCAGACATGATCATGACGGTGGCTGCCACAGCCAGGGAGGACTTTCCAAAGAAATGAATACTGACACAAGTTCAGGCTGACTCAGGGAAGAAAGGTGTGATAGCAAATCAGACCAAAGAAGGGGAGAGTATGTGGAGATAAGAACATGCAGATGGAGGTGAGGGTAAAGCCGTGAAGAGTCCTCTTGCCTTTGTGTGTGGCCACTCTTGGTTCGCCTGCATTTCTGAGGCCATAGAGGGATGTATAGCTCAGAATCCTAACCGAGTGCTAACAGAAACCAACCTGAAGTTGCTTATGTTAAACAGTTGATTGTTGTGTAACAAGTATAAAAGATATGCCCTGTGGGATAAGGGCAGGGATGCACGTGGCTCTCGGAGAGTAAGCAAAAATTGAAAAATGTCAAGAGCTGAAATTATTTCCTCTTTGGGCTTCTATGGCTTCAAGGCTTCTCTCTGCTTATCTACATCATCCTTCTTTCCCAGTGATTGGCTTGGTTTTCTACTCAAGATCCATGATGGATGTCAATAATTTCAGAATATGCAGCTTATGATTGTAGCCAGCAGAATCTGTAACATGAAATCCCCAAGGCACTTACAAGTTCATATATACCTGGGAGAGAATCAGATCAGTGCAGAGTTCATCCAACATCTGCCTCTGGTCAGATCAGCTACAGCAAAGGTTCATCGCAGAACATACCCAAGGTTATAGAGTGGCCACTGTGGGTCTCTTGGATTATAGGAGGGAGGGTGAGGAGTGAGGACAGTTACCAGGGAACAGAGAACCTCATCGTGGTGTTGCAGGTGCTGAGCTGCTTTGAAGGACAAACAGGGCTGTAAACATTTCAGATTCCATTTCATTCTGAATGTAACACATGCTCATAGTAATAAGCACAAACAGTAAGGCATGTAAAAATCAAAGTAAAGCCTCCAGACCGTTTTCCCTGCTCATCGTCATGCAATTACTTATCCATTCATTCAATCACTCAACAAATGTTAAAAGGATACAAATATTAAGGTAACACGCTGGGCACAGCAAACACTGAGGATTAGACTGACAGGCTCCTGTCTTTACAAAGCAATGGTCAAAAGAATTTTAGAAACAGGTTGCTGTGTACCTTTCCAAAATATTATGCATGTTTATAATGTGTGTAGAGATATATATTTAATGTACGGTGCACTTCATATGTGTCTTGGTCTCTTTGTTATACACTAACAAAATAACATAGGCAGGGTCATTTTTAAGCGTGATTTACTTGTCAGAGTTCAGCAGGCCAGAAAGCTCCACATCAAGGTGCTGGTGGGCTTTAGCAGTTCTGGTTCCAAGGTGGGAGATGACTGCTTTGTCCTCCAGAAGGGAGGATGGCTTCATTCCTACATAAGGCCGGCAGGCAGAGAGGGGGGTGAGGGATGACCTCAGGGCCCTTTCAGCGGCATCAGTTCCACCCGCGGGCCCAGCCTCTGTGGTCTAATCATCTTCCAAAGACCTCATGTTGCAAAACAACTATGTTTCCACATGAGTTTGGGAGGGTACAAACGTTCAAACTGTGCAATTCTGCCTTCAGCACCTCAAAATCATGTGTTTCTCACATATAAAATGTATTCACTCCATCCTAGTAGGCCCAGAATTTGTCACTCCTTCCAACATTAAGTCAATGGTTTTAAGTCCATAGTTTCACTGGAATCGTACAGGGCTGAGACTCCAGGTATATCTAGTCAGAGGTCCCTCCCTTCCAGGTAACAGCTTATGAAACTGAACAAGGTCTCTCCTTCCAAAGTACGCTGGTAGAACAGAGCAGACATTCCTGTCCCAAAATAGCAACAGAGAAAAGAAAGGACAGATCTTAATTAAGTCTAGAACCCAAAAGATTGAGCAACATTATATCCTAAAGCTCGAGAACAACCTTCCTATACTCTGTCCTGCCTTCTGGGGGCACTGGGGGTGGGGTGGGGTGGCCAGCTCTCCAAGGCCTCAGGCAGCTGCTCCCCACTTAGCCCATGCAGCAGCTCTCAGGGGATGGAGTCTCATACCTGCTCATTTTCCGAGCTGCTGTTGCCTTCTGGTGATCTCACAGTTCTGGGAATTCAAAGGTGGCAACCCTGTACATATTCACCCTGCTGGAGACTGCAGAAGTCCACCCTCATGGGTCTCCATAACATCCTTTAGAATCAGGTGAAGGTTGCCACTGAGCTGTATATAGTGTGTGGCTTCAGAATTACCACCATGTGGATACCGCCAAGGTCTACAGCTTGTACCTTCTACGGTGGAGTCCAGAGCCACAGCTGCACCCATATGAGCCACAGCAGGAACAACCGAGAGTAGAGAAGCTGTGATTGAGTGCTGGGAATGGCCACTTGAGGCCATTCAGGGTAGTGAAAGCTGAATTCCAGCAGTTACACTGTACCCCATCTAGAAATCATCTGCCACCAAGGCCCCAGAGCTCTGGGTCTCTGGCAGAACTGGCAGCCTTGAAGCTCCTGGGGGCACTTGTAGGTCTGCCACTGTCATGATGAAAAACATCTGGCTTCCTTCTATCCCTGCAAATCTGCTTATCAAACAGTTACGTAGCCACACACTTGCTTTTTTTCTCTAAACACTGTTTTCCTCTAAAGGCTGGGGAGTTTCCCAGTCTCTAAGTTCTGTTACCCTTTTGATGCTACACTCCATCTTTAAATCATTTCTCCTTTATCATATTTTACTATATGCAATTAAGAGAATTCTGACAATCCCCTCATTGCTTTGTTTAGCTGTTTCCACGGTCTTCTGTGAAGCCCCTGAGCATGACACAACTCAGCTCAGATCGTTTCCCCTTGATAACTACAATGCCCTTGCTCCAGTTTCAAATAAGATAGTGCGTATTTCCATCTGATCCCATAATACGCAGGGCAAAAGAGAACTCTAGAAGTTAGAAATTTTTCTGTCCAGACAAGTGGCTTCTCCAAACTTCCCCAGACTCAAAGCAGAACTGCCACCTCCTCCTCTCTTCAGATGCTGGTCCCAGAACCTCAAAGCCCGGTTCATTTCCACAGAGAAGAGAAGGAGAGAAGATGCCCAGGGAGGATGAATGAGCCAAGCCTGGGGTTTTCCATTGCCTCAGTGTGTTCCCTCTTCCACATGTTCCTCAGTGGAAAAGGCCCTTTCACCCCTGGGGAGAAGCTGATTTGTGGCAATATGAGGCCCTTCTTTGCCCTCAGTGGTAGCTGTGAATAACCCCTTTTTCCTTTTCACCGTGGTTTTGGGGGACAGTGGTGAGCTTAGGGAACCGAGCAGCAGGTAACACTACTTCGTCAGAGGCATTTCATCCACTGTCCATGTTTCTGCTAATGTTCTCATCATAACCACTTAAATAATCCCTGAGAAATTTCAGAATTTCCCTGCAGTTCTCCTTCTATGGAGCCCTAACCAGATTCATTAGTAACACTCCGTTCGGTACAAGAGTTTTGAGTCTGTTCTTCCAAATTCTTCAAGCCTCTACTCACTATCCACTTCCAAATCTCCTAGCTGCACATGGTGGCACATGTCTGCAATCCCAGCATTTTGAGAGGCTGAGGCAAGAGGATTGCAAGGTCAAGCCCAGCCTGGGCAATTTAGCAACTTAATGAGACTTTGTCTCAAAATATAACTAAATAAATAAACAGAGCTATGGGGTGTAACTCAGCGTGAAAGTTCTAGGTTGCCCAGAGCAACAGCAACAGCATAGCCATACTTTGGGGGTATTTGTTAAAACACCACCACCTTCTTGCTACCAGTCTCTGTCATCACTCATTTTGTGCTTCTGTAACAGAATGCCCGAGACTAAGCAATTGGTAAAGAGCAGGACTTTATTTTCTCACAGTTCTGGAAGCTGAAAGGTCCAGGATGAAGGTCTCACCATGGGGTGAGTTTTTACTTGATAACATCACAGCAGGATGGAAGGTGGGAGGGCAAGTAAGCGTGCACTCTGCGAAGCCTTTCACTCTATAACAGCCTTCACCTCTCCTTGGCTCTACCTCCTAACATTACTGTACAGACACGTGAATTTCAGTGTGATTCTTGGAGGCTAAGCATTCAAACCAAAGTATTCATTATATGTAAAATGCTTTGAAACTGCCCTTTTTGTATTTAAAAATACATTTTGGGCCTATTTATTTATGGTGCCACATATAAAACTCTTTCCTTCCCTTACATCTTCCATATAATTGTGGCAGAATTACAGGTATTCTTGGATACATACAAATATGTGGTGGAATTGCAAATTTTAGTCTCTATAACTCAATACATTTTTCTAATGAGCTGTGCTCCTACTGTACTTTATGGGGTCTATGGGCTGAAAATAAAGGAGATAAAACTTCAACATTTGCCCATGGCCTGAATTACAGTTCCATCTAAAGTAAGATGGTTCCATTTGACTTTGCAAAATTTCCCTACCTAGAAGCCTCCTTCTGGAAATTTTAATATGAAACTGATCACAAGGTACCTCTGTTTTCAGATTTTCCCACAGATTTCCTGTATTTCTACTGCCCCTTTCTTTGGCACTTTTGGCCACTTGTCAACTCCCTGCTAGCCAAATCAGTTCTCTGCCCCTCCTCCACTCTTAAACTTGGAAGGATGTTCTCCTTCCTCTTTAGCAGGGCCCTCTGGTCTACCTCTTCTTTGTTTTGGAGTTTATTCTTCATCCGTTCCCCAGGGATCACAACAGGCCCAAATTCTGTAACACATGATGTATAAGAAGGGAAGTACTGATTTAATGTTTACGTATTTTCGCAGCCTAAAGATCCTTTTGTCTAGATCAGAAACTGACAAACTATGAATCATGAGCCATAGTTTGTGTCAATTGACTTTTATTGTGATACATCGATATCCGTTTACTTATATATTATAGAGCTGAGTGGTTGTGGTGGAGATTGTGTGAGCTTAAAACTTAAAATATTTATTCTTTGACCCTTTTGTAGAAAACGTCTGCCAACTCATGATCTAGATACAACATCAGTTTTAGTTAGTGATGTGTAGATAGACTTTTAGATTTATTATTTAAGTTACTGTATTTCCAATTTGCATCAATGCAAATAATTTTTCAGTGGATACTCCCTTTTATACTTAGCATATTGGTAATGGGAGGTCCATAGGAGAAGAGCTAGGATTATTACCACTGAGTTGAAGAATGACTCTTTTTAAATTTTTGATTAATTTACTAGCATTATCCTCTAAAATGTGCTAATTTAATATCTTATATTAAGGCAAAGCATGTAGAGTAAAATGCAAAACTGTGCTAATATTACCTATGAGTCATATTAATATATTCACTCAGGAATAGAGTGCAGCAGTGGTGTCATCATCTGGCTAATACTCGGTACTATAAATTTTCATTTTACAGTTTGGTGGAATGTCAAACTACTATTTTTAGAACTATCCATTTATTTAAGTAAAATGTAGTTGAGCATCATTTTGTATTATTTGGCTCTCTTTGAACTGCCTTGCCCATTTTCTTATTTCCACCATTGTCCAATTACTTTTTAAGAGACCTTTTAAAATAAGAAACAATTTATCCCCCTTTTCTCTTGTATTTTCACTGGGATTTTGACTGGAGTTCCCCTTTACTTAAGACATTTTTCCCCAAAGAGATTCTAGATGTGTAATGAAATTTATCAAGACACTCACTATGGTTTGTGGATAATTTGTATTTCAGTTCACTCTGAAAGTATGTGGAAAATGGATGGGAATATGCAGTATAATGAATTCAGAGAGTTTAGTTCGAGACTGTTGCATTTATATAAGTCAAAAACTGAAATCTTAATTTCTGCTCTCAGGGAATTTCCAATTTGAGAAGTGAGTTTAAGAAGCAAACACACGCGGAAGATGCCAGCAACATGAGATAACGAACAGATGCCAACAGATGGTAGAGACAAGAAAAATCATGGAAACTTTAGGAAAGGTTCAGCACAGGGGCAGGATCTGAGACAGTAACACATGCCACTTTCTGTGGCCTAAATCTGTGCGTACGGCATCTCCTTGAACGGATGGACCTATTGCTACATTAGTCTGTCTCTGAATGACCAGCTCCTTCGTGTACATCCCAAGAAAGTTTTGCCACTTAGAAGCAATATTCAGGTCACACACCAGAGCATAGCCGAATTAAGCGCCACATTACCACTTCCGGCTTCTATTGTTGTGATTCAGAACATTGGAAATACGCTTGCGTTTTCACTATAGTACCACATGTCTGGGAGAATTTATTATTATTAGGAATAATCTGAATTGTAGTAGATTATAGTCAGATTGTGGGGCATTTGTTTATCTGCTTACCTATTTGAGAATTTAAAGAGGAGCTCTGGAGACTCTTGCAGGTCAGTGGAGGTCATTGCCGTCAGACGCATTACGATGCGGTCAGCAAACAGGCACAGGTATAATTCTATGGTAATCTGTCCAAAGGATGCAGTCTACAGACTCTCATTTTGAGCAGTTTATGTGCTCTCTGAAAGTGTCCTCTTTGTGTGTGAAGGGGGATAAATAATGGCATTAGCATCACAAAATTATACGACTTACTGGGAAACAGTGCATGTAAAGGGGCTCAACTGGTTCTTATCAGGCAGCAAGCCCTCAGTGTTAGTGGTTATTCATGGTGATAATTGTTACTAGTAGTATTTTTAGAAGGAAAACTAACTTTGTTAAGATGTTATATTTTGCCATATTGTTCTTTTATCACATGGTATCGTAATTTTTTTTTCAGATTTCTAAAATTGTATCACTCACTAACATAGCCTGAAGCCTCAAATATAATAAATGAATATTACTTAAAATATTATAAAAACCAAACAACAGCCCCAAAATGTACAAAAAGAAGCATCTTGTACATAATAATAAGAAGTGAAAATAGCCTTTCTGGCCAATCTGATATAGATAAGTTGATTTTTACATTTGTTGCTGAATTTGAGAAAAGTAGCGGGGTTATTCAACAATAGCTATGAAGTACAGAGAGAGAAATAGTCCTTTGTAAAATACAGAGCTATTTGTATCCAGAGGTGATTTTATAAATTTTATCATCATAATTCAAATGTTGTAATGATGAGAAAAGCATATAAATACACCCTACTTTGTGAGAGTTTAGAGTTGATGGGTAGATCACTGTTGACAGAACTTGAGGTTCAATCTCTTACTAAGTGAAGCTGTGTGCACCCTACTCCCCTTAGTACTTTGTCATGTGAAAAGTGGACACACAAAGCACTTGTGAGACCATAGTGACAATTTAGTATCGCATAGCATCCAGTTAGTCCTCTGTATCCACAGCTTCTTTGTGTTTGAGCTCCACATCAGTCGATTTAAACAACTGTAAATGGCAAATATTTTTAAAGATTGCGTCTGCAGTGACTAAATACAGGCTATTTTTTCCTTTGTCCTTATTTCCTACACAATACTGTATAACAACTATGTACAGAGTACTTATACCTTATTAGGTGTTACAAGTAGTCTAGACACAAACTATGTGGGAGGATATGTGGAGGTTGTAAGTAAGGACCTAGACATGTTTATAAGGAACTTGCAAAGTCTCAAATTATAGTATTGGAAAGGACCCTGAGTCTAGTTCCCTGTGGATATCAAAGAGGAGTGAACTTTTTATTTTCCATACAAACATCATCTTTTAGTGTATTGTCCAAAAGATAGAAGGAACACTGTATGAAATCAGAACTTGATTCTTACCTCTTCCTGAAATCTAGTAATAATGCATTTTCATCTTAAATTCTTAGCTTCAACCAGGGATATAGCTCAGCAGCGCAGGACCTGCCACCTGGAAAGTGCAAGGTCTTCAGTTTGATTCCCAGTACAATAACAACAGCAACAAAAAAACACATTCAAAATGTTAGTTTCTTTATTAGTAAAATAAGATTGGACTGAATCAATGGTTCTCTTACTTCTGCATACATCAGAGTCACCTAAAAGGTTCATTAGAACAGATTTCTGAGCTCTGCTCATAGAGTATATTGATGTCGCAACCTGAAAATTTGTATTTTTAATACATTGTAGCAAGTTCCAGGGTGATGCTGACACAGATGACCAAAACGTCTCTCTTTGAGGACCTCCGAGCTAGAACATTTGTTGCCAACTTTTCTAAGAAAGCCTTTTCTTCCTCATTTTTTCCCCAATAAGGAATTCAAAAACCGATTCTGTCTCTGTTGTAATAATTGTGGTACTTTTATTATTAAAACACTGTGAATTCAATGAATATCAAATGAATTTTTATTTTATTAATTTCCACTCAGTCTACATGCATGTTAAACAGTTCCTAAGTCCTTGGATTTTTCCTAGTTAGCCTCTTGCTGATTGCTGCATGTTTTAAATGTCAGACAATACAATGGAGATGCACTAATGATTAATTGCACAGCAAAATTGCAAAACTTGCAAAAAAGGGTTTTCAGAAGTCTACTACAGGGATACTAGAATACCTTTCATATTCTTTGATAAATAAGGCTGTGGCAGAGGGAAACTAGCCTGTTCAATGACCTTCAACAAAAGACGATTTGAATATTGAAGGTAAGGCACATCCTTGGATAAATTGATAAGGCTTACAAATATTGCTGCAAAAAATAATACGAGGTGTGAGGGATGTAGCTCAGTGGCACAGCACCTGCCTGGCAAGCATGAGGTCCTGAGATTGATTCCTGGTACCTTCCCTCTAAAAAAAACAGCATGGTTTTGCAAGCATGAAGTAAAACATGTTGTTTTAATGCTGTCATTTTTTTTTCCCAGAAAAATCATATGATACGTGCCTTGGGTCTTCTAAACATCAGTGTATACATATGGTAACCTAAATCTAAGTTACTAAATATATAAAATAGTAATTTTCAAGATAAAGTTCTGTTTAAATTCATTTTGTTTATGCTTTACTATGAAAATTTAATCCTCCTTTCAAGTGGAGTCACTGTAATATCTTTTTTTCTATACTACTTTTTTGTTAAGTGACAAAGGGTTCCAATGCATGATTAATAAATCATCAAAAAATTCAGAATAATGAAGAGAGAATGTGCTATTTAATCAGGTAGTCAAGAAACAATTTGTGTCAATAGGACACATACGGAGCCTTTAGGGTTGGAATTTGAGGGAAGAATAAAGCATGTGATGGGAGTGCCTTCTGAGGAAGCATCCTGTTACTAGAACTGGGCTTAATATCAACATCACTGGCTCAAGTGAGAATGTATTCAGACAACTGAAGCTTTCAGCGATAGCACAGTGAGTTCACAAGTTGTAGTTTTCCCCAAAAGATGGATATCCAAAGATATGGACAAAAAGACAACTTAGCCAAAACTCATTTTGGTATCAAAATAATCACATCTCATTTGATAAACATGTATAATTATCATATTCCAATGAAAAATTTAAAAAGTTAAGAAAAAATTAATAGCAGTGTAATACAATTAAGAGTGCCTGAACAAGAAAATTTATTTTCTGATGGTCACTCTGTAAGGAGAGATCTCAAAATCTTCCTCAGAAATACCATGGTACGACTTCCTGCAAACTTGTTTACAGCGGAACCATCCCTGACTATCTTGGCTTTTTAGTAAGGGCTCAATGAAAGATAGACTATGTGTTACTTCATCTACCATACAAGCTGAACCTGTGTTCTTGGCACTGGATTTATAAGTGCTTCTCTAGGTAACCCTGAAGTTTGGCTGGGGCACTTTCCATGTGAGCAACCTTCTCCCAGTGAGACATAACTTTTCCTCTTATTTCACCTGTTGTCATAACAGGGAGAAAATGACTATGAATAGAATTTAATGCATTTATGCAGTTTTCCTTATTTAATTTAACACTTGCATGCATTTTGAGTACTTATTTTCTGGAAGAACTGAAAGTTTTAAAGAATGTAAACTTGACTTAGCATGTAGTAGAAACCCTGAGATAGCCAAGGAAAATTACTAAGAGAATTTAAATAAGAATCAGGTAGGTTGGAACGAAAATGCAATGTCATAACTGTAAGTGCGGCCAAAAGACTGAGGAATGAGAAGAGTGACCAGAAATGAGGCAAATTAAATACACTGAGATGAAGTGAATAATGTACTGCATACAAATTATCAAGCATCCTTAAAGTGTGCAAGCACAGAATGTAAAATATGAGTTACTGTGCATCTGTTGTTCCAGATATTAGGGAACTATTTACACACATCAAATACATATACATAATGTTTAAACTGTGCCAAAATAGAAGATGTTTTATTTGGTGCAGCTACTTGCAACTAAATCCAAACTCATAAACACTTCCTGGAAGCCCATAAGTAGTTTATACTTATTGGTCTCACACATGGGCTTGATGAGAACTGAAGAATGAGAAGGAAGTGGGGACCCCTCCACACTGAGCAGCCCCTGTAAGACTTTATAGATCCCTGCATGAGGTCCATAACTCCTTGAACAGGTCTTCTAGTTTTTTGGAGCCACTTATCTTAAATTATAGGTACTAAAAAACCTGAAAGTGTAGGACAAACATTGTTAGACACTAATGTTGAGGCACAGAGCAAAGGAAAGACTTGCCTGAGGTGGTTAGGACAGCCACATTCCACAGATCAAAGACAGAATGTAGGGCTGCAGAGTCCGCTACTGCCTCTAGGGAAAGAAATAGTCTGTTCCCTTCTTTACACTGTCCTATCAGACAGGTGGGAAGTATTTAGGTCCCAGTCAGGCTCATTTAGAAAGAAATCTTTGGCAGGTGGCAAACCAATTCTTCCAGCACCATTTATTAAAGAGGCTATCGCTCTTCCAGTACAATAAAAAAAAAAGAGAGAAGTCTATGGGTTCTAGAGTAGTTGATAGCAAACTGGTAGCTAACTGTATATATAGACAACCTTAAGCCTAAGAAAGAGTTGGCTCAATATCTTTTTAAAAACCTTTTCATAGAAAGGCCCCACTGGTAGCACATACATACATCAAGAGACAGAATGTTCCAGAAGTTTCCTGGTCAAGGTAAAGAGCCTTATTTTTTTGAACCACCAATGAGCGAGCAGGGATTCAGAAAAAAATGCCTGGTGATTTTCCTTCCTCTTTCTTATGAGACCTACCTTCTAAGACACTGGCCGAGTTGTGCAGTGCACTGTGCACTGCAGTGAAAGAAACAAGTAGCAAGAAAGGAATGGTTTAAAGCCCTGAGGGTGCTGAGCTCCAAGCAGTATTAGAATTTACTCACTTCACACCCTTGTTATGGCTGGATGCTGATAACACAGGAGAAATTTCAAAAACTTGTACTGAAACCTGCTAGTAAGTGACCAACAAGGTCCTGAGAGCCTTATTCTGCTTATTTGTTCTGTTACAACTGCTGTATTATTAGTGTAAAAGTAATTTATTACTGTATTATTAGTGTAAAAGTTCCTGACAGTCAAATAGTTGGTGTCACCTTTAACTGTGATGTGTCAACCTCAGTGGAATTATAGATGTCTAGTAGGTTAGTAAAGTACGCTCCTGGACAGGTCATGGAGATGTGGTCTGTTGTACTATACCTGGTTCCTCGTCTATTCCTTTCTGGTGTTATTCCCCTGCTCTGCTCCCTGGCTGCCATGAACTGTGCAACTTTGCTCTGCCACACCTCTGTGTTAGGATATTCCTGCCTTGCAGCCAGCTGCCTATGACTGGATCCCTTAAAACTTTAAGCTAGATTAAATGTTTATTCCTCTAAATGTACCTGTCAGGTATTGTTTCTCAGCGACAAGAAAGCCTACGAACGTAGGAAGAGAAATAACTTGAGAGAGAAAAACGATTTAGAGCATGCATAATTGAAGGTAGAAGGTCTCTAGAGATGGAATCAAGAGTCCAGTCCTGCATCTGTGACTTCCAGGGCATGAGATCATGGGCAAGCCACTTGCTCGCTCTGAATCTCAGCTGCTTCATTGAAAAAAGGAAGTGGTCTCTAGTTGTGACCATTTACCTATGAAAGCCCCGAGTTTTTCTTTATAGCCGAGTAATATTCCAATATATAAAAATGCCACAACTTTTTCATCCATTCTTCAGTTGATGGGCATTTGGGTTGCTTCCCTGATTTAGTTATTACAAATTGTGTTGCTATAAACATGGGTGCATATATATCGCTGTGATATGATGTTTTCAGTTCTTGTGGAAAAACACCCAGAAGGGGAATAGCTGGGCTGAATAGGACCTCTAATCCTAGTCTACTGAGGAATCTCCAGATTGATTTCCACAGTGATGTCACCAGTCTACACTCCCATCAACAGTGAAGTGTTCCTTTTTCCCTCTAACATTTATTATTGATTGATTTCTTGATGATAGCCATTCTTTCTGGAGTGAGATGGAATCTCAGTGTCGTTTTAATTTGCATTTCTCAAATGACTAATGATGCTGAACATTTTTTCATGTATTTATTTGCCATTTGTATTTCTTTATCTGAGAAGTGTGTATTTATCTCAGATGCCCATTTTTGGATTGGGTCTTTGAATTGGGGGGGGTTGATTTATAAATCAGACCTGCATGATTAAACACCATACAGTCTCACTAGTGTAAGAACCTGAAAGAGTGAATAAAATCTAAACGGTACAATAGATATTATGAAAGGGAAAGAAATTGCTCAAAGGAAGGAACAAGTGGGATGAGGGAAAGAGAAAAGAAAGAAAGAAGGGGAAAATATGTATATAGTTATACGCAGGATAGCTAAGATAATTGTACTATGGATTTCTATGACTTTATTGAAAGGGATAGTTAATGTTTAGTTGTTTGACCAACCTTACATGCCTATATTTGTTTATCTGAGTAACCAATTTGAACATATCAATATATAATACAGCCACCGTTGTTAATTTCCTATCACCTTGTCTGAAAATGTATACTGATTGTATTGTTTTTGTGTTATTTTGTAAATGTCTGTGTGTCTGTTAATTTGTTTTCTTTCTTTTATCTTTAAAATTAAAAAAAGGAAAAAGGAAGCAGGAACAGGAAACTCAAATTTTTTTTCATTTCTGAGAAAAGATTAAAACAATGTTTCTTTTCATTGTGAATGTGGAGTACTTCAAGTCTCTTGCTAGATGATTATCTCTTTGCATGAAACAAACAACCACTGGTATCTTGGGTATCAATAAGGTTGATGGTCTCTTGCTGTCTTAGTTACTTTTCTCTCATTACTGAGACAAAATACCCCACATCCAAAGTTAAAGGAGGAAAGATTTATTACCTCAAAGTTTGTAGAGGTTTCAACTCATAATTGGCTGGCTCCAAGACAGTGTGGCACAGGGCATAGATGCAAAATTTCATGGTGGCTGAGGTAGCAAAAGAAAGAAAAGCAGCATGAGAGAGGAGAGAGAGAGACAAACCTCTTTCTGTCCCTTATATTGTATGCAGGCTACCTGCCGTAGGGCAGTTATAGCAGTCATACCTTTAATCCTAGCATTGAACCATGAATCGATCAAAAACTCTAGATTCAGACCCTGTGAGGCTTTGGGGAGTGTATTCAGACACAAATCACAACATTGCACCCCTGCCCCCCCAAAGACTCCTGCACATCCCTTTATGCAAAGGGCATTTAGTCCATCTCTAAGAGTTGCCAAAGTCCTAACAGTTTCAGCACTGCTGAAAAGTCCAAGTCCCAAGTCTCCTCTGAGTTTTAAGACAAATTCTTAGCTGTGAGACTCTGTATGAATGAAAGGAAAGGTAAATACTTCCAACATTCAATGACACAGATAGATATTTCCATTCCAAAAGATACAAATGGGGGACACAAAGGAATGGGACCAAGGCAGATCCAAAATTCAGTATGGCAGACATTAAGTCTTGCACTTGGATGTGAAGCATCCAAGGCAATCTGTGGCAAGATGTGAACTCCAAAGGGCTTGGGTGGTTCCATCTTTACCACACTTCTGTTGGTTGTAGCTTCCATGGCTTCTGTCTTGGGTCTGCTTTGCTCCCTCCTTTCAGTTTTCCTCAGATTATGCATGTTCCTGGCTTCTCCAAACTTCTGGGGTCTCCACTGCACCTTTGGCTTCACGCTCACAGCTTCACACACAGTTTCCCTCTTGGGGCACACTGCCTGACCTCTCACGCCTTCTAAAATCTGCTTCTATCTGGAGCTATAGTCAGGCTTTCTTCTCTCTTAGCTGTAGGAGTTGAGTGCCGGAATTGCTGAGCACTCTGAATTCAATTCTAATGAACAAATTCTCTATGCTACCACCATACTGGAACATGGTGTGGCCACTGCCATTGTGGAACATTCAGAATTTGAAGTGGGATGGGGCCATTTCTGTGACATTTCCTAGCCATGGAGCTTAAGAGCCTTGGGAATTAATTTGGAAAGATTTTAAAACAGTGACCGAAGAGGCAGGCCCCCTACACTGTAAACTATATGGAAGATTCTGGTCAGATCACAGAAAATCAGAGTACTGACGGAAATGCTGCTGATTAGGATGAGTCTCAGGAGGCTCCTACTGAGGAGGATTGTATTGGCTGCTGGATCCCAAGTGGTGTATTTTGTGCTTTTGTAGGAAGTTAGTCTGCATTTTGCTTGTGTTTAGAGATAATGCCTTGTTGGCAGAAAAATTTCAATGCAGTCCATTGTTGGGATGATAGTGTGGTTACTGTTGAAGGCTTTTGGTCAGATCTATGTTGGAAATTAAGAGCGAAGAGACAGCACGGTTATTTGAAGCATTTGGTCAGAGTAAAGTCTCAAGTGGAACTGTGGATTTCAAAGATAAACCAGAGGAAAACGTGGCTGTTGAGAAAGAATAGGACAATGGAAAACTGAAGCCTTTCACCAGAAGGGAAGAGTATATTTGAAATGCAGGCAATCCCCACTTTTTAGAGTTGCTATGCTGTGTTGTTAAAAGTTAAAGGGAGGCAAGAATTGTGATTGTAACTGTTGTCTTCATATGATTTTAATATAATTTTTAGATATATATTTGTAATTAGGTTATTTAGTCAAAGTATTGTGGTTTTTAACCTTGAATTTTGACACCCTCTGAATATTTGCTTTTGTTGTGGAAATGAGTACAATAAGAATTGTATATATGTAATTGTTATATTCAAGTAAAGCTGAATAGATCAAGACCTGTTAACTTCTCACAAATCTGCCACTAGAGACTATAATTTTAGGAAATATGTCTGGCTATCCAATTGACCATGGGTACCTTGTGGTGGATTAACTAATGGCCAATTTGTAGCCCCCAGCTGAACTGAGTCAGTGTGGTTCCGATGTGGAATCCCCACCTGGAGATTGTTACCAACAGAATAAAAGGACTGGAGGGGAAGATGGTGTGCTGCTGACTCTCCTGAAGAAGCATGTCGAACTGCTTTTCCTGATATGAACACAGCTGTTTTCATCATCAGAGGAGCTTGGGAACACACTGTCACTGAGGATGGCTGTGGTTATCTTCGGGGGAGCTCTGGTTCTTACCTTGAGCTCACTTAGCCCCAGTGCAGATCCCTCAGCCTGCTAGCACAGATCCTTCATCCAGCTGGTTCAGACTTTCTAGCTTCCTCCACTGACTTTTGGGTCTTTCCAGGGTAGATTTGTGGTACAGACTTGCAGGAGACATTGTTGTGGGCCCTAGGCCTCTAGCTGGACTTGTGGAGGACATTGCCATGGGCTCTAGGTCTTCAGCTAGACATGTGCAGGACATTGCTGTGGGACTCAGGCCCTCAACTGGATTCCTTGGGTCTCTAGTGTGTGGACAGATCACCCACACTCTTTTTTATTTGACTTTTTGGGTGAATACTATAAAATAATCCTATAAATTGTGTGTCCTATATTAAATCTATTCCCTTGTTAACCTTGACTACAACACTGGCATAGAGAAGACCTTTCCAAAAGTTACCTTTATCTTAGGGAAGGACAATTACTTGCTTACTTCTAAAATCATCTATTTATCTCCTCCCTATCACTGCCCCTCGCACTCAAATGACTGATTCTCTGGGGCCCTTAGAGGGAAATGTTAACTGTTTCTATGCAAGAGGCTAAATTTTTTCTTATAATCTTGCAAAGTGGTCACTGTACCCCTCCAAAGTGGAATGCACAGGACCTTCAGGAGTTAAATAAAGCCTTCTGCCATTGCTCCAGCTTGAAGGAGAGATGAAAGATATGGATGATTAATTACTTAATGCTGGAGCCCAAATTTCTTCTCTATTGGGTGGTTAAATCCAAGGTCAGTGTGAATAGTAAACAATGTTTTAAACCCTAATAAAAAATTTGAATGTTCCAATTGTTTCTTTTTCTAATTCAGACAGTTGTATATTTTCTCTTCCTCATGTGAGGCCTTCTCCACCCATCAAGAAATCAAAAAAGAAAAATTCTTGTAATGGTTTGCTTTGAATGGACATAGCTGTTTTGCTGTAGGGGCATGTATTCTTAATTTTATAATTATTATAACTCCTACAGTGATGTTAATTATTATTAGCTAGATATGGAGTGTGGTCTTTGTGTCATACCTAATGCTAAGCCATTTAAATGCATTATCCTCCTTATTCTTTTTCTAATATAAGCAACACAGCCAGAAATTATCTGTCTTGTCACCACTATATCCCAAGGGCCTAGGGGGTAGTTGGTTCCCATTAATTATTCAACAATGAATGAATACTCAATAGGGTCATTATTTATGTGGTTCTCTGTGGCATTCTTCATGCCATCCTTAGGTACTCATTAAGATCTAAACTGAAATGCCACTTCTTTTGAAAGTCAGTCCTTGATCTCCTACTCCAAATTAGGTTTCCACTTTATGGTCTTCAGATGTAGTCATCTTTTATTTATTGACCCTTGTTTATTTACTCTTTCCTTTGGCCTTAAACTATTAGAAAAAGAATTGTCATTTTTATTATTTATCATTATTTTTCTTGTAGCCTAGTTCCTCCTACAGAAAAGGAACCTGATAAATATTTGCAAAAGGAATGAAATCTATAAGGTAAACCATATGGTTACCTTTTTTAACCCCAAACTTGGTCCTTTTTTACCACTCAGAACTGTAAAATCAACAGCAAGGCTGAGCACCAGCTAAGCAACAAAGGAGACTTTCATTCTTTGTTGATAGTAGAAGTAGAAGCTGAAAATAAACTTGTAAATCAACTTCTCAATCTATTGGGAGCCAGAGGATACAGAGACAGAGTTAGACATTAGAGATAGAGATAGAGATAGAGATAGAGATAGATGGAGATAGAGATAGAGACAGAAGTATAAAAAAGACATAAGGAAGAAGGGTGTTTATGTCTTTCCTGAGAATGGGATGAAATTTCCTGGGAATTTGGGTGCTATCTCTTTTTTTTACTCTTTTATGGTTCTTTCTAGTTATCCTCAAGGAGCTGGGGAGGGTGTGATTCAGCACGTTGATCAGATTATAACAAAGTTAGTCTGTCTGGCGATCACTCTGGCAACCACTTTAGATCTGGCAAGATTAGAAATGGGGAGAAATTTGGCTAGGTCATGTAGGCAGGACAAGGTTAGAACATTAGGGCAGGGAGCCAGGCATGGTGGTGCACACCTGTAATTCTAGAACCCTGAGCAGCTGTAGTAAGAGAATCCAAGTTTAAACCCTGCTTGGATAACTTGGGGTGACTTAAATCCTATCTCAAATGAAAGGAAGGAAAGAAGGATTGAGGGAAGCAAGGAGGGGTAGGGAAAGGGAGGCCCATTAGTTGTTTGTTCGGTCTGGGGATGTAGCTCAGTAGAAGGACCCTGGATTCAGTCTCCAGTACTGGGAGAAAAAATAGACTGGGGCCAGATGAAGAAATACGGTTAATTTCATTTCATTAATGGTGAATCAGAGACTCAACTAAATAACTCAGGGTCATACACAAAGCACAGGGTTCTTTTAAAAAGTCATAGTACTAACCTGGCTTTAAACTTACACTAATTGTTAATTATGGCTAGATGTTCACATATTTCATCTGTTGGCCTTGCCATAACCTTTCCAGGTAGATTTTATTATTCCCATGTAAGTAAGGAATCTGAGGCCCACTAGGGCCCAGTAACTTGCTTAAGTTCACGAAAGTAATAGGGAGAGGAACATGGACTATATTTGACTTCAGAACCCATGTTCTTTGTAGCATATTATGGTGTCAAACACGCCGCCCTGGTATGGGCATCTCTATACCTATGTGCAGAATGCACATCTGTGCATGGACAAATTGAAACTGCAAAGTTTGAGTTCTCAGTCTGGAAACTTGTCATACCCCAGCTGCATGTGCTGCTTTTCTCTCCACAAACCTAATCACAGGAGCCACACAGAAGAGCCATTCTGCCAATATGTTTCAGTCCCAAATGCTCATCCTAGACCATATGGTTTTTTAGGAGTCAATTGCAAATATTAGGTGAGACTTGAGAACAATAATTAAAACCCATAGATCAAAGGTTAATTAATCCCTAGCCTCACACAGCACCTGGGCAATGAAGCATTCAACTCCATGAATGACCTGCAAATCACAGGCCAAGTAAACAGGCTCTAGACGGCCTTCCTCAGCTGAGTAGTAATCCTGACGAGCTGTAATATGTGCAGAGCAAGTTAGCGTGTTGAGGGCATTTTCATAGCTGTAACATTTTTGCAAATTTTCTAAAAAGTTATTGCCATTGGCCAAGTAAATATTAACGTTTTGTTTGATTTTATTTAATTTAATGACACTTAGTGACCTTTTAATTCTAGGATCTTTACTACATACTTAATCTTTCTAATGTCATGTGATCCTCATAGTAGCTCTGCAAACTGGAAAATATTACTGTTCTTCTTTTACAGAAGAAGATGAGCTCAGGAGGTCTCAGTGCTTTGTGCAGAGTCATCTGGTTGATAATAATCAAAGCCAGAACCCCTACCACATCACTTTCATCAACACCATTAGTATCTTCTTTTTATTGACAAGTGCTTTCTAGTAAGGGACATCCTCCTGACCACTTTGCACAAATTGCTGCAATTCCTTTAGTTCTCTTGAGAATCTTGTGAATTCTACAGTGTCCCCATTCTGCAGATGAAGAAGTTGTTTTATTCAAGGTCATATAGCTGGTGAGTGGCAGAGGCAGAACTTGAATATCCATGTCTTCAGGGGTCAAGCTCCTCACCACCTATTTCTCCATAGATGAACTCTGAGTATTGATTCTTGCTTTGCTGTTCATGATGATCATATCATCATTCTATCTCTACTATGCATAAGATTTGAAAATCCTTTTCCCTTGTTAGATTTTCTGATATGCACAAAGAAGCAATAACCTCTTAAAAGTTAAGATTTCTCCTCTCCACATGGGATGGACTGGCTGGAACAGGCATGCCTTTAGACATGTCTAAAGCTCATGGAGATATGTGTAACCTTGAGGCTTTCAGTGGTTGCTGGGGAGGTGGTTACCCATGGGCCTTCTCTTGTGTTTTCCAGGACTGAGTAGACTTGTGGATGGGTGAGAGCAGGACCCCACCTAAAATTGTTGTTTGGTGGGTAATTATGACAAAGTGTCAGTGATTATAAGTGTGAGACTTAACTGAAGCTTTCCTAATGCCAAGGAAAGAAGCATCCTCTATATTTTAGCTTTGTTGTGGGTTGGTAGGTGGAAACCCTACATTTGAGTGTGCCTGTGACATATCGATAGAACACAACATCAAATCGAAGTCATGAGAGACTTATGTTTACTCTTAGCTTTGACGTTATTTATTTCTTTAATTTCTTTGTCTGTAAAGTGAAGGAAGATATTAATTATTTTATGCAGAAGAAGCCCTCTGAAATCTCAGAGCTATCACAGAAAGCAAGTTTTGAGTGGAACCAACCAGATGTCTTGGACTGCATATTAGATTCTGGAGCTAGAGCAGGATGGATGTCTTCAGGTTTCTTTGCTTTAAGCGGGCTTCCCAGTGCAATCTACCTCACGCAAGCTTGAGAGCCCCAATTGTATCATCTATTTAAGTGTGCTTTCCATCTTCTAAAGAAGACATGAAATCTTTTTATCTATAGAACTAATAGTAAATATCTTAGGTGTGTTTGGCTAGATGGTCTTTGTCTTGACTACTCAAATTTGCCAAATTTGCCAAAAGCAGTCATAATTAGTTTATAAATAAATTACAGAGGTTACATTCTTACAGTCCTTTTTCTTGAAATGTGATGATAGTGTTTTTATTTATCTTTACTAAAAACTCCTTGTTCTTGAATATAGCATTCAATTTTTTTTTCCTCTTTGTCTTTCTGAGGCAGGGTCTCACTCTGAAGTTTGGGCTGGCCTTGAACTCACTTTGTAGCTCCGGCTGGCCTCAAACTCACAGGGATCTTCCTGCATCAGCCAAGTACTGGGATTACAGGCATATGCCACCACATTTAGCTAAAACTCATGGTTCTTAACAGGCAGCTCCAGACTTTCCTTTACTCAGTGTATCCTATTCTGATTTTCCCTCTATAGAGTTACCACTTTCCCAAACATCTCAACATTGAATAGCCTGTTCCATGAAATAAGGAATGGTTTTAATATTCCCAATAACGTCTGAAATGTATTGAGTTGAGTTGGCTTGGAACACTCTGTTTTCATATATTTACATAGCAGGATTTTTCAAACTGTCTGTAGTTCAGCTCAAAGGATGCCTTCTCTGAAAAGCCAGTTGAATTCTAGCTTTTGTGATTTTTTTCACATGTCTTATTGACACTAGATTTTGTGATTTTTTTCATATGTCTTATTGATTGGAAAATACTGAGCTTACCTGTCTGCTTGCTTCATTGTTATACCTCCTACACGTAATGACCTAAGTGATATTAGGTGTTATCATCCTTCTACCAGAATGCAAATGCATGAAAGCTGAAACTGTGTTTGTTGTTCTAACATCTAGCAGTGTTCACAGTGAATATTTGCTGCGAGAATGGACACAGTGAGTGATCTGTTGTTGGTGCTGAAGTAAAGGGCTTAGCACTGTATTATATTACATATTTGTATATTATAAAATATACTACATTTAAATTTAGCCCTGGTGACACCTCACTGAAGTGTGGGGTGTACTATCAGTGGACAGAAATTGAGTATCAAGTAGAAAAACAACTGCCCAAAATCATACTGCTGACAGCAGTAGAGTGGAGATTCACGCCGTAGTCTATCTGGATTCTTCGCTGTATTATCTTGCCTTGGATTCAAATGGTCTTCCCTTGGTTGTAAGCATCGGTTTTCTTACTTCTCAATATGTTTTGTTTCCCCCTAATGGAGGATAAGATTCCTGAAGGTGGAGATCACGTCTCATTTCGTTTCATGGCTCATAAGTGTCCTCACGTTATGCTTAGCACAGGGTGGAAGATTAATATTATTTTCTGCAATGCTTGGCTGGCACAAAGAATTCCTTACTTGTATGTGTAGTGTCATATATAATTTCTATGTTTCTCCAAGTGGAACTACCTCTATTTCCTATATTTATATTATAACACCATTTCTTCTCGTCCTTAGGGAGGGGATGCACTTTGTTTTTTTTTTTGTGTGTGTGTGTTTTTGTTTTTTTCCGGTACCGGGAATCTAACTCACGATCTTGCGCTTGCCAGGCAGCCACTGTGCCGCTGAGCTAAATCCCCAGCCCCGGGATGCACTTTGAATGCCCTAAATACGATGACTTCAATAGCCAAATAGCAGAGTAATTACAGGTGGTCCCTCAAAATCTTAGAAGGAGTAGGAACTCCCATTTAATATATCCAGGGTAGTGACTCTCTGGGAGCGGGCTGATGAAGGGAAATGAAACAGCTTGTACGTTGCAACCCTGAGATGAAGACAGGCGTGTACGCCTATGGTGTTCTCACCAAGACAGAAAATGGACACCTGTGCTTATCCCTGAAGGTCTGTGTCCCTGAAGGTCTCTGTCTAAGGAGCTGGCAGAATGAAGGCTTTCAGGCAGCAGGGACCTCAGCACAGGTCATGCAGAGCTCTGTGGAATTCATGATGAAGAAATGGGACAGTAACAATAGAGATGCAAGTCGCTGAAAGTTCTCCCTCCTAGTTGGCAATAAGCCTGCATCCAGGCATGCTAGTGAATCACAGTTCATCCTTTTAGTGTTGGACTTTCTTACCCTTCTGTTGAGAGTTTATGCCTCCAACAAACTTCTCCAAATGCTACTGCAAGTTTAGCCAAAGCCCCATGAAGCTGGAATCTCATTTACTTATGGTTTTGAGGTGTGTTTGCTAAAAAAACAGGAAGAGCTTGTGTAATGTCACATTTTGCTCATGCTTTTAGTCTCCAGAACAACTTCATACTGGTTTATTTAAAAGCTATTTTAGATACTTACTGCATGTGACTCTTTACCTTTATGCTAAGTATTAAACATACATAGTATTTATAATTATTATTGCAATTATCATGACAAAAGCAAATCACATTCTCCCCCACATCCTGTGGACTAGGTGGTATTGTCTGTGATTCAAATGCATTATCTTCCACGGTTTTCTTGTAAAATACAAATAAGGTAGCATTATCAAATCTGGAAGATGAAATAAGTAAGGCATATCGCTGGGAGCCCTGACCTTTAAAAGTTGCCTATTAAATATAGTAAATATTGCAGGGACACACATAATCAAAAACCTGAGTGTGATAGGAGCCATAACCAAGATGAAATTGAACGCCTTTGCACAGATGGAAGATACACAGCTAGCAGGACATTATATTCTCCCCCCATGCGAATGATCCACATTGTGATGACTTGGATCTAGAATGACTTCCAGGATCTACATGAGTTCACATGTCAGGCTTTGGGAAGGTAATTGGATCGTAGTTGTGCTTTACTTAGCAGTGGATTAATACACTAAAGAGTTCAGCACTGACTAGATGTTAGGAGGTAGGGTTTGGTCAGAAGAGGCACTTCAGTGGGGGAATGACTTGGAAATGTATGTTTTCTTCTCTGACTCCTCCTTTCTCTCTGCCTCATGGTCACCATGATGTGAGTAACTTTTATCTACCAGACCCTTTTGCCATGCCCTTTCTGCCTTGGAGTGGGCTGACTATAGACTTAATCCTTTAAAAATTGTGAAGTAGAAAAACACAATCTTGTCTTCCTTTAGTTATGGGTATCAGGTATTTTGTCCAAGTAATGAGAAAGAAAGTGACTAAGACAGGCACCATTAAGTAATCATGACATTCTTTCCTCTCAACTACAAATATTGCTGAAGAATCGCTCTCAACTTTCCATATACAGTAACTATGCAAATTGTCAGGTTTCATTCATACAGCTGTTACCATTTGTCACCAAAATGCTACAGAGGTGGAAGGGAAGGGGACCTGTAAAAAATCCTCGGTTGACATTTGAGATTCATGTACCAAATATCAATTTAGGATCTATTCTGTGCTGTATTATGACCGTAGCACAGCCCAAAACAGGAGACTGTTCTTGAGAAGAGAGAGTAGGTAATGTTTTGTCCACACACTGTGATTTAATTGAAGGATCTACTTGAACAAGAAACATCTGGTGGATTAGTTAAGCACAGTTTTGAGTGTATCTGAATGATTGACTTACTGAAGAGGGAAAATCACATGGGTGCCATGAACCAAAAAGCTCATAGCCTGCATGGAATGAAAAGGGAAAGAAGAAACAAGTCTTGCTTTCACTTCTTGGAGGAGCTGGAGGCTTCACCACATTTGGATGTCCCTCTCCAGGCTTCCAGCATAGCTTCCTCCACCTTCCAGGCCAGACTCTTAAGCCTTCCAGTATGGACCCTAATGTACTCACATGGAAATCCACAGTGGGCTCCAGACATTCAACTTTTTACTGGATCTTCCAACTTTCCAGCACATATATAGCCCTTTTATATTCTTCTATCTCTGATTCTTCAGGCACCTATTGTAAACCTTCACATATCCGAAAGCTGGGTAAGAGGTAGGTAGGTAGGTAGGTAGGTAGATAGATAGATAGATAGACAGACAGACAGACTATATTGTCTGTTCCTTTAGGAGACCCTAAATGATACAAAAGTGGGTTTGTTGCTGTGATGCTATTTGACTTTATGATTCAGAAGCTTTTGGAACTAGTTTGGAATGTTTTAGAGATGCTGGCTGGAGGAGCAACCCTAGAATGTTTTAAGCTAAGCTTGATGGAAAATTCTAGTCAGAAATTAAAAGAACAAAAATCAGATAGAAAAGACCAGCCTCAGAAAATTTCCATTGGGAACAAGGACCTCATTGGCAGTCGGGCTTCTGGTTATATGGACTTCTGGTTATATCTCCATTTCACTCTTGTCTTGAGACTTTGAGGGTACCTGAGTTTAAGAGGAGCAGACTAATAATCTGACTCAGGAAAGTTCAAGGCAGCCTAATGTTGAAGTGTTGGCATGGATACTGTTGGGAGATTTTAACAAGCTTTACCTTGAGAATTAAGAGCAAAATAATAGTTGACTGATTTTAAAGGCTTTCAATTTGGTCAAGAAGGAAGTTCTACTAATGTTAGAGCCTGAAAAGATGGAATAGACAATACAAAGTTTCACAGTGAGTCTTATTTCTTAACCTGGTTGCTAAAAAGAAGCCAAGTACTTTGAATCTGGATCTGGACACAAGAAAGGATGTCTGGAAGGGATGGTAATAATTTGAAAGGTCCTACCCCTCACACACTCAAGGGTGAAAATGTGAAAGACTTTGGTTTGAGTAGCAAGTCCCAGGGCACTGTGCTCCCGAATAGCAGCAGCCTATGGGATAGGAATTGATTTCCCAGGATTCAGTTCACTGTCCTTAACCAACAAGGTGTTCAGAGGCCTCTACAACCACCAGCAAGATACACAAGGGCTCAGCTGCTGCTCACATTGGTGTCAGACCTTGGCAGTCATGGGGTGGTGCTGGTTTTATTCATATATATGCACAATGCAAGGGTCAGGGAAGTTTCTCCTTCAGTTTCAGAAGGCATCTTGGGAGGCCAGGCAGTGAGCTTTTGAGAGGACAGTGTGTGTAGCTATAAATGTGAAGGCAAAAGTACACCAGATGTCACCATGTTGAAAGAGCCAGAAACATGGAACATGTCAAGAAAGCTGTAAGGAGTGAGCAAAGCCCACACAAAAGAGAAGGCAAAAGCACTGCAACCACTGGCATTAGGTGGACCCATCAAAGTGCATTAGGTGGACCTGTCAAAGCCCTTGGGAGCTCACATCTCACCCCAACTTGCCCCAAGTGCTCGACATGGAACTACAACAGGATTTAATGCTCGCTGTGTTGGGTTTCAGTCTTCATTTGGTCCTATTCCTCTGTATTCCCTTACTTCTCCCTTTGGGAATGGGAATGTTTACCCTATGCCTTTGTATGTCAGCAGTATTTAACTTTGTTTTGATTTTTACAGGGACTCATTGTTAAAGTTTTGTTTAAATCTCAGAGAAGACTTTGGACTTGGAGTTTTCAGCAATGCTGAAAATTTTGAGACTGGTGACTTTTATAGATGGAAGTAATACATTTTACATAAAGGGATGGCATAAATCTTTTGAGGGCCAGGCCTAGAATATTACGTTTTATATCTAAATATCTTCTGAGGGGCCCTCATCCTTTCATAAGTGAGACCTTTGCGAGGCGATTGGATCATAAGGTTGTGATACTCATTAGTATTAGTTCACTAATGGATTAATAGCCATTGTGATGTAGAGAGGGGAAGCCTGGCTGGAGGAGGTGGATCATTGGGACGTGGCTTGGAAGGACCTGTCTCTTTCCCTCCTCCCTTGATCACTCTTTGCTTCCAGCTGGTGTCCATGAGCTCCTTCTCCCTGCCATGTCCATCTGTCATGTTGCCTTATCTTGGAGCAAGTGGACTGTAACCTCTACAAACTGTGAACCAAAATAAACCTTTCCTTCTTGGACTTGTGGGTATTAAGTATTGTGTTATCAGTAATGAGGAAGTAACTAAGACACATATACTATATACTATCGCATCAGACCATATAAATAATGCATTTAAAGGACCTCAAGTTGAAAGAGTGAAAAAACTGCTATTTTAGAAGTAGTGCTTAGGTATTACAGTAGAGGCTGTATGAAATGAGACAGGAGAAGGCAACACCTAAGATAGCACTTCAGACATACATTTGGTTGACTAAAGACAAGCAACAACATGTAAATCAGTCTTTTAAAAAGAACTATAGATTATCTTTTCTCCATGTTTGAAATTCTCTTGTGCCTTCCACTGCACTGAAAAATCACCCAAAGTCCTCATCTTTATTACAGGCCCTACACATCTGGGCCCTGCTGTCTCTGTGAACTCCATCTTCCCAGTCACTCCCCTTCAAGTATTCTGTCCTCCTATTTTCACAAAGACTCCTAGATTAAGAGCTTTGTATTTTCTGAATATTGTTAGACATCTCTTTTACTTGTGAGATATTTTTAGGTAGTGGCCATAGCTCATCTTCTCAGGCTAAGACTTCCATGAGTCTTTTGTAAAGATAGTCAAAGTTCACCACTAGAGGTTCCAAGGTAAACAATCAAAAAAAGCCCAAGTCCTGGTAAGTAGAACTCTTCCTTACTGTCTATGTGCCTCACATCCGCTGGCTAGTGAGTATTGGTGGAATGGACGGTTGGATTAGCATTACACAATTGTCTAGTTCCATGAGTGGAGGTATGTGATGGTTTAGGTGGGATGTCAGCTTGATTGGCTTGGGCCCCAACCAAAGGATAAGTAAATCACACTGTTGTGTCTGCATGTCACACAGAAGGGTGATCCTGGGTATATATCTGGTCTCTCACTCCTTCTCTGGCAGTTACTCTCCTCTGCTTCCCAGCCACCGTGAACTAAGCATCTTTATTCTATCACAGCCTTCTGCCATGAAATTCCTACCTTGGAGATAGTTAACTATGGACTGAATTCTCTGAAACCATGAACCAAAGTAAACATCACCTTCAAGTTGTCGGTAGTGAGTACTGTGGCCCAGTGATGAAAAAAGCTGACTCACAGAGGTCTGAAGATGTTTGAAGGCAGTCATTGTTTAAGAGCATGTACTTAGTGTCCTAGTCCCCTCTATCCCCTTTGAAAACAGATTCATAGTTCACAGTTTTCGGGTATGACTTTCCAGCACTGTGGGCTTACTAGTAGAAATTAACAGGAGATGTCATATTAACTAATTTATTTAACCGTTCTGGCACAGAATGTTCTTTGCTGAATTAATAAGCCTGAAGTAGGAGGAACATCTGTGATAGCCACCCTCCAGGATGGTCCTCAGTAACCTTCACTTCCTGCTATTTTGCACTCATATAGTCTCATTGTGCAACACATCAGAGCTATGATCAAAATAATACTCTTGGCACTGTGAGATAGTTGATAGTGTGTCATTTCTGAGCCTAGTGATAAAAAGCTTTCAGTTTGATCCTGACCTCTTGGAACACTTGTTTTGGGGTCTTCCAGCTGCCATATTGTGAGGACATTCAGGAAACCCTGAGGAATCATCCACACCAAAAGAAACTGAGGTTTTCTAACAGCAGGGACTATCTTGAAAGCCATGCGAGTGAGCCTCTTTGGAAGTGAGTACTCCAGCCTAGTGGCACCTTCAAATGTAAGCGTACTCAGCTGACACATGACACCAGCCTTAGGAGATGCTCAAGCCAGAATTTTGCAGCCATATTTACCCAAATTCATGACAGGCAAAACTATGACTGGAAATGTGTGTTTTAACCACTACATTTTGGAGGAATGCAGCAGTAGGTAAGTAATAATATATCAATGATACTTTCTGGCCCAACCCTGCTATTTCTTGCTTAAAGTCTCGACTCCTTGCCATGATCCACAAAGCTCTGGCCATCTGGCCTCTCCCTACCTCTCAGACCAATCTCTTAAGGAACTTTGGTATAAGAAATCAGTTTTGGTGCCTATGATATTACAGGTGTGGGATGATCAGGGCGAACTTCCTCCATATGGTGCCCAACTGGTCTCGTTTGTCTGGGAAGAAGGGGATTCCTGAGATGTGGCAATTTCAGGATTAAAACTGGATAAATCTTAGGAACACTAAGGTGAGGTGGCCACCAGATTCCCAGAGGACATCAAGAAGGACAAGGGACCTGAGGATAAATAAAGAAATCAGGAGAGTCAGGCTCGGTGGGACATGCTTGTAATCCTGCTGCTCTGGGATGCTGAGCTGGAGGACTGTATGTTCAGCCACAGCCCGGGAAAATTAGTGATTTAGCAAGACCCTGTTTTAAAATAAAATCTCTGTGGATGTAGCTCAATGCAAAGGCCCTGGATCATTCCCAGTATTACAGGGAGAAAAAAGGAAAGGAAAAAAATAGTAGACAGAAACTGTGTATTAGGAAAAGTCAAAGCAAAGAAGCTGAGCAGGAAAGAGGATGGGAAGAGACAAGATTCCCTTCATTTCAGGGCTGCGTTTCCAGAGCAAAGCAGGGAGTGTTTAATATTAATTCTCCAATCCAAGCGTACTCACCCTGGATCATTACATGAAAGCTATACCAGTGTCTCTTCTTTTCCTTTACATTCCAGGTTCCTTTTCAGCTAGATATTTTGCCCTTGAAGTTTCCTTTCCCAGGAATACCTTTCACACAGATATTCAAAAATCTCTCTTATTTTAAGGGCCCTACCTCAGAGAGGTCATTTCTGGCTCAACTGTCAAAGACAGACTTGCATGCTCTGCCTCAGTCATTATATTGTCCTCTCTGTATGTCATCATCAGAAATTGTGTGTTTGTGTGTGTGTGTGTGTGTGTGTTTCTGTGTGTATCCTGCTTTATAAGAATGCATTCATCTTCTGTTTGTTCATGGCTGTTAATGTCTTCCTATAGCTGTGCTGTCAAATGCAAAATGTGCTATTTATCTTTGTTGAATGAATAATAGTTGGATACATATGGAGTAGGAAACCATGGCCAAATGACAGCTCTTATTATCTCCAATATTAGGATAAAGTGCCAACTCTTAAGCAGAGCCTGAGAAAGCCTTGAGTGTCCAGACATTAAGTATTTTCTTAACTTTAATTCAGCTCTGTCCTAACTTTAATTCAGCTCTGTCCACCTGTGTTTCAGTGTGCCAAGCACATTGACATTGTTTATAATATTTGAAAATTCTCAAGTCACATTCCCTCTTTCTACCATTAAACCCTCTGTTCCAATGAAATTCCAGCAGAAACCTTTCCTGAGAAAACACTCACCCTAGCCCCATTAAGCAGCTCTTCCTAGATGCTGGCCAAACACCTGTTATTCCTATCGTAGAACTTAGAATTCTGTCCATGGCCATTCAATTGATACCCTCTAGTCTCTAGGCTTTATGAGTGCAAAGAACCTTGAATCTCACACAGAGCCATACAAGGTTTGATAAACAATAATCTCTCAGTTAACCTTACACTTAAAGTACATCTAAAAACTTGGGGAAAATGTAAAGTATGAAAAACAGTTGTAAGAAATATTTCTGAATTTTCAAAGGGTAGAATTGCACTGGTGTGGTGCCTGGCAGTTGATCCTTGCCCCAGCTAGCTAAGCAAGCTGTAGACATCCTTTTCCATGGATGGAAAAGCCAGAATTATGGAGCCCCACCCTCCGTCCTGTGATTTGTTACTTCTTTCTGCTCCTCTGCCTTGGGGGACTCGCCAGTGTTTACCTATTGCCAATGCAAAGCTGAACAGATGGTAAATGTCCCATGTTCTGCCAACAGGAGTTACAAGGAATAACTAGAATTCATTTACTTGAGACAAACTCTAGCGAGGGCTTTAATTGAGACTTGGCGAAGGTAAGCTGTGAGCGTATGATTAATTTTTCAGTTCCAGTGAAAGGACTGGGTCTATCCAATGGTACTCGCTCCCTCTTAGATTACAAGGAGATATTTAATTAGAATTCCTGTTGCATCTTTCATACCCCAATACACAATATTTTCCATGATCTGTCTCTGATTTTTTATTCCTGTCTCTGCCTGGTTAGTCGGTCTGTCTTTCTTTTGTTTGTTCATTTATCCATTCATTCCACCAGGAGACATAAACCCAGGAAACTAAAAGAGATATAAATCTCCATGTCCCCTCTCTCAGATTCTAATTCAGTAACCCTGAGACCAGACTGTTACCTATGCCCTCACAGTGTCTTCTGACAAGTCCAGCCCCAGTAAGCGCAGGAACCATTGGATTAGTTTCTAGCCCCTACTTAACTCTCGAATCTACTTCTAAAACATCCTGATGGTATTCAACCAGGAAGTGTTCAAACATCAAAATATTTCAAAGATTGCTTCTGCAAATTTGCCTGGGTGAATCTAATTCATGGGATTGTTGAGCATTTTTGGTTAATATCAGTTTCCTCTATGATTTAGAGGTGGGTCAGGGCATATACATTTTTTCCTGCGTGACATTACAGCTGAACAACATGCACTCCGAAAGCAAGTCAAATATATCATAAGTATGCCCAAATTTATTACAATTGTGGGATATGTTTCTGCCCTGAACTGAGGATCACACCCAGGGGTGTTGTATCACTGAGCTACATCCCAGACCATTTTATGTTTTTTTTTTATTTTGAGATAGGAACTTACTAAATTGTTCCAATAGGAATCAAACTTGAGATCTTCAGCCTCCCTTAGTGTTGAAATGACAGATATTTGCCACTGTACCTGACTTAAAACATATTTTTAATGATTTTCTGGCTATGAAAAGTTTACAAGTATACAAGACCTAATAATGGTTATCTATAACCTTTAGATTGGAGTCCAGTGACTTATATCTACATAAATATCAGAACTGAGATACTTCTGAATCCTAATCTTTTAGTTGTCTATATCTAAATATGTTAGATTTTGTATATTCTCACAGAGTATTTGTGTCTCTTTTAAGGTACTTAACCAAACCTTAGATTTTGCTTAGAGATATCAGGAGCTAAACTCTGTGTGAGCTTTTGATTAATCTTTCAAACACAGTCCTGAAAGCATGTATTCACAATAAAGGTATTGAAAACATTAACTAGATATTCTCAGTTTATAAATGAAAACTCCCAAGCCTGCATAAGTTATACAGTCTACACTAGAGTATTTTAGAGTAAGCTATAGACACCATAACAAATCAAGACTGTGGTTAGATAGTATAGTAGGTCTTCGACGACAAAAATGTTGGGAAACATTTCATAAGAAAGTGCTAAACATTTGTACTTGAAACACCAGAAGAGAGAAAAAATGAAACAATTGCTTCTGTGTGACATTGCCAAAACGTGACATTCTCCTACAGTCTGACTTTCTCTTCAGTAGTACTGTATGTTCAAGAAGATCTTTGCCTATTTAGTCTTAATTTTATACACCTGGGAAATTTTAAAAATTGAGTTGGATCATTACAGTTGCTCAGGTAGGCTTAGTGTTTTATAATTTCACATTCCTTACCAGGGCAATTTCACATTCCTTATAAGTTCATGTACACATGGACACACACAAATCAATTCATTAACATACAGGATCCAACAAGTTGCAAGAATTTACCTAAAGTAAGAGTAGGTAAATTGGATATATGAACTATAAGCTGGACAAAAACATTGATTAAATTCAAACACCATTATGTTAATTTTATGTTTAGTTAGTTGAAATAGTAAATCAATTGAATTAACAGTTCTTATTGTTCATAATCATTATGCATACATATATAAAATGCACAGACTTATGAGCTGATATCTCTCCAACAACTGGAACCCCATGTTTTCTTGTCCTAGCTCAAGCTTTTCTCATTTTGGAATTCTGACTAATTTTAAATGGTTTTATTCTTACTTATGAACTTGATAAAGGTGTGAAATCTGCATATATGAATACTTTCTTGTTATTTTGATCCTCAAACTTTCTTTTTTACCACTAAGTATGGTTTCATTGCTAACTCTGTGGTTGACTGTGACCTTAGATGATGTTCTTAACTATGAAATTTGGTATCCTTTTCTAACAAATGAGAATAAAAACAATGCCTACTGATTCGTTGTGATAATTAAATACAATAGCAAAATGCATATGAAAGAACCTGGCACATAATATGTAATCTGATCAAGTTGGTGGTGTCTCTCTCTGTTTTTCTGCCCTACTCATGTGTATGTGATGGTTGTATAGATGTAAACCAAGAGAACTAAGCCTTGAAATTATACTTACTTTTCTTTCTGACAGGTATATCTAAATAAATATATAATTAACGTACTATAAAATCACTTAAAGTGTAAAATTTGGTGATTCTCAGTATATTAACAAATATGAACATCTAACTCCAGAATCAATTTTGGAGCATTTCATTACCTCAGGAAGGAGGATCACAAGTATGAGCCTAACTTGGGCAACTTAGCAATGGGGAGAGACTTTGTCTCAAAAGAAGAAAATTTAAAAAGGACTAGGCATATATCTCAGTGAAACAGCCCTGGGGTTCAGTTCCTAATAGTGACAAAAAACAAAAAGAAAACAAAGAAGGAAGCAAATTCCACATTGCTAGCCTGCTCCTTTTTCATGTGCATTTGCATTTGAGATTTATGGTTTTATATTTGGTTTGTTGTATGCCTAGCTGTTTGCTGAGTTTACTTTTAATGAAGGACCACTCCTCTGATAGCTGTAGCTAATGCATCTGCTATGGATTGGTTCTTGTGCATCCACAAAAGTAAATGCCTCTTTAGAAACTTGTTGCAACAGAGCACTGAAAGAAAAAAAGAACTCCACCTGGATGATTTTTCTCTATGCTACTGGGGTACTAACATTCTTATTTTTATACAAGAAGATTTCTGATTTGTAAAGATTCTTGTTCAAAACTGTAACTCTCAAACAAAAGGGAGAGTAGACACATCTTGTTTAAGTATGTCAGAGAGAAGAAGCAAAATCTAATGTAGAACATGTGATGGGGAAAAATCACATCCAATGTAACATTTTGTGAGGAAGCATATTTAGATTGAAACTTTATCTAGTCGGTATGCTATAAGTAATAACAGTGTCAAGAAAGATGCTAAATTTTTACATATAGCAATTGGTGTAATTGTCCCAGAAATCTGTCAGTTGTAGCAACTGTTGATAAATGCAAGTGAAGAAATGTAAAGGAATTAAGTAAACTATTCAAGAGTATATAGCAAACAAGTGACAGAAACAGGATTCAAAATCTGACTAGTCTGATTTCAATGCTTATGTCCTTACACCAAATTCATTCTTCTTTCTTCTTTTCTGTACTTGAGTTCTTTGAAATATTTTTTTCTTTTTAAACCAATTGTTTCTTAATGTATCACAAGGCCATATAATTTCTGTTGCATCTACCATGCTAGGGAAAAAAAAAAATCTTGATGACTCTAAATGTTTAGCTGAGAAGAAGACATTACCCTTTAATCCTATCCCCTTGAAGAAAGAATATACTTTCGAGGATTGGCCTGAATAAAGTGTTCCTTTATTATCTAGGCCAAGGTCAATTTACAAAGGAGTTTGCCTGTCATAACCAGTGTTTTTCAGAAATTCTTAAGATTGGGCATTATTTCCATCAGATATTTTCCTACTGGATGAACTCAGTTCAGATGTGCTATTATGCCCGCAGCATTCATGCCCACTGAGTTAGTCAGGACTAATTTGCTTGAACACGAAAACTCAAAATTCTTACCAAAAAAAAAAAAAAAAATTAGCTTACATGAATGAAAATTCCCAAGGTAAGTAGTTTCCAGTGTGAGTGAAACCAGCCTTAAAACCTATGGTCAGTACTTTCTCTGTCCTCTCTGTCTGTCCCTTTGGTTGCCTTTATTCCCGGGAAAGATATCTTCTTGTGGTACCAATCACATCTTGTGTGCTGTATCATGGGAAAAGAAAACATGTCTTTCTTTACACATCAAGCAGAGTCCCCAAATTATTGTTGATTAACTGAAATAGGTTCACCTCTGAACCAGTCAATGAAATAAGGGATTTCTAAGCTCTGGCAACCCTGTCACAGCCATGCCCTGTGCCCACCCCTGTAGCGCCGAGACAGCGAGCAAGGGAAGAGTGGGTTTGCAAAGGAGGACTAGAAGGTTACGGCCAACTGAAGGGGACTGCATGCTGCAGTCATGAAGGACAAACTTTCCTCTACCTGGTTAGGTTCTGTACTTGGGGCTGGGGCTGTGAATTAACTTGAAGAAAGACAGATTGACAGGAGAAACAGAAGTCCATTTGCCTGCACAATAGATTTGACAAAAGAAGTAACTCATCAGTTGTCAAAGGGAGAGGCTGCTATACCTAACACTAAAGAAAAGGGAAGGAGGAGGCCTCTCACGGAGCAAACAGGAGATAAGAAAGTTGGTGATAATGCTTTGTGCGTGATATACAGATGGGGATGACCTTTCTGTGGGATTTGGAGTAGTTTTACTCTTGATCTCCTTTTTGGAATTAAAATGCATTTATGGAAAAGAACTGAGAAAGATTCTGCTTTTCATCAGATAAGGGGAGCTCTAAAAGACTTATTTTTGCATCTGTTAAACCCTAAATGTCTTGAGTTTAAGATCATCTTTAGACCAACTCTGAGCTTCAAAGTACACCAACCTAACAGGCAAGAGTAGAATATATACTTGCTTGACTTGAAGTCATCCCTCCTCTGGTTAAGGAGTGCTAATTTGCCGGGTACAAAAGGCAAGATTCAGAGTGGTATTATTAATGTGGGTATTCTCCTGTGGATGTTTCATCCACAGATATGTGGCTTATAAACTGGGTATACTGTAGAACATCTGAAAAATAGTGGAAAAGAATTTCCTTAGAATATACTTACGCCTCTAGGTTTATTGGGAGGATTGTAATGACCTTGGAACAGAGAAGACTAAATGAAGAGACAAGCCATCCTTTCAGGTTTTACAAGGAATTAATGCATATAGAGAAGTGCAGAGACAAAGTTGAAATTCACATACAGTATTACTTTTTTTAATTTCATGCTATTCACCAGTGGTAAAGATAGCTGGGACTGGGAAGGCCCATAGTTATTTAAATTCAAATCAACTCTATAACATTTTACTATATGCCATGCAATCTTCTGCAATTTAAATTTTACTCATTTAATCCTCCTAAGAACCCTGGAAGTTAGCTAATATTGTTATCACCATTGAAATACTAACTGGTACAGTCAGAAATAGAACCCGGGCAATCTGTGCTTCTGATCATTATACTAGTGTTGAAAAAAAAAATTCAGTAGAAAATTGAAAGATGAAGTTAAGTAAGTCTTTAAGATAAAATAGAAGCAAAGAGTGCAAAATAAGGAAACAAATAAAAGAGTTGTTCCTTTCCTTGATGACGGTTATCCCAAACACGATGGAAAAGGAATGTGGAAGAGAAAATGCAGAGTAGTCTAGGTTGAAAGAATTGGCAATGTTAGCTTCAGTAAGTTTCAAAATAACACATAGAAAGAGCTCAAGAATATGTGGGGAAGGGACTGGAGGAATTGGGGGAAAAAATAAAGTAACACCAGTTGTCACATAAAATTAGAAGACATTTAAGAAAATTTCAGGGAAGATTAATTTCAACCTCTATTTCTCTACTAAGCTAAATTATCAGTCAAGTGTAAAAGCACATATGGAAATTTAATGAGCATTTTTCCTTTTATACCCTTTTTCAGGAGGTTATAGAGGATACATGCTATGAAATGTGATATCAGATAGAAAGAGTGAAGGCACTAAGTCTAAGAAAGAGTAGATCTAGTATGGAAATGAGATAAACAATTTTCCTGAAAGACAGTAATTGTGTATTGCTGAATACACAATAAGTACTCAGCATTCCTGGAGAGCTCTAATATATAGCAGCAGTTAGATGCATAGGTCTAGGTGGCATGTCTTCTGAAAATGATAAATGAAATGATTACACATTTCAGCTAATTCACTGAAACTTTACTGTACAAAGTAAGGAAGTATAGAAGACATAATAATGTTAAGCACACAGAAGCAACAAAAGAATAAGAAAGCTATTACAAACTGTACTTATTCATATTAATCTAAACTCTATTTAACCAAACCATATTACATAACTAAGCAAAAGGAAAGAGTTGGAGATAAATGAATTAGATTTAGGAGAATCCAAAATTTCCATATTAGGAAGACAATAGCTTTGGTATAATTTTGGCTAATGAAGACATAGCAAAATAAACATATTATTTGAAAATGGAGACCTAATGACCAAAAAGGAGAGAGAGGGAATGGATGTTCCTGGTTAATAAAATAGTTGGGAAAATACTGCTGGCAAATTTTATTTGTGAGCTTTGTAATGTCATAACTGTATACATTCATAAATTTCATAAGCACTATAAAGCAGTGTAATAAGTTTACTGTGAAGATCACAAAAATACACTTCCAAAATGTTTGAGAGGAAAGCTGAAATAATTTTAAAGTTGTTGCTTAGGTGTTTTGGCAACATTTCTAGAACCAATATAAATTTGCATGAAGTATTGAATCTCTTACAACTCAAGCAGAAATGAGACCTAAGATATTATGTTACAGGGTTCAAAAAGTTGCTCCAGGCATCAATACAGAACTGATATACAGGATGTTTTCATAAGGAATTAATTTGTTTCTTGAACCATGACAATGGGAAAAGCATTTTTCTAAATTAAGAATTGATACACTACCTGATGTCAAATAAAATAAGTCGCCAACTTATGAGTGTTCGAGTTGCAAACTTTCACAAATGCACTTTATAAGACTCACTGGGTTAGACTTACAAAGGAATCCAAGTTGCAAATGCTTTCCTGGAGCAGAATCTTTCCTAGGCTAAGGGCTTACAGTACATGTGTGTAAAGAATCCTAGTTCTACTGTATCATCTTGGGCAATGTGCTTAACCTCTGTTTGCCTCATTTTCTTATTTATAAAATGAGCATGATCATAATTGACACGACAGTATTGTGAAGATTAAATGAGCCATACAAGTGAAATATATAACATGTATGGATGGTGCCTGGCACATAGGAAGAGTTCCATAAATGTTAAATGATAAAATATTAAAAGTGGGGAGGAGTATGTTAAAGAGAAAGAACAAGTTCAGTTCTATGAGTGTACAAAGAAGAACACATTCACAGGATCTTAATTATTGGATGGCTTTCTACTGCCGCCTTCTTCAAGATGGTTCATTCCTTCCTTTTGCCCGCTGCTGTGATGGAAGGCATACTCCTGTCTTGCACACTGCAGTTACTTTTATGGAGTCTATATTTTCTCTTAGAAAAGAGAGGGGAGAGCAGCAGCCAGCCAGACAAACAGACAGACAGATTCACCTTCACATTTCTGAGCATCCTGCAGCCACCCAGGAACCTAGAGCGATTGGTATGCGTTAAACCTGTAGGAATCCAACTCTGAGTAAGCAGCCTCATTAGCACTCTGAGCCTTTGGTGACCTGGCTGCAAGACCTAGGAAGCACTGCAGTTCTCTCCTTCTGATGACCAGCTTGCCTTCTTCCACAACTGGCTTTCTAGAATCCATTCTGATTGGCAGGCAGAGGCGCTAGATCAAAGGCAATGGATTTCACAAGTCTAGTGACGGTGAATGGAAGGATCCAAACACCTAGCAATAAGCAGCAAAGGGATAATATCAGAGTAAGGTGTAGTAGGAGGCCTGGGAAGAAATGACGAAAAAGAAATTAGACGTGATTAGGAAGAATGGTTCAAAACAAGTAAAACAGCTTTACAAATTCACCATGAGAGAATATTACAAGTGGTTGAGCACTATGAAATGCTCATTGTGTCTCATGCATCATGCTAACAAAATATTCTAGATCAGCGGATATGATTCCTACAGTAGAGATTACTAAGGTTGACACTAAGATCCCATTGAACCCGTGACTACTGAGGCACACCTATGTAGCATAATCTTGGGGACTCGATACTGAGGAATCAGACTCTATTCTTTCAAACTTGAAATTCTTTGTTCACTTGCGAGTGTGCTGTTTCTCTCCAATAACAATAACGAGATAATCATCATTATTATTACAATAATGATATAGCAGCCATATCTTGTGTTCCTATTGTATGCAAGACATTGTACCAGGGCCTTCCTTTTCAAGTGCATCTTTATATTTAATAACTAAAAGAGATTTGATCATTGTGAGGAAAATAAATATATTAGTTAAAACAAACGTCAAAAAAATTTCTACATTTTTCCTTACAAAAATAATTATCATGATCATTTGTAAAGTCTTCATTGTTGTTTTCTGTTTAAAGATACTAATACCTGTCCCAGATAGCATGAGTCTTTGTTTCCCTGTTGCTGGAAATTAAAACTGAGGTGACAGCACAGATTTATAGGCAAAGGCTTTGACTAGAAAGTAAGAGAAAATGGGGAAGAGACTTCAGCAGGAACAGAAAATCTGAAGGGGCATAGCGTTCTTTTTGTTTTGTTTTGTTTTTTCCGGTACCGGGAATCCAACTTATGACTTTGTGCTTGCCAGGCAGGTGCTCTGCCACTGACCTAAATCCCAAGCTCCTGAAGGGGCAAAGCTTTGATCAGACTAGCTAGTTAACCAAGGGAAAAGGTCAGGTTTTATGGGATTGCTGAGGTAGGGTGAGGTCTGGATGATTACTATCTCAGTTCTTTTTTTTTTTTTTTTTTCATTTTTGGCACCTGGAAGCAAACTCATGACCTCATGCTTGCCAGGCAGGTGCTGCAACACTGAGCTACATCCCAGGCCCTCAGTTCTGGTTTTATAGCTCCAGAGAATTTGTTATTTCATGAGAGTCAATTCAGTTCCCTTGAGATCACTGATCCTGCTTGGTTGGGCAGCCTCAGTTTTGCATAGGTTCTGCTGGAATGCAAAGCTTATGGCAGTGGAGATTTCTGTGCACTCACTGTGGCTGAATGTCCCTGCAAATCTCTTACTTTGGCATCTTCAGTCTTGAAGACGATGAGATAGGTTAGGTAAATTTAGCACCAATAAACCTTGTGCTACAGCTTTTATGCAGATGTTCTTTAAGTGATTAAATAGTAATGTGGAGCTAGCAGGAATTTGACCCGAAGTTGTACGGTAGTAAAGAAGACAGACAGAATGAAGCAGAGATGCCAAGCTCTATCCTGCTTTTAGTTACTTGTTAGGCATATGTAGGGCTAAATAAAGATACTGTTTCTCATCCAAAGCAGGTTTGTAGTCCCTGACAGTCTCAGAAGAAAACAAATCATACTCTTAATGAGTAACAAGATAAAAGTCCAGGGGTTTGTCCTTGCCTCTCTGGGTTGACCCCACAGTTTTAGTAGAGATGATTTATTCTTAGAGATGCTATGGTGTGATCTTCTGGCTTTAATGATGCATTTGGCTTTTGAGTTCCATCAGATGATGTAGGAGAGGAAGCAGGGTGGGGAATAACATAAATCTCATACTTTTAATAGGTAACAGGTCCTGAGCTAAGACTCAAGAATGCACTGCCCTTTTTCCCCTGGGTAGTCTCTGCCACACACCTGCCATTCCTGCCTTAACCCACCTCTGTATATATTTGTTTGTATCTGTTCATTGATAAAATAAGCATATTATGATAAACAGCCCCTAGAGAGGAACCACGCAAACAGGTGCTTGTGTTAGCAAGCAGGCTGGTTTATTCTGGCCCAGTGTGGGTGGGCAGAAATGGATGTCAGCCCTCAAGCAGGGGAGAAGCAGAGTTTTACAGGGTTTGAGAAGGAAGCTCTTAGTGTAAGGAAGCTGTTAGTGTAAGGAACGTGAAAAGGAGTTTTACAGGGTTTGAGAAGGAAGCTGTTAGTGTAAGGAACTGGGAGGTGGGATGCTAGAGGTCGAGGCTGACAGAAAGGTCCATGCAGGAGTGTCGATAACGTCAGACTCTGGCCCTGGAGAGACTGCACATCCTGTCCTGGACCCATCTTTATGGCCTCCTGCTCTGTGTACTGAGCACAGCATGGCCTCTTAGTGGATTCCTGTTATTTGCCGACAGAGCCAACTTTGCTGACAGTGTCTCATCTGGGTCAAGCTTGACATTCCCGTCTTTCTATTATTATAAACAGAAAGGATCCAGACAGTGAGCCACATTTCTCATGGCTACTTTGTGCGTGACAAATGGGGCAGTGTGGGACACCTAAGTGAAAGAAAGATTTGGGGGAAAAGAGCTGTACTGAGCAGTGGTCAGGGCCAGCATTTGTCAAGTGGTGATTGCCTGAACACGGCCCTGTAAGAACTGTGAGAGAAGTCTGAGGAGGGGCAGCCCGAAGAGGAGAAGGAGGATAATATGGACAAGAGGTCCGGCTAGTGGAAGGAGCCACAAGGCCCAGCTCTAAATATTAGACTAAGAGTCAGACAGGCATGGTCTAATTTCTGAGGCTTTTTTTCTTTGTCAGTCTTTTGCTGGGTCTCGCACCATGCCTGACAGGTTGGTGTTAAAGCAATACTCTTCTCCTAGGTGCATGAACCACTTTTTTCAGCTGTGAGAAGACACAGGCCTCTGTGATTCTGGAGACCAGCTGCTGCCAGGAAGTCTACTTAGGTCTGCAGGGCAACAATGGACTTAGCTATTCCTTCGAGATGCTGGGAGAGTCTTTGAGGCTCAGGATGGAGACTGATAGTAGGACTGGGAAGTGGTTAGACCTGCTGTCCCCATTCCCATGGTGACAGTGGTTCCCAAACCGACAAGCAGGGGGACCAGTTGAACGGTCCTGTGTTGTCAAACTCAGGCTCTAATGGCAGCAGGCAGACTGTGATTTCCCAGGGCAATGTCTACCTTGGGGGTGAGATATATTAGCGTGCAGGTACCAGTCTGGTTGGTAGGAACACATAAGTAGGTGAAAATTCCACAGAGGAAGAAAACACCTTGGCTGGGTAAACAAAATTGGTTGTAGATGTTTAAAAAAGATTTTGAAATCTTTGTCTGCATTAGTCCAGACCCCCAGAGTACTCGACAGGGCAAAGCCTCTTAGAGGTTGGAAAGGGGGTGCAGAGATCTGGCAGGTGCCTATCGTACAGTTTTCCCCTTGGAGGAAGAATGTTTTGGGGTCTGTTAGAAACCATTTGCAGGACCGGTTAAAGGTAGGTAGCAGGGGACAGTCTGAATGAGCAGGGGGTAGGTGCCAAGTGTTGCCTGGATGTATAGTCACACATGAGAGGTGGCTACCATTGCAAAATCTCAAGTGTTTACTGAGCAGTAAAGTTGTGACTATCCTGGGGGCTGCATAAAAGTGCACAGGCTGTCAGAACAGACAGGGATGTGGGGTTATCTGATAGTTGGCATGGTCTATAGAGCCCAGTAAAATTACTGTGTAATTGGGGAGAGAAATGTCCCAATGGCAGTCCAGAGGACACATTACAGTGAATGCAGATGGGGGCTAGAAAAGTCAAGCTAGTGTTTGTTTTATGGGGCCATTTATGAGTTTTGTTGAGCTCTCACAGGCAGAAAGATTAGGAATATAGAACCGTAGGAACTGGGTCATGCAAGATGTTACTTCACCTCTGCACACTGTCTGCTAGGGGAAATCTCCAAGGAAGAAACGAGCCCAGTGTTTCCTGGATAATGATGCACAAAAGTAGGGATCTCCTTTGTATCAGGGGTGGTAAGTGAGATTGGTGAGGACCCAGACCTTAGGTGGAACAATAGTGGCCTCATAAGTGGCTACAGGCATAGAGACTCAGAGTCAGCAGTCTTCCGCCAGAGAGGGACTGGACCAGTTCAGTGAGGAGTGATTTGATTGTATGGTATTGTAAAGGTAGTCAAGAACCATCCCATCCAGGGAAACGGCAAGAGGAAGACCATGGGGCATAGCGAAAGGAGTAGGAAGGCTAGCCAGATAAAAGAGCACAGAGAAGCAGAGAAGAGGTGCTTGCTAGGGCAAGAGTGAGCATGAGGATGAGAAGTGATTCCAGCCTTGAGGCAAAAGACAATTGATTTGAGAGCATGACAAGATTATAAGTAAAATCCTCAGGAGAATGCATAGTAGGAACACAGGGTACTTAGGGTCCTTTCTCTTAGTCATTAATTTATAGGTGGGCCAGCTGAAGGGCAAGAAGGAAGGACAGGATTCGGAACTCCTCTGGGGAGAGTCACACAGAGTGCCCTGAACAAGGAGGTCTTCTGTCCGTGTAAGAAATGACTCGAAGGGGGGGCCTGAGGGTGAAACCAGGAAAGATGAAGGCAGACTGAGTGATGGAAGCAGATGAAGTGGCAGGGCAGGGCCTGTGCATTCGGGAGTCTCCTGGAATTCAGGAGAGCCTGAGGGAAGTAGGGAGATCATTTGTGATTTTTTTACGAGGGGGGGATCCAGTGAGCAACGAGCAGGACTATTTTATTCAGAAGCGATGAACCCACTGGGGAGGGTCTCATAGTCAACCAGCCATTGGGTTGCTGTAGATGACCAGGAAGGATCTTGTCCACTTGAGCCATAGTGACCAGCGGTTTAAATTTTTAAATAAAACTGATCTGTTAACCAGGCTATCTTCATAAGGCTTGGTGTCAAGAGAAGGCAGGAGAAGGTTAGCAATGTTTTGTATCTCTTTTGGGGCGTGGTACAGAAATGGGAGATAGTCTCTGATGGGGCTGGCCCCTGGTCCAAGCAGAAAACTGTCACCATAGAAAAGCTCAAATGGACTGTATCTCATAGGTTCACGGGGGCTGGCTTGGATGTGAAGTACGGTGATCAGGAGCAGAGAAATCTAGTCAGGAGCTGGAGCATGAGCTTAGTGAGGTGGCACTTGAGGAGGTCTTTATGTCTCTCTACCTTTTTGGATGATTGAGGCCAGTAGTGGGTGCGAAGTTTCCATTAGACCCCTAGCCACTTAGACACCTCCTAAGTAATTTGACTAATAAAAGCTGGGCAACTGTCTTATTGAATGGAGGTGGGAAGGCCAAACGTAGGGATAATATCAGCTAGGAGAGAGTAGATAGCTGCTGAGGCCTTTTCTGAGTCTGTGGGAAAGGGCTCTACCCGTGCAGTAAAGGTACTGATTTCCTCAGGAGGTATCTTAGCTTTGTTATTCAGGGACCGGAGTGAAATAATTTGCCAGTCCTGAGTTAGAGAAAAGCCCTGAACTCGATGTGTAGGGAAAGGAAGGGACCACAGAAATCCCTGAGCAGTGGTAGTTTTAAGAAGAGTCTTTCAGGAGGGAAAGCAAATGTGAGGGTCTAGCAGTCCAGTCAGAGGTCTGCAGCCTGGGTGGGAATTATCATGAAAAGATGAAAGAATAGAGCCCATAATGATGCCTCCAATGAATCCAGCTGGAGACCCAGAGCCCATAACAATGTCTCATGCAGGACTCTTTCATGGATCTGCACTGGGAAGACCCAAAGGTCAGTGGTAGAATCTAGAAAGTCTGTGCTAGCAGGATGAAGGATCTGTGCTAGCTGGCTGAGGGATCTGCACTGGAGCCAGGAAGTGATGCTCAGAAGAACCAGAACTCCCCCAAAAGGCACCACAGCCATCGTTGGCAACAGTGAGGGCCCGAGCTCCTCCGATGATTAAGATGGCCGAGTTCCCACCAGGGAAGCCAATGCAGCAAGCCTTTCCAGGAGGCCAGCAGTGCACCATCTTCCCCTCTGGAGCCAGGAAGTAATGCTCAAAGTGAGGACCAGAGCTCCCCCAAAGTGAACCGAAGCCATTCTCACTGCCAACGAGGTCCTAAGCTCCTTGGATAATGAAAACAGCCAAGTTCATCAGACAAGCCAGCATGACGAGCTCCTCCAAAACAACCAACAGCTCCCCACAGCTTCTACCAGCTCCAACAGCCTTTCTCAGCTCCCAGCAGCCTCCTCCTTCTTCTCCAGGTCTGCCTCTTATGCTGCTGGCAACAGTCCTCAGGTGGGCCTCCCACATCCAGCACCACACTCAGTTCAGCTGGGGATTATAATTTGACCACCAGTTATCAATCCACTACAGTGTCCTGGCAGGGAAGTTGGGGATGGGCTTATATGAATTTCTATCTGTGAACCAGGTGTGCTCAGGGTTTGGAAGGGGAAGGTGGGAAAGGCGAAGTTGCTAAGCAGATCAGAGACATAGAGTCATATGGTTTGGGGTTTTTAGAAAAAGGCGCCAGGTTGATAAAGTGAGACGCTGAGTTAAAATTGGGCCTAAGGCAATGGTAACTATGGCAGTCTCCATGAAAAGCAGGTAGAGCTGAAGAAGGCAAGGGGCAGAGAGAAAGTGTGGAGGGGGAGGAAGTCATGAGTTCCTGAAAATTATGGGATGAGAGGAGGGTAATTTTGACTGTTTGTAGGAGTAACAGGGCTGTCACAGCAGCTGCTCATGGGCTTGGGAGGCAGGCCAGGATGGTGGGGTCAAGCTGTTTGGACAGCATGACCTGTTAGTAGATTCCTGTTTGCTGAGAATGGCATGTTTGCTGACAAGCTCTCCTCTGCTTCAGGCATAGCACATACACATATCTGTTTGCATGCATACAATAATGTTTATGGAATGCATAGCATACTATGTAGCAGGTACTACATTAAATCCTTTACATGGAACCAACCATTCATTCTTCAACGTATAGATTTGTTATTATTGCCATTTAGTTAATAGGAAACTTGAGGTCACACCTGGTTGAAGATCTCACAGCTTGTGAGTGGTACATTGAGATTTTGAGCCAGATGGTATTACTCCTAAGTTTTTGGTTTTGAGGCTTACCTTTATCCTCTTCTCTGTTTTTCTTGCTTTTTTTCTTCTTACGCCCTTTCTTTTACTCGGTCCACGCAATGTATTTTACTATGTTAGGTAGGAAGAATAATGCCCCACAAATGTACCCATGTGCTAATCCTTGAAGTACATGAATGTGTCAAATTGTATGTGATAGGTTTTTCTGGTGCAGAAAGAAATAAAAACAGAATAAAATGACTTTATTGTGGGCACAGAGAAGACCGCAGTAGGAATGGGTGGGGGGACGTGGAGCTTCTGAAGGCCTGGCTGGGAGAACAATGGTTATATCGGGCCAAGCTGGAGACGGGGTCTAGGGGGTGGACCGCCTGATGTGCAGACCAGGATTGGGTGGGAGCATGGGAAAATGAAACAGGACACTACACAAGGAGAGCAGGAAGTTGTAATTTGACTCAGAGGAAGAAGGGTGAGGCTTAGCACATGGCCTCTAGTGGCCAGTGCCATATTGGCTTGGGGCCATACTAGTCAGGGCCATGGTACATGGCCTCCAGAAGGCGGCGCCAGAGTGACTCTAAAGGATTATAATGAGGGGAGAAACCTATCAGTATGATCTTATGGTTTGTGTCTGGATGTCCCCCCAAAGCCTCATGCAGTCATGGGGCAGGCTTCTAGAGTTTTTGATTGATCCATGGTCCAGTGCTGGATTTCTGAGTGAGAGTGCTATATTGCTGTTATGGTTTGTGTCTCTAAGTCCTCCAAAAGCTGCATTCAGTCATGGGATGGGCTTTTAGAGTTTATGATTGATTCATGGTCCAGTGTTGGGATTATGGGTCTGAGTGCTACACCTGCCCTGGGGCAGGTAGTTTTCACACAATATAAGGGAGGGAAAGAGGCTTACTCTCTGCTACTCCCCCCTTGTGCTCCTGCTGCTTTTACTCTCTTTCACCACCATGAACTGTTTCCCTCTGCCATGTACCAGTCTGTCTTGGAGGCAACGGAATATGGACTGAAACCACAAACTGTGTGCTACATAAACCTTTCCTTCCTTAACTTTGGGCATTGGATATTTTGACCCAGCAATGAGAGAAAAGTAACAGAGACAGAATTTGGTACCAGGGAATGGGGCCGTTTTTGTCATTATACCTGACTATGTGGTTCAAGAGCCTTTGGAAATGGCTTGTGGGAAGAGTTTGGAAAGGTTCCGAGATGTCACCTGAAAGAGTAAAGCTGGAATGCTTTGGGCTGTTTTGTATGGGAGATTCTAGTCAGAGGTGAGAAGACAACAAGGCTGATAGAAATCCTATTTGTAAAGACCGGGGTTGTAAGGTTTCTGCTGGGAAAGACTGCGTTGGTTGTTGGACTCTAGATGATGTGTGTTGTGGCTTGGCAGAAAGTTTGTCTGCATTTTGCTTGTGTCCAGAGACTTTCCCTGAGACTGACATTACGGGCAATGAACTAATTAAACTGGCAGAAGAAATTTCAAGGCAGTAGAATGTTGAGGTGGTGGCATGGCTATGGTTGGGGGGCTTTTAGCTAGATTTATGCTGAGAATCATGAGCAAAGAGCCCAGCAAGATGATTTAAAATGTTGTGAGTTTGGCCAGAAAGGAAATGCTAGTAAAGCTGTGGCTTGCAAAGATAGAGCTAGGACATCTCATTGCTGAGAAGGAATAGGAGAATAGAAAAGATAGCCTGAGGGCCTCACAAGAATCAGCAAGTCTCCACCCTTTGCAGCCTCAAACCTGCAAAGATGAAAGACTTTGCTTTGAGGAGACAGCCATAAAGTGCCATGTTCCAGAATGGCAGGAGCCACACCAGATTCCTGAATAGTGGTGGCATACAGAATTGGTTCCTCAGAATTGAACTCAGAGTGCCCAGCACTCCAGGCACTCAACAACTATGGCCAAGAGAAAGGAAAGCCTGCCTGTGGCTCCAGCTGGCAGTAGACATTGGCATCATCCACGTGGCACTGGATTTGAGTGCATGCAAAATGCAAGAGTTCTGAGGTTAAGAAGGCTGCCATCTAGATTACAGATGGTCTGGGTGGCCAGGCAGTGTGCCCCTGAAACGGCAGTGTGTGAAGCTGTGAGTGAGAAACCTAAAGTGCAGTGGAGACACCAGAAGGTGATCAAAGCCAGAAACATGGATTGTCTTAGGAAAGCTGCAAGAAGGAGCAAAGCAGGCTGAAGAGAGAGGCCGTGGGAGCTGTAACCACCAGAAGTTCCACAGAAGCGGAGTCACACAAGCCCTTTGAAGCTAACAGTTTACCACAGATTGCTTCAGATGTTCCACATTGGACCACAGGACTTAATGCTTGCCCTGCTGGATGTTGGACTCGCTTTGGTCCCAATGCTTTACATCCACCTGTTTATACCTTCTGCAATGGTAATGTTTGTCTTGTGCCACTGACTATTGAAAGTGTTTAAACTTATTTTTATTTGTACAGGGACTCACAGCTAAAAATTTGCCTTACATCTTGAAAGAGACCTGGGACTTGAACTTTTCAGCAATGCTGAAACAGTTAGGACTTTGGCAGTTCTTAGAGGTGACTAAAATGTCTTTTGAGGAAAGGGATATGAATGAGTCTTTGGGGGTCCAGGGGTGGAATGTTACAGTTTGTCTTGATGGCCCCCCAAAGCCTCATGCAGTCATGGGGTGGGCTTTTAGAGTTTATGTTTGATTCATGGTGATCCAGTGTTGGGATTATGGGTCTGAGTGGTACACCCACCCTGGGGTGGGTAGTTTGCATACAGTACAAGGGACAGAAAGAGGCTTGCTCCCTGACACTGCCCCCTTGTGCTCTTGCTGCTTTTACTGTATTCCATCACCATGAACTGTTTCCCTCTGCCATGTGCCACTCTGCCTTGGAGCCAGCCAAGTATGGCCTAAAACCACAGACTGTGTGCTAAATAAACATTTCCTTCCTTAACTTTAGGCATTGGGTATTTTTTCCCAGCAATGAGAGAAAAGTAACCAATACTCATCACCAAGATGAATTAAGATTTTACATGATAAGCAAGAATTTCATGACCACCAAACCAGTATTACAAAAAATTCTCAATATCTTAGAAAGTGACAGTAGAGGCAACAGTGTCAGTAAGTCAAAAAGAAATGTATACACCTGTTGGGATGAGTACCTAAGTGAAAGGTGGGGAAATGAGGAAGTCAGCAACTGGAAAATAGTGCAGTGGCAGGAATAATTTTAAACCTTTCAGTAATAACTCCAAAAGTAAATGGACTCAATTCCCTAATCAAAAGCCACAGATTGGCAGAACTGATCAAGAAAGAAAATTATACAATATGCAGCATACAAGAAACACATTTAATTCAAAAATACCCACAGATTAAAAATCAAAGGATACAACACAATTTTTCATGTAGTGGAAATGCAGGAAAAAGCAAGAGTTGCTATATTAATTTCAGACAAAGTTGATTTGAAGCTAAGACTGATAAGAAGAGACAAAGAAGTTTGCTACATATTACTTAGGGGAGCAATTCAACAGGAAGAGTTAATAATTATAAACATATACATACAAAATACCAGTGCACAACTTCACAAAACAAACACTAACAGACATGAAAAACTAGATAAACACCAATACAACAGTAATGAGGGATTGCAATACCCCATTGTCACAAATGGACAAATCGACCAGAAAAACTCAACAAAGAAATATCGGTAATGTGTTAGTATTATCCTTTAGTTATTGCAGACTGGTCAGGCTTGCAATCTCCCAAGTGAGTGGACATTGAAGGCTTAAATAAAAGAGTCAAATGATTTTAGGGTGCCAGGAGGATCAAAGCCCTCTAACAGATAGGGCTGTTACAAACCTCCACAGGCTAAAACAAAGATCTTCTCTGGGTAGCCCATGTTTATTTGGTTATGGAATAAAGGAGAAGAGTACTGAAGAAAGGCAGGGATCTAAGGACCTTGGAGGTCTGCTCAAGGGCTTCTCTAAATAAGATATTATATTAGTTTAGGAGAACTATGTTATCTCCAGGAAGATCTCCACCCAGGAGTGAGATGCCTGCAGCTACAGTCTTTATCTAGGTAATTAAGGTTGGAGCCAGGTGTCCTTAGCTGTGGCCTTGTCTTGTCCCTCAAGGCATCCTGGCTTCACCCACCATTACAGGCCTCAGCTGTGACCAGTGGCTCACAGAAGTTCACTTACTATGAATCAGCGGCCCATCTCCAGAGAAGAGGCCTAGGCCTTGGACAGACTCATAAGTAAACATGGAAAGCCAATTGGTTAATTTAAATCCTGCTCAGATCCACTTCATAGCAGCCTCCATCAAATCAGAGCTAAACCAAGCCTTCAAACAAATAGACTTAGTAGATATTTACAGAATGGTCCGTCCAAAAACACAATACACATCCTTTTCAGCATTATATGGGACTGTCTCCAAAATAGAACACAACATACTAGCCAATAAAACATGCTTAAGTAAATACAAAAGAATTGAAATTATCTCATGTATATTATCAGATCATAGTGTAATGAAACAAGAAATCAATGGCAAAAGAAATCATATAAACTATGCAAACATATGACAATAGCCTTTTGAATAATTCACGGGTCACATATGAAATTGAAGAAGAAATTAGTTTCTATAATGAAATGATAATATCAGTGTGACATACAAAAATCTATCTGACACAGTAAAAGCAGTCTTAAGAAATTCTTAGCAGTGAATTCCTACATCAGAAAAATGCAACACACCCAGAGAAATAATCTAGTGATCCACCTCAAGGTCCTAGAAAAACAAGAACAATCTAAACCTAAAGCTAATATGTATAAAGAAGAAAATCATAATGATCAGGAGAGAATCTAAGGAAATTGAGACTAAAAAACAACACAAAGAATCAATGAATCAAAGAGCTCATTCTTTGAAAGATCAAACAAAATAGACAAATCCTTAGTTAATCTAACAAAAATAATGGAAAGAAAAGATCCAACATCCAGCAACGAGAAACAAAAAAGGTAAAATCACAAGAGATTCTGGTGAAATCCAGAATATTATCAGTAACTACTTTGAGAACCTCTACACTAATAAAATGGAAAATTCAAAGAAAATTGATAAATTTCTAGATACATATAAACTATGAAGCTAAATCAAGAAGGTATAAAATCCTGAATAAGCCAGTATCATTCAGTGAAATTGAAGAGGAATTTTTAAAAAAAAGACCAAAAAGAAAAGCCCGCATCTTAGTGATTCACTGCTGAATTCTGCAAGAAGTTTAGAGATCTAATATCAGTTCTCCTCAGACTTTTTCATGAAGTTGAAAGGGAAGCAGTACTCTCCAAGCAAGTCCTAGAAGTAAGCATTACCCTGATTCCAAAACTAGAAAAGAAACTAACCAAAGAAGAGGGCTGCAGACCAATCTCTTTAATGAACACAAGTACAAAAATCGTGAATAAAATACTGCCAAACAAATTGCAGCAAAGCATCAAAAATATCACACATCATGCCCAAATGGGATTCATTCCCAAGATGCAGGGATGGTTCAACATATGTAAATCAATAAATGTAATACACCACATAAACAGAAGCAAGGATAAAAGTCACATGGTCATCTCAATGAATGCAGAAAGAGAATTTGACATAATCCAATATCCATTTATGATAAAAATATTACTGAAGAAAATAGGAATAGAAGGTCTTTAGCTTAACCTGATAAAAGCCATCTATAACAATCAATAGTCTACTAAGTGGAGAGAATCTGAATTATTTCCTTCTAAAAGCAAGAACAAATCAAAGATGTACACTATCACCACTTCTGCTTGACATAGTTCTTGAGACATTAGCTAGAATAAGACAAGAGGAAGAAAAAGAGGGATGTAGAAAGGATAGGAAGTAGCTACATTATCATCTTTGCTGATGATATGACCCTGTACATGGAAGACCCCCAAAACTCCACCAAATGACTCCTAGAATTAATATCTAAATTTGGCAGTAGTAGGATGTAGTCAGCAATGAAGAATCAGTCTTGTCTCTGTATACCAATAACAAACTCACGAGTGGGAAATTACAGAAATCACACCCTTCACAATAACATCAAAAAATATGAAATGCTTGGGAATCAACCTAACAAAGGATGTGAAAGACCTCTACAATGACAACCACAGTATTTTGAAAAGGGAGACTGGAGAGGAATATGGAAGCTATCACTTGTCCTTGGATATGCAAAAACTATGGTTAAAGTGGCCATACTTCTAAAACTAGTATACAGCTTTATCCCAATCCCAGTCAAAATACCAATAACATTCCTTACAGATCTGGAGAAAGCAATCTTAAAATTCATATGGAGCCAGAGGAATTCTGAAACAACATAAGGTATTTTGGACAACAAGGACATGGTAGGGGGCATCACAATCCCAGATTTCAAATTATACTACAAATCTAGAGCGGTAAAAATGGCATGATATTGGAAAAGGAAAAACAAAAAGCAAACAAAACAACAACAACAAAGCAGACTCATGGATTAATGGAATAGAATAGAGGGTACAGAAACAACTCCAGGTCCATTCAGCTATGTTATGTTTGTCAAAGTGGCCAAATCCCTTTGCTGAAGCAAAGATAGCCTCTTTAATAAATGGTGCTGGGAAAACTGGTTATCCACACACTGAAGACTGAACCTAGACCTAGGTTTCTTACCATGTATTAAACTAAAATCAAAGTGGACCAAAGAACTAAGCATTAGAACAGAAACACTTAATCTGCTAGAAGACATAGTAGGGAAAACTCTTGAAGTCATGTGTGTAGGGAAAGACTTTCTAAGCAGAACTAAGCAGAACTCCAATTGCACAAGAAATAATACTAAGAATCAACAAATGAGATCACATCAAATTAAAAAGCTCCTCCACAGCAAAGGAAACTACTAATAGGGCAAAATGAAAACGTACAGAATGGGAAAAAAATTTTGTGAGCCACTAGGACAAAGGACTAATACCTAGATTATATAAAGAATGCAAAAAACCTTAGACCTCCCAAATTTAAAGACTCAAATAAAAATGGGCGTCTAAACTGAACAGACATTTCTCAGATAAAAAAAATGCAACTAAGCAATAAATACATAAAAGGTGTTCAACATGGATGACCATTGGAGAAATGCAAATTAAAATAACACTGAAATTCCATCTTACGCCAGATAGAATGGCTAAATCAACCATAAATAAATGTTAACAAGGCTGTGGAGAAAAAGGATCCCTTCTTCACTGTTGGTTGGAGTATAGACTGGTATAATTCCTATGGAGAGTATTGTGGATAACCCTCAAAAAACTAAAAATAAAAATTCCATTTGATATAGCTATTCTCTTTCTACAAATCTTCCCAAAACAGGTAAAGGCATTCTCCCACAGTGATATATCTGTATCCATGTTTATAGCAGCACAACTTATAACAGCTAAATCTTGCAACAGCCTATATGTCCATCAACAGATGAATGGGTTTAAAAATGTGCTATTTATACATAATGGATTCTACTCTACCATAAAAATATACATGAGTTATTTTAGGAAAATAAGTGCAACTTAAAACCATAAAGTTAACTGAAGTAACTCAGATGCATAAGTTTAAATATTGCATGAGTTCTCTTATATGAAAAACTCACATATATATA